>NC_051318.1:8877114-9185061 GCF_015220235.1 Choloepus didactylus
ACAAAGTTTGCCAAATGACCAATACGTCCTATACACCAGATGGTAAATGTATTTACCGGCAGGACAATAAAGGGGAAAAAAAGAAAAGAAAAGTGAAATAACCATGTATTTTAGAAAGTAAAAGATCATTTGATTCTTGGATTCATCCCTCAGTTAAACAAATCAAAATCCCAGTCCCACAAGTATGTTCTATAGCCTGAGTCCCAGGTAGGGTCCGGAAAATCTTGGTCACACAAGAGACCATGGAACACACTAAAGAGGAGCAGAGACCAAACCTCAAATAAGGAAATGAGGGCTCGGTGTCATTCGTTTACCTCGCAAGAGCACTACTCAACAGTTGACCAACAGGCTTAATTTACAAAAATTCAACTCACACTTAACCTTTGAATGCCTTCCCTATTACAAAAGTGGATTTTAAAGCTACCACTGCCGGTGCCACCCAACGCATAGCATATACACCCTGAGAGGTTCTAACTCCTTTAGGACCTCGCTTGTCCATTATCCAAAAACCTTTGCTCCAACAACCCACTGCGCTCACCTTTTGAGATTTGTGCTCCATAGACTATATTCCCCCAGAAGTATTTGAAAAGTCACTGTGCTGGTTTGAATATATTATGTCCCCCAGAAAAAGCCATATTCTTTGATGCAATTTTGTAGGGCAGACATATTAGTGGAGATTAAGTTGGAACTTTGGATTAGGTTGTTTCCATGGAGATGTGCCCCACCCAACTGTAGGTGATGACTCTGATTGGATAATTTCCATTGAGGTGTTGGCCTGCCCATTCAGGGTGGGTCTGAATTAAATTACTGGAGCACTATATAAGATCAGCCAGAAGGAGCCAGCTGCTACAGCCAAGAGGGACACTTTGAAGAAAGCACAGAGAAGCTGCAGATGAGAGACATTTTGAAGATGGACATTGAAAACAGACTGGCTCCGGAGAAGCTAAGAGAAGACAAATACCCCAAGTGCAACTAAGAGTGACATTTTTGAGGAACTGCAGCCTAGAGAGGAACGTCCTGGGAGAAAGCCATTTTGAAACCAGAACTTTGGTGCAGACGCCAGCCACGTGCCTTCCCAGCTAACAGAGGTTTTCCAGACACCATTGGCCATCCTCCAGTGAAGGTACCTGATTGCTGATGTGTTACCTTGCACACTTTATGGCTTTAAGACTGTAACTGTGTAACCAAATAAACCCCCTTTTACAAAAGCTAATCCATCTCTGGTGTTTTCCATTCTGGCAGCATAAGCAAAACTAGAACAGCCACCAAATGATGCCAGAACCAGAGAAAGGCTCCTTGGCTTGAGTGAAGAGGTTACCGTCCCCAACAGACGAAGCACCCAACTGGTAAAGATTAGGCAACAGTTCCAGACTTTGCAATCTCCATCTTAAAGACAAAAGCAACCATCAGTCATCTTTACACTCTACAGATGTTCATGAGCATGACAACCATCTGCTTACACCCCAGTTCACACCTGGCCCAGGTGGCCCAGGCAGGGGTCCGCGCACCTGCCCACATGTACAGCTCGCGTGGGCACCTTGTTAAACACATAAATCCATAGGCCTCATCTGGGACCCTTTGAATCAGAAAATCTGGAGCAGGAACCCTGGAATCTGCATCTTTTTACAAACAGGTGCTCCTTTAAGAGCTTCCCATGCACACTTAAGTTTAAGAAATACCAGATGGACAGCCAAACAGCAACTCAAGCACTGTTTTCATGGTGGGCCTTGGTCCTTTAACTTCCTTTGTTTTCTTTGTCTCAGAAACTAAGAATCACATCCACAAAAACCACATCCACCCTCAAGGATCTGGAGAAGATAAATCCAGCTTGATGAATAAAGAGCCTTGAACGTCTTACAGGAAGCAATGCTGTAAACTCAAATATACTACCTTTTCAGTTTCACAAAATATCCTTTCAGGAGCAAAAATACATCATGGTCCTAGGAGAAAATGGCATTGCTATACTTGCAACAGATTAAAGCTTCTGTGATGATACTTTTAATCATTGCTGAAAACTGCAGCTTTATATCATGCAAATAAGGGCTGCTTTCTTTCCCAACTTCTACCACCTCTTTGGTAGATTAAATAAAACACCGAATAAATTCATTTTGTAGATCAAGGCTCTCTTCTTTAAAAATAAAAAGAATCTTCTCAAATCACCACCGACATCTCCCCAGCCTGGACCTCTCCTCTGAGTTCCACACCCACCCAGCGACTGCCAGCTGACAGGGCACCCAAACACCTCACATGCACCCCAAGCTCAACACTGCAAAACTCCCTAAAAATAAAAATCAAAAAGTAATTTAAAAAATAAAAGAAAGTCTGGTCCTCCTCTAGTAGCACCTGTGTCCGGAAGTAGCACCTGCAGCTGGACAAAAATCTACAAGTCACCCTCGACCCACCTCTTCTCCCATCCCACTGTACCCAATCAAAGAGCATGCCTTATGGATTCCTACATGCTGCTAACATGGCCCTCGAATCCCTCCACTTGCCCCCACCTCCACCTCCACCATCACCATCTCCCCCACACACTGCTATGGTCCCACTGTCCCCCTCCAACCCTGGTTCCACAGGCAACTAGAGGGAGCGTCTTCAAATGCCAGTCAACTCACGTGCCTCCCCCACTGCAGCCTAACTTCCCACTGCTCTTGGGGCAAAGTGCCAAATGCATAGCCGGGCCTGCCAGCCCTAATCTTCCCAGCCCCTTTCAAGCTCTCCAGTCCCCCGTCTTTGCTCCTAGACACCCAGTTCCTTTCCTCTGCTGGAAGGCTCTCTCCCTCCCCCTCCTCGCTGATGTCTGTTTCCCCTCAGGTCTGAGCTCGGATGCTGCTTCCTCTAGGAGGCGTTTCTTGAGCTCCTCCACACTGGTGACATTTCAAGCTGGACAGTTCTTTGCCGTCAGGGGCTGTCCTGTGCACGGCAGGAAGCTCAGCAGCATCCCTGGCCTCCGCCCAACCGATGCCAATAGCATCCCCCACCCAGTCGTGACAATCAATGCCTCTAGACATTGCCAGATGTCCCCTGGGGGGGGGGGGGTCCAGTTGATTGGCACAGGCCAGGCCAAAGCCATCCACCCTTCGAAACTGCCCCTTCCCAGCAGCCCACACGCTTGCAAATGGGAAGTTCCCACCAGCTTGTCCTGCTTATCCCCGAGGCTTCACACAACAATCACTTTCTGAACAAATGAAAGAAACTTTCGCTACAGTTTCTCTTTCTAACACCATTCCTATTTTTAAATGTTAACTGGTTAATATTATTCCTATTTTTAAATTGTTAACATTTTCTAGTCCAAATCAGCACCTACATTGCATCAGATGTATGGGTGGTGGTTTAGTGAGCAGAGCTTTGGAACAGGGTGTTAAGCAGGCCTGCAATCAAGAAGAGGTCTGAGGAGCCCCTGGCTCGCATCAGAACTTTCCCTTTTTCATCGAAAAGATGGCAAGAAAATACAGAGACTCCTGGGTATTGTTCTGAAGGAAGAATCTGTGCAATCCCAAGGAAGCATCACACACAATCCGACAAGGAAGAAAAACAGCATTCGTAAATTCCCCATAAGCAGACCCTTTGTGCCTAGAAATTAATTTGCTTGCTTTATGATGTTTCTAACAAGGAGCAAAAAAACCTGGCATTTAGAGCCCCAAACCGGATCAGTTATTAGGACTGGCTGGAGCACTGGGCCCACAACTTTTCCATCAGAGGAAATTAATAAAAGGTCAGAACATCTCCTCACTGCCCCAACCCCCCTCAATTGAAGCAGTTGCCTCTCCCCTCCCTCCCACCACAAAGCAGGACTGTCAGCAGCAGGCAAAGTCCCTTGGGTCAAGTCCCAAGGGATTTGGGGGTCCTGGAGTGCCTGGACAACAGAGAATCATCCAGAGGGCTAAAATCTGGGCCAGTAATGTTCAAGTCCCACTTAAGAAACAGAAGGTTTAAAATACAAAAATCAAAAAAACATAAAACCTCCTTGAGTCAGATTTGACTCGTGGAGTCCTACAATTTCTGACTCACTGCAATCAAAAGGAATCCAAGCAAGACCTGGCTCAGAATGAAAAATCATCCTAATTTTGGCAGGTGCTAAGAAATACAATGTTGGCTCATAGAGAGTGGAGATAGGGGTAAGAGAGCTAAAGGCTAATACCTATTATTTTCACCACTGGTTCAAATAAGCTTTTTCACAGATGTATCAATTAGGATTAGGTCTGGTTGCATATAATAGCCCAAACAACTGGGCCTGAAACAGACAGAGGTTTATTTTTATCCCTGTAATACAAGCCTGGAAGTAGGCGATCCAGAACTGGCATGAAGTCCCAATCCATCTGGTGCCCAGGCTTCTTCCATCTTTCTGCTCTGCCATCCTTACTAGGGCTTCCATCATCAAAGTAGCCTCATGGTCACAGGATGGCTGCACCAGCTCCAGCCATAAAGCCCACATTGTGGAAAAATGAAACAGGGCAGAAAGGCCGGCATCCCAGCTGGGTCAGCCACCTTTTAGGAGCTTACCCGGAAGCCCCACCCAGCAATCTCTACATACATCTCACTGGCTACCTTTATGCTCAAGGACCACTGAGAAATGTTTTCTTGCCAGCAACACTGCCAGCACTCCAGCCATTTCTCTGCCCTTCCCTTTGCCCCCAATGATTAGAAAAGAGTTTTGCTAGTCAGGAAAAGAAAGGACTGAGGGATACTGGGTGAGCAGTTAGGAGTCTCTACCACAATAGAATGAGTAATTTAAACTGTAAGAGACTGCAAAATTCTAGTAGTCTATCTAGTCTGTGCCTCCAATTTCATATATATGAGAAAACTGAGGCTCAAAAACCACCCAGCTAGTAAGTGGTGGCTTAAAGGGTTGAATAAATCTTCTGCTTCTAGAACTGGTGCCGGAACTTTAGAATTGAAGTTGCAGAGAGTTTTGTCTGTATATGCATGGGGGTTTAAAATAAATTTAAAATGAATTTTCTACATTGACTTTTCTCTTAAAAACCCAAATGAATATGCTAGTTTGTGTGGAAACTAAACATGTACCATCAGGCAAATCTCCTAAAGGAATATTTAAGGTATTTTAAAACTCTCAGGACTGTTCACATGCCTCAGAAATTGTGTCACATTCTTTGTCCCAGCAAGATTCCAAGAACCTTGGGAGAGGAGACCATTCACACACCCTTGCATCCTCCCCACAACCTCAGGTCAAGCTCAATAAAACATACCAGCAACTTACATTGGAAATGGAAGAATACAGCCTCCTGTCTTACCAACCCACAAAGCCAGTTCACAAAACCCAAATGTGTCGTGGGGGGTTTGCATTATTTACTGTGCTTATCTGACAACCTCACCACTGGAATAGACAGCGCTAAAAATGTGTTGACATTTTACTTCATTGTGAATGTCCTTTCATGTATTATCAAGTTTGGACAGTGCAAATGTTCCCTTAAGGGTAGTAAAAAAAAAATAGATACACACAGCAATACAATTGTGCAGTTCAGCCCACACAGTACATAGGTTGCATACAAATATTATGTCCCGAGTGCAGCATTATAAAGTTCAGTGCTATAAATAAAATGCCAATTTCGGCTACCATCCACCCCAATTGGGTAGTTGCAAAACTTCCAGGCAACAAGCCAAAGGACGCAGCCAGGAGCCACCTCGCCCATTTCCATCTCCCACCCCAGCACGCTCCTCCCGGGGACACGCTCAGTATTCCACCACCCGAGCGCGTCTACAGCCAAGCTCGCCTCTCCCCACCATCCAGCACATCCTTCTCTGCCCAAGGTGCCCGGACATTTTAATCACGTTGTTGCTTAATTAATCATGTGTGTGAACAATTCGCTACCAATTACCATCCCTCGCTTTGCTCACTCTTACCGAGCACCTAGAGAAATGCCAAGGATATACCGAGAGGCACACAGGTCCCTCCTTCTGAGAGACATTAAAATCCTAAAATAAAAACAGACCACATAGATTCAGGAAGGCCCAAGCAAACGGCAGCGTGCGGGACGCCACGTCTCTTCCTCGACTGCACTACCCCGAAGTCCCTAAACCCTGAACCGCCTTTGAGCTGGAAACACACGGTTCCGGGCTGGACACCCGGACGCCGAGATCTCCGAAAAGGGAATCACCCCACCCCCACCCCTTAAAATGTGAACGAATCGCATCGTGAAAGTCGGTTACGATGGTTAGCATTGTGTTTTAACCTCCGTTCACTTGGTTTCATGAGAACGGGGGTTGGGGGCGGGGGGTGCGCCCCGAGGGTCCGGGGAGGGGGCTCCGGCAACAGCCGAGCCGCAAGTGCCGCTTGCAGAACTGCGCTCCGTTGGCCCAGCACAGACCCGCGACTTCCGAGGGTCCCCGCGGCGCCCCGCGACTCCCAGCCAGGCCCCGAAACCCGCAGAAAGGGGCGGTGCCCGAGGGGCCGCGCGGGGAGTGGAGGAGGGGACGGGCCCCCGGCGCCGCCGGACCCCCGCTCCCCCCCGGCCCCGGCCCCCAGCGCCCGGGCGCGCAGGCGGGACGCGGGCGGCAGTCGGGGGGCGGGCACGGCCGCGGCCACCTCGCCGGGAAAAGTTTCTTCCAGTTGCGCCTTCCCGCGGCCGCGTCCTGCGGGGTGGCCGCCGCGCTCGGCTCGCGCGCGGGAGGCGGGGGGACGCGGGCCGGGGCCCGGGCGGCCGAGGGGCGCGCAGGGCGCGGCGGGGACGGGGACGGGGACGGGGCGGCCGCCGGGGCCAGGGCTGGGCCGCCGGCGCCTCCCCGCGCGGACCCGGGCGCGGCCGCCCGCTACTTACCCGGCCAGCAGGCGAGGAGCGCGAGCAGCGCGGGCGGGCGCATGCCGGCGGCGGAGCTGCGCGCCCGGCCTGGGCGCGGGGACCGCAGACGCGCGCGGAGCGCAGCTGCGCCGCCGCCGCCCTCCCGGCCCCTGCCGCGGCGCCCGCCTCCCCCGCCCGGGCCCTGCGCGCCGCGCCCTCCGCGCCCCCTGGCGGCCGGGAGCGGGAGCGCCCCGGGGTGCACTCGCGGCGCCCGTGGCTCCCGGCCCGCCCAACCCAGGGGTGAGCGCGGAGGAGGACCGCTGCCCCTCCCCGTCCAGGCCGCGGACCTCGGCCCCTCCGGCCACCAGCCTCCGCGCCTCCCGTTCCCTTCCTCTCCAGCAGCCCCCCGCCATGACCTAGACACCCTCTCTCCCTCCAGGACCTGCCACCTGACCTCCTGTGGCCCCTGCAAGGGGTCAGTAGTATTCTGACCCCCGAAGTGATGGGGGGCGGAGGAAGGGAGGGGAGTCACTTTTTTTCCCTGCTAGTGTAATGTACCATCTGCTATTTTTAAAAATCAGTAATTCAACTCTTAATATTATTGGCACCAGTGTTCTATATGTTGATGAAGGTGTTTTTAACCAGCTCAACTAATTTACTTAAAATCCTTTTTTTAAATGGAATTTGGCCAATAGCTTAGGCCTGGGATTTGGCTCTTAATAGAGGTTTGGGTGAATGTAATTTTGTATAAATGTAGTTTTAAGTGTCCACTGTAATGAAAGAGGGAGGGTGTGATTTTATTCAAAACGTCTGATAAAAATTAGTTGTTAAATTGGAGCTACAGAGAAGCAAAGTGAGGAACAGATGCCTCGTTAGAGAGTCCCTATGTCACTACAGGACTTCCCAGGCCTCCCTCCCCAGTCAGGAAAAGAGCCCTGGCAGAGGGCTGTCCAGTTGGGTTGTGTGGCAGGCTGAAGACGAAAGCAATCTCAGTGAAGAACTAGAAGTCTCTCTAATGGTCCTGCACTCCCTTGTGCCTCTTCCAAGCCTTGACCATTTCTGTCTCCAAAGAAGTCGATAGGACCCAAAGATCAGCCCTGGCCTGAACCTGTCCACTCAGTGAGCTCCTGATGGCAGGCTCCATGTTTCCATTCACATTCTGTCATATCCTCGGACACCCACGATGTGCCTGGGACTGTGCTAAGCAGCCTCACAGTGCCTGTATCTTCTGCTTGGACATAAAAAATTCACCAGCTTCTTAAACATTTAATGAACACCTGTGCCAGATTCTGGGCACCCAAGGTTGAGGAACTGTGGGGGGCGGGGGGGGGGGGGATAGACAAGCAGGTGCTGAATGCATGCTTTTGGCTTGAGCCCTGTAAATGGGAATGCTATGGGGGGTTAGCCTTGAAAGTGTTAGGACAATGTTGCCATTGCATTGCCAGTGCACTGCTGCTGCAAGTTTTAAAGAAGAAAGTCTGGAGACCGTGGATTTTTCTCTTTGTGGTTTATATTGACTTCTTAAATCTGAGACTAAATATATTATGTTATCCATTCTGTGTGAATGCAGGTAGTGCCATTTTTTTCCCACTCAGCCAATGTTCATGGCCACATGTCAAAACCATTTTGATGGAAGGGAAAAGAAATGTAGGAATCCTTCTATTTCATTTTTTCAGTGAGGTTTTTCACATGTATGGTTGACTGCACTGACCCCTTTTATTCTTCTTGCAAAACTTCTAAAACGTACCTGCCTAGCTGACTTCTAGAAGCTTTCCAATTTCCAAAGCTGTTTAGCTTTCTTCCAAGAAAATATTCCCCACATATGGTGGATATTAAATATTTAACCAAGGTGTGTTTAAATAGACCCCAAAGACTATTAATTAAACAGCTTGGTTACCAGGTATGTGTTCTTGTATGCCTACTCCACGTATGGTAACAGGCAATTCTAAGTGCTTAATCAATGTTATCATCAAAATTCACGATGACAGGGTATTGCTGTGTGTTGGAACAAGCTATGGAAAATTGAGCCCTAAAGACAATGAAGAGCACACTCTGTTTAAGTAATAAACTTGCCCTGGCATTCTACCTTCCCACAATAGACGTAGACAAATAGCACAGTACAAAGCCCCATAACTCATGTTTTAAAAAGGATTACCTTTCACTTACTCCAGTCACATGATAAATGGACTTGCTGGGAGCTCTGTCTCCCAACCACAAGTTGGGAGAGCTTCCTGGAACAAAGCACGCCCATGGGTTTACTCGCAGATACATGATGAGGAATTTAGTGCTGCTTGTCTCACTGCCTCTTGCACCTGAACCATCAAGTGTAAGGGGACAGCCTTCAGTAGAAGAAAACAAAAACCCATCGTCTCCAAAGTTTGCGAGGTGAAGGAGAGCAGCCCATGGCTCTTCTTCCTGGGGTTACTCTCCTTCATTCCAGCTGCACCCCCATATGGGAACCTGGAACCATGCTGTGTCCCTTAAAAATGAAAAAAATAAATAAAAGCAAGGTGCCACCTCTCTTGGGGGGGGGGGGCTTGTTTAGCAGTAGGATCACAGCAGGCTGGTGATTTTTTAAATAATTTTCCTAAATTCTAAGGGAAAGCATAAAGACATATCCACAAAACCACTGATTACCCAATAATCTAATAATCAATAAAGTTCCAAACTGATGACCTCTGGTCTTATAACTATACATTAGACCAAAAAGGCTGGTCTCCGTTGATTCATTCAGCTGATAGAGCTATCTGGCCGACATGCCCTTTGCAAGGCAGATACAGAGAAGCATAAAACTTGGTACTGGGCCCTCAGTTAGGGAGACAAAAATGGTCACGAGTAATTACACTACCACGTGACAAATGCTAAAGCACAGGAAGATGGGACACACTTTGGAATCTACGGAGGGAAAAACAAAATCTCTCAGGGCCAGAAATCGGTCAGAAAAGACTTTATTGGGGAAGCGACTTCTGTACAAAGATTTAAAGGTGAACTGGGAAGTTCCTGGGCTGAGAAAAAGGAAGGAGGGCCTCCCAAGCAGAGGCTCAGTGTGCACGAAGGGGCCAGGGCTCAGGGAATGGCGGGAACTCAGCACCCACTTCTCCCTCAGCTCCCTCCCTGCCCGCTGCCTCTCTCCGGGGCCTCCTGTTCCTGAATGACAAAGACCAGGGCCCAGATCCCACCTGTCCCCACCCTCTCGGTCAGAAGCAGAGGAGCAGGTGACACTCCTCAGGAAGGTCGTCTTCCCGCACAGAGAAGTGGCCTTGTGAGTTATGCATGGCCTTATGGGTCATTTTCCCATTCTAAAATCAGGATCTGACAGTGAAATAGAATGTCTAAAACTGGGTCTCATCTGAAAACGCAGGACATAAGGTCTTTGTGGTATCAGACCCACATTACAATATTTTAGCCATCTGCTAACCACACCCCACATCTCCAGAACTGGTGTGCACTAGGGAATGGGAAAGTGACTGGTAGTTGATCCTTTAACCCTTAGGGAGGCAAGAGAATCCTTATCCCCAGCAGAGGAGAGTGAGCAGGAAAAAAATAGATGTGGCAAAAACCTCACTCTTACTAAATCCAGGACACAGCCTCCGCTCTGCAGCAGACACTCGGGAAGAATATATTGGATGACTTAAAGTGGTGTCGCCAACACTCTCAAGGAGCTCCTCTCATTTTGCTTCCAAAACTTTCAAAAATTTTAGGGAAAACCCACTCTGTCAAACCGGGCACTCAACCAAGATTTTTACCCAAAGAGGTTTAACCCAGGATTCTGACAACCGTGAACCAACAACCAGGAGACAAGGCAGAGGCTGTGGCCTTGGCAGGCCCCCAGGATGAGCACAAGATCAGAAGCCAAAAGCCATTCTGTCTTCTGCTCTTTCAAACACAGAGTGATGTCAGAGCCTCTCTACGAGAATGAGCTATCTCCTAGAAACTTCTAATCAGAAATAGATTATATACTTGGCTGCTTTGTTCTTTTTTCTAGAATCACATATCCTCCTGCTCTCAATAAAGATGAGGGCTTACTCCTAGCAGTGTATCCTCAGGAGCCATAGGAAGCATCTGAGTTTGACTTTTAAAAAGAACAGAAGGCGTGGGGTATGAATCTTCAGCAGCCCACACAAAACGTGTTGGTGTTTTTGGTACTCTCGCTAATAAGTAGATGTTCATTTTACAACAGCTACTTTAAGATGTGGGATCCTGGTTAACAACCTGAACAGAACAAGTAAAGCTCATTCATTTACCCATCAACAAACATGGCATGGGGGGTGGGGGGGTGGACACACGTGACTCTACAGTTAGGAAGATAAATGCATTTCCCTCCAGGTGAAAGGACCAAGACAAACATCAATGGCGGTGAGCCTTTGAAGAAGAAGATAAGCACCTGAAGAAGCAGGCAAAGGAAGCCTGACAGAAGTGCAGGGGCAAGGAAGCTTTACCCTGTGGGGGGCTGGAGAAGGCTCCCCGAGATGGGGCAAGGAGCTGGGGCTCAGGCCTGGCAGCAGAGAGGACAGGTGAGCCATGGCCTGGAAGCCTGGGGGTGGAAGCCATGGGAGCTCCCACGAGGAGCTCAGTTTGACCAGCACATGGGGATGTGAAGCTGAGTACAGCCACATCAAGGGAGACTTCGGTGCTAGGCTAAGGAAAATGACCTTCCATTGGGTGCATCTGAAGGCAGGGGAGAGCCAGGAAAGCTGTTTAAACAGGAGGTCACCAAAATGTCCACTATAAGACTTCAGGCTCCTATAGTCACTCTTGTGTCCCAGGTCTACAAACACCTGGAGAAAGGTATCAGCTCACAGCTCTGGAGGCCAGAAGTCCAAAATCAAGGTGTCGGTGGGACCATGCACCTCTGAAACCTGTAGGGGAGGGTCCTTCCTGGCCTCCTCCAGCTCCCGGTGGTGGCCGGCCAGCCTTGGAGTTCCTGGGCCTGTAGATGCAACCCTCTAGCCTCTGCCTCCGTCCCCACATGGCCATCTTCTCTCTTATGTATGTCTGTCCCTGTGTCCAGTCTCCCTCTTCATGCAAGAACACCAGTCACACTGGCTCAGGACCCACCCTAATCCAGTTTGACCTCATCTTAACTCATCTCGTCTTCAAAGACCCTACTTCCAAATAAGGGTGCAGCCACAGAACCGGGGGTGAGGACTTGAGCGAGTCTTTTGAGGGACACAGGTACAGATTTAATGAATGAACTATGATGCAAGCAGGTTCATTCAATAATAACATTCTGGATGGATTGGAGAAGGGAAGGACAAGAAGAAAGAATGGTAAAAGCAAATGAATAAATAAATAAATAAATAAATAAATAAATAAATAAATAAATAAGCAAGCTATGAGGAAAAGGGGAAAGTAAAAAATCTAAAATCTGAAAACATGCTGTAGCTAGGCACTCTGCCAGTTACTTGCAAATGTTTTATATATATATATATATATATATATATATATATATAACCCTCACACACAGCAAAAATAATAATAATAATAAAGGAACTATTCTTATTCCCACTTTACGGATTAGGAAACTGAGTCTGTGGCAGGTCAAGTGCTGTTTACCCAAGATCATGGTTAGTGACAGCCAGAACAGCCATTAAGGGCAGTTTCTTTCCACTAAACCATGCTCTTCACTGGGGTAGTAGCAACATGACTTGTGTGGATAGATAGTGGTTGGAGCAAAGAAAAGGACAGCAGAAGGAGAGGTATGGGGCATTGACTAAAATGCCAGAGGAATAAGTTTGTGGGGAAAAATGAAATTATCATGTCTTCTATTATAGATGATAGCTATACTCTCACAATATCAATACATTAATAGTAGTAGCTAACATTTACTGAACACTTATTATATACCACTGAATGCTTTACATACACTATTTCATGTTAAATGGCATTTCATGTAATTCTCAAAACAGCTTTATTACTATCATTTCTCTTTTAAAGGTGGGCGAGATGAGGCTTAGAGGGGTTAAGGAGCTTGCCCAAGGACAGGGGGTTCCAAGTGTGACCCCCTGGTCCCCTCAGAGGTCTCCAAGACTCTTTCAGGAGGGCCATGTTCTAAAGGTCAAAACTATTTTTATAAAATACTAATACATTCTTCTCCTCTGTGTTGCATTTCTCCTGATGGTGCAATAGCAACAGTGGGGAAAAGTGCTATCACCTTAGCACTAGCCAAGGCACCAGCCCTAAACTGTGCCTGCAAGGGGAAAACAACAACAACAACAAAAAAGCCAAGTCAAGTCAAATTCATATGAGTGTCCTGGATGATGCAGTAAAAATTGATAATTCTGTCAAGTTTTGTCCCTTGAATACAAATCTTTTTGTTTCATGTGATGTATTGAGGTATAAGTATTTTGTTCTGCTGCTGCCTGTGATCATGTCTGAAAAAAAAAAAAAATGCTTGTCTGATTGATTGAGTTAAAGCTGAACCTGCCACTTTTTTCACTGAACACTATTTTTAGTTGAAAGAACAACTGACAGACTTGATTATTATGATTATTCAGACTTTGGGACTGGGCAAACAGTTTCTCAAAAATAAACAAAGCAAGCCTGTCACTTCAAGGAAAACAACTGACATAAGTTGTTGCCAATGATAAAATTCAAGCTTTCACGCAGACTTAGAATTTTGAAAAATATGTATCTGCCCCCATGAGCTTGAACGCTTCCCAATCCTAACAGATGTTTCTGATGAGATTGATAGTGGTGTTAACGAGTGTGATTTTTCTATACTGTATAATAAAATGTGTCAATATTTGGAAGATCTGCATATTTTGGTGAAACAATGTTTTAAAAGTGACCTATATATGATGTTACAAAATCATGCACAAAAGTTCAGTTCAAAATACAAGAAAGACCAATGGATTTTTATGTGACATAATGAAAGTTCATTGATACAGTTTCAGATTCCACATTGCAACTAACTTTTAAGTAACTCTTGATTGTTTTGGTTTAGTATCAAAGAATATCCACAGTTCTATGAAAAGGTTATTAAAATATCCCCCCCTTTCTTTGCTACAGATCTGTGTGATGCTGGATTTTCTTCATTTACTTCATCCAAAACAATATATCCCAGCATACAAAACCAAGAAAAAGATATGAGACTCCATCTTTTATTAAATTAGACATTAAAGAGAGATGCAAAAATGTAAAACAGTGACATCTTGTCACTAGATATTTTCTTTTGGAAAATACATTTATTTTTCATAAAAATATAGTATAGTAACATGTGATGAGCTTTCTGCCATTTTTAATGAATTAATAAACAAATATTTTTAAATGTCTCAGTTTTATTTCTAATCAGTAAATATACATAACCCACATAACCAAAACCCTCTGGGCTTCAATAATTTTTTAAGTGTGTAAAGGGGTCCTGAGACCAAAACCTTTAAATACAGCCAGTTAAGGACACAAATCCTGTAAATTGTGGGGGCTGGGACTCAAAACTTAGTGCATCTGATCCCAAACCTCTTGCTGTTTAACCACCAAGCTGGATTCACTTGCAGGTCGGTTTTAGATCTGTTGAGTTTGAGGTGCCCCACCAACAGGAAGCCCACTTTGGCTCTGTCACCTAAATAAACCCCCAATCATTAGGGATTTTAAATAGTAAGTATCAGTCAGATGGGCAAGGTTATGCCGCATAACAACCAATCAGAAATTTCAGTGACTTCACACCACAGAGTTTGCTGGCCCCCATTCTGCCGCTGGCCCATGCATCTCTTGAGGCCAACAACCGTTCTCCATTGTTAGTGATCCAGGCGGGTCGCCGGCCACCATCTCAACCACAAATGCAGTGCAGGGTGAGCTGAGACTCAAGCATCAGCAAGTGAAAGGGTGAAAGTGACCCACATTTCACTGGAGGGTGGGGGGAGGGGCAGTTCTTCCCTAGCCCAGAGCAGATATTAGTGGATGTAGCACTGCCAACCCCTACGCTTCCTTCTGCTCTTCAGACCCCAAGCACCCCATCTCTGCTATAAGGAGCTGTGAGCTGGATGCTGTGGGGCATGAAACAGGGTTGAGAATTTAGCCTCTGCCCTTTAAGAACTCACAAAGTAACTGGAAAGAAAAGATAAATGCTACAAATAAAGTCAGCTTACCATTGTGCAGTTCTTCACTGCTTACCAAGCAGTCACGTGAATGATGACTGAACAAGGCATAAAAGCAGAAGTCCAGATGCATAGATCAGATAATAAATGTTTTGAGTGTTCTTGAGAGAAAAAAGAAAACTCCGGCTTGGATAATTAAGGAAGGTTTCAGGGAGAAGGTGGAATTTCAATATAGGTCACAAAACGAGGGAAGGACCCAAACTGGTGGAGATGGGAAAAGGGGAAAAATTCAAGAAAGGTATAAAGTCAGGGAAGAAAGAGCTATATTTGCAGGGTGGTGAAGACACCAGTATGTCTCCATCAACTAGCAGAAGATGGTATTTATGGCAAGAAGACAGGGACACTGGCCAGAGGCGGCAGTAGTGAGCACTGACCAGAGGTGGCAGTAGTGAGCACTGGCCAGAGGCGGCAGTAGTGAGCACTGGCCAGAGGCGGCAGTAGTGAGCACTGACCAGAGGTGGCAGTAGTGAGTACTGATCAGAGGTGGCAGTAGTGAGCAGCAGAGTGGGCGCAGGCTCTGGTGGGGGCAGAGTCCCAGCGGGGGAGGGGACAGCTGATGAGGCCGTGGGAAAGGAGGCCACAGAGCCCCGGGGAAGCCTCATTAATCAGCAAGAGAAATATTAGGCTTAGAAATATAGAACATCATGTATTTTAATTAAGAAGCTAGAACCGAAACATGTGTTAGGTCTTTTTTATTTTTTCCTAAAAATATATTTCCTTTTTAATTTCCCAACTTCAATAACGTTAAAATAGCTGTGGAATGATAATTGTCTTACACGAATGAAAATACAGTTTTAAGAAATGGCATTTTACTAGCTTTAAGCCAAGTAAATGTTGGCAGTATCTTGCTTAAATTAAACTGTCATGTTCTTTGGCTTACCAGAGTAAGCAAATTCTGTTTTTGTGCTTCCCTGCCTTGTACACTGACATCTGTTTTTGAAAGGACATAAGATAAAAGGACAGCAAAGGAGGAAGTCCCAAATCTGAGCTGCATGTTAAGCCTCTGTTGAGGGAAGCTGCTGTAACTCTTTGAAGGACCTTTGGGGCTGATTGAGAAGAGGGAAAAGCCAAAGTGAGGCAGTGGTAATGGGAGAGAGGAGATTGCAAGGACAAGCATAGCAGGCATAAAATTTCAAGGACCTTTAAATGATTGAAATCAACATATTCTTCTTTCTATTGTTGCCAGAGCCTGGTTGGCATCCAAAGTGAGCTCCAGTGCAGGCTCATTTTCTTGTCTCAAGAAAGAATTCAGGGACAAGAGGAAAAGTAGCAAGCAGTAAAGTTTATTTGAAAAAGCCGGCACACACAGGGAAATAGCAAAGGTTGGTAAGAAGAAATACGTGCTTGAGAGGTTAGTGTGGGCAGGCCCCAAGAGAGGGGCTGCATTGGGTTGGGTTTTATATGTTAGCCTGTTGCTGTGCTTTAGGCCAGGGCTGGGTCCCCTCCCCCTGGCTTAACCCCTCCTTTTCCTCCGTCTGGCTATCTCAGCCGATTCTGGGGATTAGGGTCTGGTTCTCCTTCCATCCAGCCCCTCCTTTCTTCCTCTGCCTGTCTATCTCAGCTGGTTCTGGGAACTTGGGTTTGGTTTGCCTTTTGCTTGACCCCCTCCTTCCTGCTCCCCATCTGGCTGTCTCAACTATGGCTTGATGCTGACCATCCATTTGAACTAACTGATGCCCCTGGCCTGCCCAGAGTGCCCTATTCTAGCCTACCTCACCATGATCACACAAAATAACAAACCTTAGTTTGCTTAACTGTTTGAGGCTAAGTCATAGAATAGGTTGATGCTAAGACAGAGTAAGGAATGCTGAAACAAGACTTTTGAGGCCTTGAACTACAGGCTTACAAAGTTGTACTTTATCCTGTAGTCAGAAGAGAAACATTGTATCAGTGAGAGTACACATAAAAGCTCCGCCCTGTTCAAGATGGTGGTGTGAGATGCTTCAGCGCTCTGTCCCCCCACAGAAGCTTTGAGCAACCAGCAAGAATTGGCAGAAACATCTTTCTCAGGGCTCCAGAAAACTGTTAAAGGACCACAGCAACAGGGCAAGTGCCAAATCAAGAAAATGCTACATAAAACAGCAGGATCTCATGGCGCCCCAGCTGGTCCCTCCCCCACTCCCCTCCAGCTCAGCATGGAGCCACCAGTGCCCCCAGTGCCTGGTCTCGGTTCCAGAGGGAGCAGAGTTGCCTTCATCCACATGCTGGGATCATGGTTGTCTGGCCCAATCTGTCTGCTGCTGGCCCGAGGGACTCACTGTCCCAGAACTTGCCCCTTGTGTTGAAGGCATGCACAGAGCTCTGCTACAGGACACTGTGGGAGAGCAGTCAAGTGGCTGTCTAGAGCAATGGATCACTGGCTGTAGGACATTCAGTGCAGTGTCCAGCCAGTGAGGAAACTGTTTCCTAGGGAAGAGGGGACATTCAGAACCATGTTAATGGTGGAATTCCTTGGGCCACACATGTATACCTAACACAAGACGCATGCACAGAAAGGACCAGGGAGGCTCCTAGGCTTTGGCCTGGAGCTTTTCTCTGAACTCATTGTAAGGGTAAGCTCTAAAGGAGGGCATTCCGCAGGTCAATCTGAAGGACTGGGAAAGGTGTTTTCTTTTTTTATTCTCCCCCCCCTCCCCAGTAGCTTTTGTATTGAAGAAAAGCTTGGTCACAATAGTAGCTGGATACAACCTTCTGAAACAGATGTTTCAGAATCTAAATAACATCAATAACATGATAAAATATCAAAATGTCCAGGTTTCAACAAAAGGTTAGAAGACATACAAAGAAACAGGAAGTGATGGTCCAGGCAAAGGAGAAGATTAAAGCATTAGAAACTATCAATGAGAAGGATCAGACCTGTAATCTACCAGACCAAGATTTTTTTTAATGGTCCTAAATATGCTTAAAGAGCTAAAGGAAAATATGGACAAAGAACTAAAGGAAATCAGGAAAAAGATCGATAAACAAAAACAGAATATCAATAGAGAATGGAAATAATGAAAAGGAAAAAACAGCTCAAGACCACAGTAACAGAAATTTTAAACTCCCTAGAGGAGTTCTACATCAGATTGGAGCTGGCAGAAGAAAGAATCAGTGAACTTGAAGATAAGACAATTGAATCATCCAGTCTGAAGATCAGAAAGAAGAAAGAATGAATAAAAGTGAGCAGAGCCTGAGGAATCTGTTGGGACGCCATCAGGCGTACTAATATACATATTATGGGAGTCCCAGGAGGATAAGAAAGAGAAAAGAAGGCAGAGGAAATATTCAAAGTAATTACAGCTGAATACACCCCTAATTTAACTAAAGACATAAATATGCACATCTAGGACATTCAATGACCTCCAAACAGGAAAAATGCAAATAAACTCACACTGTATCCTATTATAATCAGACTGTTGACATGCCTAAGATAAAAAGAGAATTCTGAAATCTGAAAGAGAGAAGAAATGTATCACATACAAGGCAGCCTCATAAGATTAAATGTCAATTTCTCACTGCAAACCATGGAGGCAAGACAGAGGGATAATATATTTAAAGTGCTAAAAGCAAAAAATTGCTACCCAATGGAGGCAACCTAAGGGTACATAGACTGAGGAACAAAATGGTGAACTGTGGTGTGTGCATACAATGGAACACTGAGCAACTACAAGAAGGAGTGAAGCTGTGAGACACACAACGAGGTAAATGGATCCTGTACACAGTAGTTGAGTGAAATACACCAGAAATAAAGGCAAACACTGTATGTCTCACCAATATGGACTAACTACAATGTGTAAACTCAGAATTGAATCTTAGAACATAGCCTAACTGGACATGATTATTGTAATAGTCCTTAGATTGTAAGCTCTTATGGCAGTCAACTCTATTCCTGAATTGTAATGCCTATCTCTAAGCTTTGAGATGCTGATCCCTTAGTGTATAACCTGATTGGTCTCTGGAACAATGCGTATCTCTGAGACACCTGAAACTCAGAGCTAGAGCTCGGCAGATATTAATGTCAGTATTAGTGCATACAGCAACTGTTTAAAAAAAAAAGCTAAAAAAGAGCCCAGACTTCAATTAGTGATACGAATGAAGCAGATATGGTTAAGACTAGGGCAAACTGGGCCAAAGGGTAAAGGTCAAAACTGACTGTGTTTTAAAAATTCAACTTCCATATAAAACCAAGGGAAGAGATGTCTATTTGGTGCAGGATCTATATTTTCTAAACAGTATAACTCTTCAGTCAGTTTGTTCAAACACCACAATTACATGGAACTTTGAATAGGAAGTGAGACATGGTAGGTTAGTATAGGTTAGAGTAAAACAGTGACACATCCCAAAGTAATTTGGGCAGAGAATAAAAAATATATTTACAGCCCCCTCCCCCGCCCCGAGGAGCTGGGGGAAGGTGCGGATGTGTTGGACTTCCTCACCTAGACTGGTGTTGATGTTGTCACAAACACTGGGACTGGCGGTTTGATGTGCCGAGCCCTCGATTGTGGGAGTTGCCCTTATGAAGCTTGTTACTGCAAAGGAGAGGCTAAACTTGCATATAATGGTGCCTAAGAGTCTCCCCCTGAATGCCTCTTTGTTGCTCAGATGTGGCCCTCTCTCTCTCTAACTGAGCCACCTCAGCAGGTGAACTCACTGCCCTCCCCCCTACGTGGGACCCAACTCCCAGGGGTGTAAATCTCCCTGGCAATGCAGGATATGACCCCTGGGGATGAATCTGGACCCAGCATCGTGGGTTTGAGAATATCTTCTTGACCAAAAGGGGGATGCAAAATGAGACGAAGTACTTTCAGTGGCTGAGAAATTTCAAATGGAGTCAAGAGGTCACTCTGGTGGACATTCTTACACACTATACAGATAACACCTCTTAGGTTTTAATATATTGGAATAGCTAGAAGTAAATACCTGAAACTACCAAACTCCAACCCAGCAGTCTGGACTCCTGAAGACGATTATATAATAATGTAGATTACAAGGGGTGACAGTGTGATTGTGAAAACCTTGTGGGTCACACTTCCTTTATCTAGTGTATGGATGGATGAGTAGAAAAATGGGGATAAAAACTAAATGACAAATAAGGTGGGATGGGGGGATGGTTTGGGTGCTCTTTTTTTCTCTTTTATTTTTTATTCTTATTCTGATTCTTTCTGATGTAAGGAAAATGTTCAGAAACAGATTGTGGTGATGAACATGTAACTATATGATCGTACTGTGAACAGTTGATTGTATACCATGGATGATTGTATGGTATGTGAATATATTTCAATAAAACTGAATTTAAAAAAAATTGCTACCCAAGATTTCTATATACAGCAAAACTGTCTTTCAAAATTCAAGGAAAGATTAAGATATTCCCAGGGAAATGAAACATGAGATGCTAAAAAGAGTTCTGCAGGTTAAAAGGAAAGGACAACAGACATGAGATCAAAGTCACATGAAGAAATAAAGATCTCCAGTGAAAGGAATGACATGAGTTAATACAAAGGCCAGTACTATTGTATTTTTGGTTTGTAACTCCACTTTTTACTTGCACAAGGATCTAAAAGGCAAACCATAAAATGTAATGATAAATCAGTGGTTTTGGACTCATAATGTGTAAGTATATAACTTGTTACAAGAACCATATAAAGGTGGGGGGAAGGAGGGGTAAAGGAGCATATACTGTTGAAGTTAAGTTAGTATCAAAGCAAATGAAATTGTTACAAACTTAGGATGTTAAATTTAAGCCCCAAGGTAACTACAAAGAAAATATTGGCAATTATGCAAACTCATAGTGGCAGAAAGTAGAGTACAGGTTGCCAGGAGCAGGGGACGGGGGCCATGGGAAGCTAATGGACACTGGGTGTAGGGTTTCTGTTTGGGGATGTGCAGGCTTGAATTTGTTATGTACCCCATAAAAAGCCATGTTCTTTAATGCACTCTTGTGGGGGCAGACCTATTGTGGGTGGGATCTCTTGATTAGTTGTTTCCATGGAGATGTGACCCACCCAGTTGTGGGTGGAACATTTTGATTAGATTATTACCATGGAGATATGACCACACCCACTCAAGGTGGGTCTTGATTAATTTACTGGAGTCCTTAAGAGAGCTCAAAGAGAGAGACAGAGCTCAGAGCCAACACAGACTGAGACACCTGGAGGTGCATACAGAATGATGTTTGGAGATGCTAAGCTAAGAAATGAAGCCCAAAGTTGGGAAAGTTTTAGTAACTGAAGGTGGTGAGGGTACTGCAACATAGTGAATGAATTAATCCCACTGAATGGTATGCTTGGGAGTGGTTGAGATGGGAAAGTTTATATTGTACTTATGTTTTCACAATTTAAAAAAAAAAAAGAGCAACAAAAGAGATACTGATAAATAATGCAATATATGATCCTGGATGGGATCTAAGAATGGAGAAGAAAAGCTCAAAGGGACATTATTGGGACATTGAGAAAATTGGAATATAGACCATAAGCTTTATAACAGTGTTAAACTGCTTGAACTTGATAACTGCACTTAAGGTGGTTACTTAAGTGAATATTGTTGTTCTTCGGAAATGTACATGCAAGTATTAAGTGTTCACGGAGCATAATGTATACAAACTGTTGTAGTTTCCTGGGATATTCAAGCAAATACCATGAAATGGGTCAGATTAAGCAAAGGGAATTTAATGGCTCATGGTTTTGAGGTTAGTAAAAAAGTCCAAATCAAGGCATCATCAAAGTGATGCTTTCTCCCCAAAGACTGTGGCATCCTGGGGCTGGCAACTGGCAATATTTGGTCCTTAGCTTGTCATGTGCCTGTGCACATGGTGGCATTTTGTGGTCTCCCTCTTCTCTTCTGGGTTCCACTGATATTCAGCTCCAGCTTTTCCTTCTGGCTTTTACTCGCTGTCTCTCTGAATTTCACTCTCTAATAAAGGACTCCAATAATAGGATTAAGACCCCTTCTGACTGAGGTGGGCCACATCATAACCAAAATAACCCCATCAAAAGGTCCTACTTACAATGAGTCCACACTCACAGGAATGAATTAACTTTAAGAACCTATTTTTCTTGGGTATATACAGCTGCAAACCTCCACAATAACCTACACTCAAGTGTTGAGAAAATGGATTGATTAATAGGTAGGTATATAGAGATAGATGATAGATGATGATGATATAGATAGATAGATAGATAGATAGATAGAATAATGTGACAAAAGTAAAAGTTAGGTATCTGGGAGGATAGGGGTACATTGGATTTCTCTGAATGGGGTTTGTATTATTTTTATAACTGTCCTGTAAGTTTAAATGTATTTGAAAATAATTTAAAAAGAAAGACAAAATAAAAAGTTGCCCATAAAGAAGAGTGTGGGGGCAGAGTCCAGCACATCCTGGGAGAGCACAGACAGTTGCAGGCACGTGGTGTGAAGACTTTTGCTGTGGTACATGCATAAGCCAATAAGCAGCCAGACTAAGGTGGTGGATACAGAATTAGGAAAAGAAGATGGGTGCAAGTGTTACCATGAAGGATGAATCGAAAAGATTTAGGATTATCCAGAAGGAATCAAAAATGTGTCTGAAATTTGGAATTCAAGTAGCTGAGTGCAGTTGACATGCTTAGAGAAGTTAGGGAGAATAGCTTGCTGATTTAAATGATTCTGGTTTTCTGTATAGGTATATTGCCTTTGAGTCAGGGGAGGACCCTCTGAGTAGAAATGGCCAGTTGGCAGGTAGACGCAAGGACTGGAGATGGAGAAGAGTCAGAGGCTGAAATACAGGTTAGAAGTGATCACAAAGAAATGGGGAAGACATCGTGGGTCACTGAGAGGAGATAGGAAGTGGCAGAGGTTGGAACACGAAGTCCTGGGGCTATCTGTGCTTAAGGGTCAGGAGGAGGAGAAGCAGTCAGAGCAGAAGGAGGGTGCCAGAAGAAGGGCAGAGCTCATGGAAGTGAGCTAGAGCATTTCAGGAGGAGGAAAGTGGACATTTCACTGTTTTAATCTCTCCAGCATCAGAACCCCTTTCTCACTTTTTGGAGCCTTCCCCATCTAATGAGGCACAGCCGGCTCACTTTCCCAGCCTCCCTTGCACCTAGGGAGCTGGCACACAATCTAGGCTCTGCCAATCAGAAACTGGTGCCCCAGACATTGGATAATAAGCTAGGGATGCTGCAGGCTACACTCCCCAGGGAAGGGTAGTGGCCGAGCCCCCACAGCTGGTGCTGGTGCTACAGACTGCAACATCCGGGGCTGCAGACAACAGCAGTTTCTTCCCTATATCAACCCCTAGCAAGACTTTGGACCTTCTTCTCGGCTTCCTGGCCTCTAAGCCTGGCTCTCTGCCCAACATCCTTCTGTTCCCTTTCTCTTTAAATCAGTCAGAGTCATTTGTGTTGCTTGCAACAAAGTCCCAGACTAGTATAAAAAATCTGTCGACAAAGTACTGCAGATAGTTCAAGAGATTGAAGTACTGCAGATTGATTTCATGATCTGGTTATTTGTGATTTTAGACAGATAATCTCATAATGGGAATAAAACTAAGTGTGGAGAAGAGAGTGAATTCAAAACAATGCTTATCTAACCACATGCCTGAGCTCAGTGTGGTGCTAACCAACAGTACGGGTTTTGTTATCCACAGCTGGAGGACTTATGGTCCAACTGTTGAAACCCTGAGGCCTTCTCTTGCTCACAGTTATATCTCAAGGGAGGTGGGGAGAGTTTTAATTCTCCTTTCTTCTGAGCTTCATCACTAGGAAGAGAATCTACAGATTTGTTCCAGGGGCAGTGCAAAGGCCTGATGACCGTGAGTCCGTCTCCTTCTGCCCCTCCTGCCCTCACCTTCACCGAATGGGGAACACCCAGATTCTCTAGCTCACAGACTAAAGTCTTGGAGCTCCGAGCTCAGCCTCCCTGCCCTCCACTCTGCCTCTCTTCTCTCAAGTGTCCCACCAGAGCCGCTGGACTCTCTCTGGCCACACCACATTTTTAAAAATCATCCTGTTCTTTCTCACATGGGAGAAAACACCTCAATGTTTTCCTTCTGATTAAAATTGTGCCCCCACTTTCCTGCCTGGCAAAATCGCAGTCTGCTTGTAAGATTTAGGTGGAATGTTACTTCGGGAAGTTTTCCCAAATCCTGCACACCTCAGATGCAATTATTCCTGTTTCTGATCTCCTTTGGCAGAGGAATTTGATTATGCACCATACCTATCTAGGTCTAAACCATTTGATTATGTACCATAACTATCTAGGTCTATTTATAAATTATATAGGTGCTCTTCTAGCAATTATGTATATTAAAAAACATACAAAGAGAAAAAGGTAAAGCGTGGAGATATATATATACTTATGTTCTATTTTTTTCATCCTATTTGCCAAGTTTCCTCCCCTTCCCCCACCCCCAGGGTGCACACGTTTCATACACATTTCTATTGCAGCCCCAACCACATTCTGTAATAATTCTGTTTACATATCCCATTTGCCTTTGTAGAAGTGCAATTTGCAAAGTGCAGCACACAAAAAGGTGTTGTTTAAATATCTTTTGAATTTTAACTTGCATAACTATTAGAAATACATTTTTTTCCCAACAGTTTCAAATTCCCATCATTTTCTCAGTAATGATGGATGTGGAAGTAGGCATTTTGACTGACTTACCTGAATAACTACAGTTTAAAAGTCCACTGAGTTATTTTCCTTCATTTAAATTGTCCCCACACACCTGTGCTCAGTCACATTTTCTTCACTGTCAGTCTGAGATTTGTGCCTTAGGGCATGAATGAATTACAATGCAATCCACTGTCTAGGGCTATTTTAAAAATCCAGACCTGGGTTTGTTTTTTTTAAGTGAAGTATTAGTTATTACCATCTCAGCTAGGGCTGACTCATTAACTTCAAATGTGAAAGACCTTCCCCAAACATACCAAAAGCCCATTATTCACAAAGATTTTGGACTTGAAAAAAAAAAAAGGAAGGTAGTTTAAATCATCAGGGTTCCCATTTCTGAAAATTCTATTCAGTTTGGGCATGCAAGGCTCAGTGATTTTTATTATGAGAATTATCTGACTGTGAAATACTTGTAGAAATAGAATATTTTTAAAATATTATAATTTTGAAGTCTTCCACAATGTTCCCTGTGGTTGTTTAAATTGTATGCTGATGGCAGCACTACATAAGAAACGATTTATGTCTTAATTATCTGGCTTGTAAATTCCATGAGGACAGGGCCCCTAGATCCTTGTCACTGTCCTCCTTGCCTGACAGCAAGATGGATTTCATGAGCACATGTTGACTCTACTGGTTGCTCTGCAGCTTCATTTCCCAGCATCCCTTCAATAAATCCCCAAAATATATACTTTTTAAAAAAATTTTTAAGCTAATTTGAAATCAGTCTGAGTCTTGACTGAGTGCTTATTCTTTATTTTGTTCTCTGTTTACTTCTCCCACAATACAACACTAAATTTCTGGCAAGAGCTGTTGGGTAACTAATACGGGTGAGTATGTGTATTAGCTGTTGGGAATGTTGCTTTTCTTTGGGAAATCCTGTTGATAAGGAAATTGTTCTATAGATTACATGCTGCTAAAGGAGTGAGTTGTTTAGGGTGTTTGGGGTAATCAGACCATTCAGTCGTCCTTCCCTTCTAAATCTGCAGTGGCTGGGTCTGAGGAGCAGAACAAGTTGACTCGCCCAGGAAGTCAAATGGAGAGGAAAGCTGCACCCTTCAGGCAAGGCCCTGTGGAGGCAGTAAGTAAAAAAAGACAAGCCTCTGTCAGTCTTGACCTTTAAGGCACAGTGACACAGTTCAAGAGTAAAGCATGGTTCAGGGAATGTCTTGAGTTCTGTCAGTCTGATGAGCAGTTCCTCCTCCTTAGGAAGCAATAACAACGTGAAATGGGTAAAAGGATGTGGGACCCCCAGGCCCAGGGCATTCCCCAGGGGCCTTGAAGACTGCACACAGCAGCTTGCATGACCTAGGACAGTTAAAGTTTGACCTATTCTCCTTGTAATATCAGATGCTATATGTAATCTATACCCAAAACTACCTCCTCCCTGAGACTCCCTGAGATACTGTTATCTACAAGATAATCTATAATCCTCCCCTCCCCCCTGTTGATTACAAACAATCCCTCCCTACGTTGCACTCCCACCTTATGCTCATACCCATTGGAATGTCAAGCCCTGTAACCAGCTTATTCAGCCCCACCAAAGTGTGGAGGATCTCCACAATGAATGAATCCATTCAGAGAAGCTCCTGTATGCAGGGCAGTGTGACTCGACTTCCCCACTCTGTAGGTAAGCCCCACTATAAAAGCTCATGTCTCAGAACGTGGCCGGTGCTTTCTTTAGTCCTTTGGCTACAAAAGCCCTCTTGGGCCGTGACAAAAGATAAATATGTATGCCATCTACTAAGGGTAGGGAGGCTTAAAATGAGAAGGATCCCTGAAAATAACTCTTCCCCAACAACAAAAACAACTATAATAATGAAATTCCAAGAATGTAGAGGTTACCACCCCAGGATCTGGGATTTGCTGGTGTTTTCTAAGTTTTGTGGGCTTGAGGTTGTGTTATGTATCTGTCAGGTTAGGCCCTGCTATGCTGGGTCATAAGTGGTTTGAGTGACCTCCAAATTCTTTGAGGTTTACATCAATGACGATTCATTTCTCTTTCCCACTAAATATCTGTCAAGGGTCAGCTGTACTAGTTCCGCTCCAGATCTTCTAGACTCCAGGACTCAGGATGACAGAGCAGCCTCTCTGCCTGAGACATTGGCAGTTGCTTTGGCAGAGGTGGAAAAAGAGCATGGCATGCTACGTGCCATTTCAGACCACATTACACTGATCACACCAATCAAACACAGGGTTCTCTGTCTCATGCATGTAACAGCCAATCTATGACGCCAGGGTTTCAAACGGAGAGTTTACTTCTATGTGAAGCAAGGAGAACAGATGACCAATCAGCCTAAAATCTGTCTCCCAAAGTCTAAGGAGTTTGGGGTTTTTATGGATTCAAACAAGGGGAGGTGGAATTGTTACCATTACAATAACAAGTATGAACAACTACAATTTACAAAATGTAAAGGGGTGGAATTCAGCTAGAACTAAGTAAAAATAACAATTACAATAGCAAGGATAAACACTATAGTTAGCAGTTAGTTCTGGGCTCACTCAAGTTTCTTCATTAATAAATATTAGGGAGTTATCTTTGTGATCATAAGAATCAAAAGTTGAAAAATAGGATAAGGGAGTACAAAGTTGGGGGCCAGCCACAAGATTTTACAATCAAAAGATAAAGGTTACATAATCATACAATCATTATCAAAGATCAAGGCATCTGAGTTACAATTCAGTGGGTTGCAGTAATTTCAGCTATTTCCTTTTTTTTGTTCTACATTATGCCAGAAAGAAAGAAAAAGGCATCTAAATATTGATTCAGTCATCCTAATTATTTGTTAATTCTTAATTTCTGACTTATAATGTTCAATAGGGAATGTTGTATATAGAGAGTTCAATAAACGTCTGCAATTTTTGACACCAACTGCAAATACTGCATTAACTCAATTGGCATCTGCAATGCAATTCTGACCCTACCCAGAGTTATCCTTTCATAGAAAAGGTCAGTATAACAATCTAACACATGCATTTACATTCTTACATTTTATGTTGCTTGCCAAGAACTTTAGAAAAGTGAGATACAAAGATACCTGAAAATGGAGAAATAGGACTTTAGAAGTGCTTTGGATTAGAATATGCTTCACTGGCAAATAATCCTTATTTTAAAGAAAAAGAAAAAAAGAAAGAAAAGCCTTGGTTTATTTCTTGCCCACAGTAAATGTACACCTCAGGCCGGCAGGAAGCTCTGCTCCTTGTCACTGTCACTCAGAGCCACAGACCTCCACCATCAGGAGCACAACGGGTCCAGGCAGGGAAGGCACACGGAGAATTACACACTCTCTTAAAGACCGAAACCAGGAAGTAGCAGCCAACACTTCCACTCCCCTGCTGTTGACCAAGGTAGATCAGATGGCCCTGCCCAGACTGAAATGGTCAGAAAAACACTCCCCCACAATGTGCCTGGAAGGAGAGCCAGATTACCTACGAACACACCAAACGACCACCATGAAGATATTGAAAGAGTCACATCAATTGAGTAGCAGGTGGCCCCAGCTGAGGCCACTCAATAAAGAATCCAGAATCCACCAGGCTTTTGCACCTACTCTGGCCAGACTGCGTAGAACAGGGGAAATGTACAAAGTGCATCTTGTGTATGACTTTTCCATTTTTCTGAGGGAAAAGGAATTGACTTGCTAATGTGAGAGGGTCCATATTGTTAAGGCTTCATGTGTTAATGGCAAACCTGAAATCATTTTTTATATATCCGCTTTGTATTACATAGGCTGGGTTCGTACCTGATGCTCACCATGTAAGCCTGCCAGGCAAACTTCAGCTAGGCACCGAAATAGATCACTGACGTCTTCTCAACCTACTGCAGGTGGGAGCTGGGGATGACGGTTAGTATCTTGTCTTGATCCACTTTAGAGGCCCCCAGAAGTCCCTACTTAGAGACATTCATAAAGGCCTTGGAGGCTCAAATGTCCCCTTACTGATTCCAGGGGGCCCACAGAAAGGGTTGGGAGGGTGATTCTGTGGACGGGCCGGGTCTCACCCTTTATTCAGGCACCGCAGGTGCACCACCCAGTGCCCACGACATGTTCAGAGGCCCACGGAAATGCTTCACATTCTTTTAAAATCAGAAGGAAAAGAAAGAATTTCAGTTGAAGATAATGTTTTCATATATAGTATTAACATGCTCCTCTTTATACCAACACAGTCACAGAACATAATTCCAATTACTTTTTTACGGAGGCAGGGGCCAAAAGGCAGCAAGGCCCAGGCCCCCGAGAGTCAGGCTGCAGCTGCAAAGCAGCGCGCAGGGATAGTAACTGAGGAGTTTGGATTTAACAAATGATTTTGATTACTGAATCATTATACAGATATTCCTTTTTACTTTCTGGTGTATTAGAGTGGCCAGAGGGAAATACCTGAAATCTCTTAACTGTATCCAGCTGCCTTCATCTCTGATAGTGATTATAGGGCCTTTATCTTGTGCCCTTGTGATTGTGAAAACATTGTGACTGACCCTCATGTGTACCCCTTTATCTGGTTTTTCCACTTTAGAGTCTTATGATCGTTAAAGACAGACCCTAATGTTTACTAATGAAAGGCCTTAAATCAGCCCAGAATTAACCCTTGCCAATTCCAAAGCTATTGTGCTAGATGGACATGGATCCAACCAAAATGGGTCTGCCCAACATGCGCAGCAGCTTAGACTTTGACCTATGTCACGTATACCTCACTATAACACTAAAAATCACACCTGTCATCATATTAAGGCGCCATTTTCTACATTCATCCTGTGGCTAAGCAGGTAATCAATCTACGCATGCTCAATAATTAGATCACCTCAACCTCATCATCTCGCGCCATTGTGCTCATTATCCCAAAACCTGCCCATCTTTTGATACTATAAAACTATCAGAGCTATTGCAGTTTGGGGAGACAGATCTTTAGACCAACAGGCCATCTGATCTGCTGTGCACCAAGCAAGAAACCCTCTATCTCTTTGAAGCCCTGGTGTCTCAGGAATTGGATATTTGGGCTCATCTGGCAGAGAAGCCACTGCTTCTGATCGTACCAGCATCTTCCTCAACTTTCCTCTGAAGATCTGTAGAACTCGGCTGCATGCAGCCTCATCATCCAGCAAAGAACAAAAGAGGGGAAATCGCAGCCTCAAGGGGAGGAGGGGGCTTCTCCCAGCTCCCCATCCAGGCCCCACCAGTGGTGTCCTGCTGACAAGGACGTTTGTGTTCTGCTTAGTAATTGGGATAGAGAGGCAGTGGAGAATGTGAAGAAGAAAGAATGAAAGCACCAAGCCTGAGCTCAAGGGCTCCCCTGGGGTTGTTTTCTTCCAATCCAACTGTGGGTGTCAGGCCTGGAGCTCCCAGCAGCCTTCTTCTGTCCCCCCAGAAGGAAGTAAGTATGTGACGATTTGGCGAGCAGGACCCTGGGCCTCGAGGAGAAACTGGGATTTCTGTGGCTGGCTCGTTCCCATCGCAACTGCCTCCTATCACTGATCCTGACCCACCCACCCCCTAACCTAAGCGTGGGGCTGTGCTACGCTGCCAGCAAGTGCTTGAAATGCAGTGGTTCCAAATTGAGGAGCGCGATGCGAGTAAAACACTCAACACGTTTCAAAGACCTAGTAGAGGAAAAGGAGTGGAAACGATCTCAATAATTTGTATTCTGATTACACATCAAACTTTTAATAATTTAGATATGTTGGGTTACATAAAATACATTATCAAAATTATTTTCACCTGTTTCTTTTCACCTTTTTTAATGTGGCCACCGGAAAATTTGAAATAGCATGTGCGACTCGCCTTTGTGGCTCATGTTATGTTCTGTGGGCCAGTGCTGCTGGAGGCCCCTACAGCACCTAGAGCAGGCCCTTGACAACACTTCATATCAGGTCTCCTTGGCTCAAAGCCCCCAGCAGCTTCACATTCACTCAGAACTAAGAAAAGATCTTCTTGAGGCCTAGGAGGTCCAAGCCAACCTGTGCCCCAACCACCACACTGACCCCCTCCCCTGGCACCCCTGGCTTTGCCACGCGGGCACCAGGGCCTCCCTGCTCCTGTTGGAACACGCCAGCCATGGGTCTACCCCAGGGCCTTTGCACGTGCTTTTCCATCTGCTCTGAAGCCCCTGCCCCTGATACCTCTGTTCATTCCCTCCCTTCCTTCAGGCTGCAGCTCATCTGTCATCCTTAGATGTGCCTTCTCTGGCCACCCCATTTAAAGTAGGAAGCACACACACACTCACACACCTGCAGGTACCCTAATCCTCTGTCACCTAAGCTCCCCTTATTCTGCTTTAGTTTTTCTTTGTTGTGCTTACTTCAAGCTGACTGTGTGTGTGTGTGTGTGTGTGTGTGTGTGTGTGTGTGTACGTGTGTGTGTGTGTGTGTGTCCCTCAGAATAGAAGCTCCAGGAGGGCAGGGGTTTTCCTTGTGCCATTTACTGGGGAGTCCTCAGTGCCGAAGGCAGCACTGGAGCCTGACAGACACTCACTGGATACCCAACGGCTGTTTGTGGGATGAATGGATATCAGAGTGGTCAACGCATGTGGACCCAGAGAAAAAAGCGCTGCCTCCCCAGAGGCCTGCCGCTCGCCTAAGCCAGTGGGGTGCTCTGGCCCACACCGGTTTCTACATTGGAGTTTCGGTTTCGGGCAACAGCCTCAGAGAAATGGGTTCCTTTGCCTAACTTTGTTCTAGAAACTCACAGAGGTGGCTGTGGCAGGACAGGATCTGGGGTTGTTCGGTGCAAATGCCATCAACATGAACAGTTCAAAGGAGTCTGTTTCAGTGTGTCCATTTTCATTTTTTAACACAACTAAAACAGAATGTAATTTTTTAAAAAATCTTAGGTAAAATAAAAAGGCAACTGAGAAATACAAATAGCAAAAACTGATTCCTAGCTGGAGGTAAACACCTGAAACCATCAAACTCCAACCCAGTGGCCTTGACTCTTGGGGACGATTGTGTAACTGTGTAGCTTACAGAGGGTGACTGTCACATTGTGAGGACCTTGTGGATCACACTCCCTTTGCCCAGTGTGGGGACGGATGAATGGAAAAATGGGGACAGGGACTAGATGAAGATGAGGGTGGAATGTGGGGGACAATTTGGGTGTTCTTTTACTTTTGTTTTTTATTCTTATTTTTATTCTTTCTGGTGTGGGGAAGGTGTTCAAAGATGGTTTGGGGTGATGAAAGCACAGCTGTGTAATGGTACTGTGAGCGGCTGATTGTGTGCCATGGATGACTGTATGGTATGTGAATATACTTCAACAAAACTGAATTAAAAAAAAAACAAACCTGATTCCTGTGGCACTTGGGCTCTGATCCTGGGATTAGGGGGTGATGAGGTTTCTAGGAGCAAGGCCTGGGCTCCCCTGGCTTCAGCTTCCCCGTCTCCAGGTCCCCTGGGCTCTGGGTGTGATCTTGTTTCCCATTACCTGGTGCCCTTGGAACATTCCCAATTCAAGGACAAACTGAAATGTAAACTTCCTCTGTGACAAACCCTGGCTTTCTAGAGACTTCTAGTTCACACTTTGTGGCCAAACACTCCACGTGCAGTTAATCCACAGTTCCTTCCACCGGCAACCCCCACGGCCACCCCCAAGGACTTTGGATTAATCTTTGTGGGCTGCCACCACCCCCCGAGGACTCAATGAGCCCCAGTGACAAGATTTGGCAGCTCGGTCTCATGCCTTGGGAGGGCAGGAGGGCCTTGGCCACCAGCCTCACCATCGGAGAGTCGCCTCCAGAGCCTTGGTGCCCTTCCCCGCGGGCTAACGATTGGTGGGCACTGTCCCTGCCGACCCTCCTGAAGCCTCACCCCACAAACTGCCCAGCCCCAGATGCTAACCTGTGCCTGTGACGCAACGACAATTTTGTCTCATTCTTCAGGACTTACTGTTAGGGATTTAGTGGCTTCCGGTCTGTGGAAGAAAGGGCAGAAGCTACTTACAGGCAATTTGTTCCATTTGTCCATGTAGCCGGCCCCTGGCCTGCAGTCAACACCCCTAGGCCCTTCCCCTTCCTCCCCTTCGGCACAAGCAAGAGCTTCGGGGCTTACAGCCTGGCTCCCCCCACAGCGGTTGTCCTCAGGAAAATGACTTACTCCATCCCAGCCTCACTCTTTTTTGCAAAACAGGGCTGAGAGCAGAAAGTGCCAGCCTCAGAGGGAGCTGGCGAGTGTCACCTGAGAAAACGTGTCCGCCGCCCGGCTCTGCCCAGGTGCAGGGCAAAGGCCAGCCGCTTCTCCCCAGCCGTCCAGCACCCGATTCCAGGCTCACCCCCTCCTGGCCCCCAGCTGGACAGCAGCTTCTGCGGGAGCTGCCGGGGCAGACACGCTGGCCATGCTCCCACCGTGAGAGGAAGGCCCCGCTGAGGACAGCCATGCAGAGGGCGGCCCAGCTACGCGGTGGGTGGAGAAGGACTGAGAAAGTCCCAAGGACAAGGATGGCACGTGAGCTCCTGGGTGTGGCTGGGCCTAAGCCAGACTCACCCCCAAACTTCCAGGTGCACAAATCAACACAGTCCCCTGGTGTTTCATTGGCTCTGCTGGTGGGTTGACGGCTCTCCGCTTTGGCAGCTTTGCGTAGGGTTTTCATGAATCTCTGGCTCCCCTGGGTGGCAAGGAGAATAAATTCACTTTGCCAGGAATCCTACTCTCTGCATAAGCGAGACCCTTTCTCCAGTCCTGGATATGCACGTGTTTACTCTTAGCCCTCCTGGGACTGGGCAGAGACTTCTCTTTCAGGTCAACTTGCTTTTCCAGTTGTGGTGGGGCAAAGTCTGCAGCGAGATGGGCCTGTCCCACTGCAGGCCCTGCTGGTGGTGGCCACTGTGTCTGGGTCACGAGGCCAGGGGCAGGCAGAGTCAGGAAGGAAGGAGGTGGTGACACCTGCTCTCCAGAAGCAGCCGGGACACAAAGCGCCATTCCAATTCCAGTACCGTTAAAGGCAGCACCAACAGGCTGTGCCCAAGCCCCAGTGCTTGTCTAGGAAAGCACAGAATTGACTAATTAGGAGGAAAACATTGAAGCTGAGGGCTAAAGGGCATTTTCATTATTGAATCTGTAGGGTCGTATTTAAAAACACAGATTCAGTCTGGTTTTATTCTAACCTGATGAACTTTCTGGAGCACCATGGCTGTTGACACAAATCAACAAGGTGCTTAGAGCCCTTACCCATCCCTTAATACTCAGAGATGATCTAGAAACACATCTTCAGTATGTAACATGCTGTTTTTACATAACTGTTGCTCATTCCTATTTCAACACTTGCAAGCCAGACCCTAAACTGCTCATCCTTCCCGGTGTTGGTCATCTCCTGTGGATTTGAGAGTTCTGGCAGTGGAATGGAGTGTCCTTCCCCCATCCTGCTCCCCTCAGCTCAAGTGTCACCTACTTGTCCCCCCATCCCACACCCTTGCCCTAGGCTGGCTAACATGCCCCACCTCTGTTTCCCTTCATGCTCTATGCACAGCTCTGTCACTGCCATGATTACATCAGATCCTTATCTATGAATTGTGTCTCCAGCTAAATTGAGAGACTTGATCATGGTCTTTATCTTTCTTTCTTTAAACCAAGTTACCCCAGCACAGCGCTTAGCACCTGGCAGACTCGAAGTTTGTGGAATGAACACATTAATTAGAAGGGCAGGGAGATAACAGCCTCTGTATCCAGGTGCCTTCCAGTGCTCCAGGGGGATTTAACGAGATAGCATCAGTACCGAGCACCAAGTGGACATGCTTGTTGGAAGGATGATGGAGCAGCTGCATTTTGAAGATGAGAACGCTGAGGCCCGGGGAGCTTAAGCTTCTTCCCAGAGTCTCACTGTGGAAAGCTGACCAAGCTGAGACTTGGCCATAGCTCTCTCCAGCTCCAAACCCCTTTGCTTCACTTCTTCTACCCCACGTCCCTCACCCCAGCAGCAAGTCAAATTTTTTTGTTGATAATGATCTTTGAACCAACTGTGGCACTTTTACGTAATAGTTTTATGTGGGGGGAATTCCACAGATACCTACTGGATGAATGGATGAACGAACACTCTGGCCCAGGCTGGGGGAAACTTCCAGGGCTGAACAAACCAAGGCAAACCAAGGTGGGGTGACTGGGTAACATTCCTTTAGAAAAATGTGCTAATATCACTGGAGCAGAATCCCCAAGACAGAAATAAAACAACACTGGGAAAGGGCTATAAGAACAATGTAAAAGAAAACAAAGGCAAAGAAAAAAAAAGCTATCTTTCCAGAACAAATTTAAAATCCATAATATTCAGAAGATTCCTAAGAATCTTTCACAATGAAAAGAGTCATGTCTTTTAACGTCCCCTCTAAAATATGATTCTCTGACTTAGAACTATCTGCAAAGATACTAACAGAGAAGTATCTAAATTCGAAATTTGTAGATGTTGGTTATATAAGTGGCCACGCACCATGAGCAGCAAACTATGAAAGATGAGGCCAGGTAAATAGTTTAGTGGTTTGTCTTCCAGAGAAAGGACTGCAAAGGGAATGAAGCTGCTTGGAGGTATTTTAAGTGATTCGAAATCACAGCAGTAAAAATAGCTGTCATTTAACATGCTCCCATTTTGTGGCAGGCACTTCGCTTAGGTTTTATTATATAATTAACTGGTCCCCACCATTAAGATGCAGGCTTTCTTGTCTACATTTTCCAGGTAATATTTCAGAGAGGTTAAGGTTGTGATGCCAGAATTGACACCCAGGTTTGTCTGACTCCAGACAGGGCTTGGAAAGCTCTCTGTAACCCGGAACTCACAGGCCCAGCTGGCCAGGCCTTAATCTCACCTGAAGGACGTGCCTTTGATCCCAGTAGTAGGAGTGGGGCCTCTGGCTCTCCCGAGCAGCACCCGGATCCAAGTCCTTTTCTTTCCTCTCCGCCTCCAGTGGTGATGGCCTGGGTCAGACGCCCTCCTCCACAGGAGGTGTCCCACCGCTGGAAGGACAAGCAAGGGCAGTGTAGGGCCCAGAGGAGAAACGGTCTGCAGTGGTTTGTTCTAGAAGAGAAGCACTTTTTTCACTGCCTTGCAGCTGGTTATGTGAGATAGGCCCGGGGCTGTCTTTTGATGTTTAGCCCTCTTAGCCCTTGGAAGGCCAAACTGCAATCAGATAGGAACAGAACATGCGCTTAGGAACCTTGGCAGAGGTAGGTCAGGGAGCTGCATTCTTGAACATTTGGGAGACACAACCAACAGTAAATGACTGATAAATGATGAAGAGAGCGAGAGAGGAGGCAGGGAAAGGAAGGGGAAAGGGGATTTCTTTAATTCATTCAACAAATATTTATCAAATGTCTAAAAAGAACAAGAGAAAGTATAGCCTTCAGGAAGCTCACATTATCTGGGGCAGTCAGTGAACAGGCCCTGAAGTCTGAAGAGCTCAGACAATTTGAAGCAGATAAGCAGGGTGGGAAAGTGAAAGAGTATCCAATTATTTCTTCCAGCAGAGGAATAGTGGGGGTGGGGCAGGAAGGAAGCCATAAAGATTTTCAAGGTATCCAATCAGTCTTATGGTGGAACATAATAGGGCATCATTGAAAGCCTTGGATATCTCCCCTACGCACCTCATATAGGACCAAGAAGAGAAAGATTTAGGTGAAATATGTTCAATTAAAGAATCTCCATTTCTGGGGGTAGGCACTTAGATTCTTATGAAGCAGTTTTCTCATATTGGTTGGGACAATTGAGAGGACCTGTTTTATGAGATCAGCATTTGTGGGTGGAGTAAAGAGGTGGCAGTGCTGGTTTGGGGACATGGTATGACATAGTGGGCATGGGGATAGGTGGAGCACTGGCATTTAACAGCCGCAAACAGTGTGCGGCTCTCTCTTGCCCCAGGCTCAGTACACAAAGTTAAATGAGCCCCTGGGAAAGGCGCTTTGGGTCCTTGGAAGGCAGGTGTAAGTAAGGCATTGGAGAAAATGTATCCCTGCAATCTCCTAGAGAGAGAAAGATACAGTTACCGTTAGGGAGCTCATGTTGCTTTCCAATGACCCTGATACCTGCTTTTCAACTTTTGAAATTTAAGTCACAATTCTGCTTTTCCTGAGGGAGGTTGGAAATTATTTTTCATCAAAAAATAAAATGCACACTCCATAGATATTTTAGCCCTCTTTGCAAAGGTTCTCTTCTGAGCAGTTCACCATTTACCAATTCCTTTATATTTCAAAAATATAAACTCTCCCCCTTTGTCTCTAAAGGAAGAGCACAGGGTCAGTCTAAGACAAGAGTCAGGAAAAGTCTGTCTTTAGCACCTTATACCTGTCTCCTAAGGGACATGTGGCAATGTCTGGAGACACATTTCATTGTCACAACTGAGGGAGAAGGGGCAGGTGCTGCTGCTACTGGCATCTAGTCGGTAGAGGCCAGTGATGCTGCTAAAACACCCTGCAATGCACAGGACAACCCCCAAAAAGGAGTTTTCCAGCTGGAAATGTCAACAGTATCAAGCTTGGGAAACCCTGTAGCAGAGCAAAGCTGAAAAATGCCTATTTTGTCCAATAAGTTTATGATATCATATTTCCAATCATTCACTATATCTTGAGCATTTGTAGAGCACAATGAAGAAGAAAAACAAGGTCACTGCTCTCTGGAGCCATACAATTCAGAACAAAAAATAAGTGAAATAATAATAATAACAAAGATAATTGCTGATTGCAGTATATTTGGTGAAGGAAATAAATGGTTAACAGTAGAGAGTAGCTGGGAAGTGCTTTAGATAAAATGATAAAATAAATAGCCTTCTTGAGGAGGCTGCGATGCTTCTGGCAGCAAGTAACAGAAAGGCTAACTCAAGCAGGCTGAAAAGTTTGTGAACAGATGGTTCACCTAATTCTAGGCCAGAGGTAGGGTGGGCCTGGGGACTGCTATAAACCATGGCTCCAAATGTAATTTTCTCAGTTCTTTCTGCCTCCGGTGTCCTTCCAGGGCAGTGGCTGCTGGTTGCCAGGGCTCTGGGCACACAGGCTCACAGCCGCAGGAGGCAGGAGCCAGAGAGAAGCTGCACTCCTATCCCAGCATTCCCAGAGGAGGCGAGACTTACTCTGATTGGGCGGCCTAGGTCACATGCCCACCCCTGAACCAATGGCTGTGGCCGGAGGGAATGGGTCGTGCCCAGATGCCAGCTTCTCCTTGGTAACTGCACCAAACCTGGCTGCACCTTTGGAAAGGGGATGTGGGTACCGGATGGGCCTTAAGAAACATCCTCTTCGGGAGATGAGATTTAAACTGAGCCTTGAGGGATGAGAAGGAACCGGCCTGGCTAAGATCCTGAGGAAGTCTTTCCAGGCAGGGGACCAATTGCAAAAGCCTTGGGGTGGGAATGCCTGGGCGTGTGTTCCGGGGCAGAGAGGGTCCCTGTGAGCTTGCAGGGCAGACCTGAACATTCCCCGTCTTGAATTTTTGTTAGCTACAATTGTGATAAAATAGGGACAGTCCTCTTTAGATCAGAGAAAAAAATCTATGAGAAGTCTTTGTTCCCTGAGCTTTCTCCTGCATTCCTATTTTTAGATAATATTTTGATAATGCAACTTAAAGTAAGGATAAAATAGATTTTATACGTACCAACTAACTTATGCAGAACAAATTCCAACTTAATATATTAGAAGAAAACGAAAGTCCTTTAGTAAACAGATTTTGAAAAAAGGCTCAAATAGACAACGCTTTCAGAATTTTTGAGCATTCATGATGTCCTGGCATCATAGAGTAGCTACGCAAAACACATTTGATTTAGAACATGTTTTATACTGCTTCTGTAACCCCCTCGCCCCTGGCACAGTATTGAATACAGAGAAAGGCCATAAAAAATACTGATTCACTCCCAGAGTCTACAGCCGTACACACTTTCATGCTTATTATTCTATCTTCATAGTCACTCCTTCTGCCTATCTCTTCCTTCCCTTTAAGAAAGCCTGTCACACGCTTTTTATATCTACTGCACATTGTCTCTTTGAATAGCATTTTTGTCCAGGCTTTGCTTCTTTTATTTTTGCATTTCTGTTTTGGAAGCTGTCTTTGCTTCCAATCGCTAGGACTTTTCTTCCCTCCACCTGCAATGGTGTCTGCTGGATAGAATAAAGTCACCTTCATTCTATATTTACCTTTGGATCCATTATTGCGTAAGGATTTCTCAGGGTTCTTTTTATCTGGACTAAGTTTTCCTCTAAAATTTCTGACACTATGGCAAAAAGTGTGAGAAATTGTGTATGTTTGAAAGTAATAAAAATGGCAAGAATTTTAATTAGATGATAAATATGAGTGAGTTCATACTGCTTCTCATGTCTTACCTGTTCCTCTAAATAAGTCATTAAGGTGAACTGATTAAATAAAAGGTAGCTACAATATGACTCTGTACAGCTCAGCAGTATGAGTTGAGATAGAAGTCAGAAGTCCTGGAAATGGCTTTTCTTGAATAATATTACTGTTGTTACTCTTATTTATTGAAGGCCTACTATTACACTAGAAGTTTTATTTCTCTCAAATCCTTCCCAAATCCCAGCAAGCTATGAGTTATCCCCATTTTTCAGGTGAGAAATTGAGACCCAAAGAGGAATTTGCCTAAGATTACATAGATAATAGGTAATATCACCTAATAATGATGTTATCACATAATAATGACACATTTAGTGTTTTGCATACATTTTCCATTATTACAAAAATCTTTGAGGTGGAACACAGGAAGGTCTAGGAATTATCCCAAGGTTGCAAAGCTCATTAGTTAGTAAGTGTATATAACCAGGATTTAAACCCATGAAGTCTAACTCCAAGACTCTGGGGCTCCCATAAACTGTGCTATATGTAAAGCATCTTGGTGCCAGGATTTGAACCTCACCCAAATCTGTCTGGCTCTAAAGACCAAGAACTGTTCATTTCTCCTCTCTGTACTGCAGTGTCCTCATATAAAACGTGGCAAGCAGACCAGACAATCTCAAAAGCCCATTTCTGTTCAAAATGTTATGATTCCATGGATTTTAATGTAAGGGTTTGGTATGCAAAAAAAAAAAAACAAAAACAAAAACAAAAAAAAAACGACCAGGTTTTGTGAAGAAATGAACAAAAATGATTGTAGCAAACTATACTGTCAAATTTAAGATTACAACAATCCTGAGGTAGCCACTATTATTGTGCCCATTTTAAAGATGAATAAACTGAAGCATGTAAAGGTTAAGTATCTTGTCTAAGTGGCAGGTCAACCATCAAAAGCACATATGATTTATTTTATAATGAACATAAACCTGGGCCTCTAAACTTGCTTCTGATTTAACCTACTTGTCTTACTGGACAGGGAGGAATTGCCATACTCTTTATTAGGGCACAAGCCTTATTTAGAAACCCTATCCACGCAGGGAGACATCCTACAGCGTTCATCTAACTGCCTGTGTGTGTTCAGTCTTCGAGTGCTCCAGCCCTCAATACCATTCAGGAGAAAGGATTCAATAGATGTGTCAGATCTTTGTAACTTTAGCTCTTAACTCCTAATTTATCCAGTTACATATGTTTGAACTGTGCTTATACTTCTGTGTCCCGCAGTGTCCAAAAAGGAAGCCCGGAGCCTCAAGAAAACTTAAAAAGACAAAATCTAATATATTTAGGAGGGTTTAGAAGGACTGCTATCAGCAGGAGAGATCCACCTTCTTTTGTGGATTACCTCTTTACTGAAAATAAGATAATAAGGACATCTCTTCTCAAGGAAAGAAAAGCTGTTTCAGATCGAACAAAAAGCAAAGCTTATCAGTCATTTAATTCGTGGCTAGGAGTATGGCAGGGTAGACTAGGATCTGTCTTAAGTTGGGTGAGGTTAAATCAGATATATCAAAAACATGAAAGGGATACCAGACGCAGCTCCAAATTACCACACGTGAAAACCGCTTTCTTTAAAAATACTTGTGACATTTTATCCCACATTTTACGCCGGCTGATAAATACAAAAATACTTGACACAAACTCTGGGCCTATGATTAGCGGTTTAAACTAACATGGTTTCTTCTAAGTCATAACGTACCAACTACTAAACAAACAAGCGATCAATCCATCACTATCTCCAGGGAGCGCGCACAAAATCACCGAACACTCCGCCTCGCCTGCGGGTCCCCAAGACAAAGCCGGGCCCCAGCATGCCCCGCGGTCGGGACCACACGTCCCGGCATGCATGGCGCCCACCAGCTGAACTACAGTTCCCGAAATGCTCTGCCGGCAGCCGGCCCTTGTTGGCTGGCGTCCGGGGATCTCGGGCCTCGCAGCCATGGGGCTTTTCTCCGCCCGCTCATCCTCCCTCTTGGGCCCAAGGGTGGGTCACCACGGCCCGTCAGTTAACGGCGGATAGTGCGCGTTTTCCAGCATCTTCCGTCGCCTGTTTCATCAGGATAGCTAGGTGCCTCCGGCTGAGGCCGACAGGGGCGAAGGCGGGTCGGCTGGCCTGCTCGGGCCAATGGCGCCGGAGCGGCTCTCCTGTTGCCATGGCAACGGCGGTCGTCCCGGGGGACCGGCCACCCATTGGGTAGAATCTTTCGAGAAGGCTCCAGAAGAAGGAAGCGGAAGTGGCACGTGGAGGGGCCGGTGGAGGCGCCGGTGAGTAAATGCCGCAGATTCTGGAAAGTTCTCATCAGTAGGCTACATAAGGCTGAGGAGCAGGGACCTCCCCTTTTAGGCCGGTAGCTGGGCGCCGGCGCCGGTGAGCGAGTGGCTGAGGCCGGAGGACGTGGGCCTGAGCCCCGGAGCGGCCCGCGGACGCCGAGCGCGCCTGTTTCCCGCGGTGACCCCGCCGCCAGCCGCTGGGAAGCCGGAGGCGCCGACAGGCTGTCGGTTGGTGTGTCTGTCTGCGCGACAAGAACAGCGGCCGGAGGCGCGGCGGCAGGAAGAGCGCAGGGCGGCCCTCGGACGCGGCGCTGAGCGGCGGAGGCGCACCGCTAGCCGGCCATGTCGGTGGTGGGGCTGGACGTGGGCTCGCAGAGCTGCTACATCGCGGTGGCCCGGGCCGGGGGCATCGAGACTATCGCCAACGAGTTCAGCGACCGGTGCACCCCGTGAGTGCGAGCCTGCGGGGCGCCCAGCCGGCTTTTGGGCGAGGGGAGAGACTCGGGCGGGGGCTGGAGCGTGGGGACACCGGGCCTGCGGCTACGGGGACCGGGGCCGGTGGGGACCGCGCGCCCTTCGGTGGGCTCTGGGTGCCGGCGGCCCGGCCGGGCAGGACGAGTGCCCGAGAGCAGGGTTGGGGGGTGCCGGCGGGAATTGGCGGGGCGTGGGGGGGTGTCTTGGTACTCTCGGGGGCAGGTAGAGTCCGAGAGTCGAGTGTCCCGGTGTCGCCACCCTCCGTGGCTGCGGCAAAGCCCGCGACCTCGCTCCTTTTCTGGTGTTCGTGCCCGCCCCCGTTTCCCCACGCGGCTTCTCTGAGCCGGGCTGAGCCGCCCCCAGCTTGCCCTCCTTCTTCCGCGCATCTCTGCGCACCGTGGAGCCAGTGCTGAGCCTTTTCTTCCGCATTGTGAATCTTGGAATGAGCTAGAAGCTTCCAGAGCCTTGGATGGATGCTGCTGCTTGCCTTTCGGGGGGGGAGGGGTGAGACTGTTGTTAGCGACCACAGAATCACTCCTAGGAGAGATTAATCACCTGTTAACACTTCTTGGTTGCTAAACGCTGTTGGCCTTAGTGCTGGGGATCTTTTGTGAAAGATGTAAATGACCCTTTTTGCTCCTTGGATGAAAGCCATTCGTGAGGCAGCCTCCTTAAATGGTGTTTTTATTTCTTTACCTGTTTTGCACAGCTTAAATGAAGAAACAATGTAGACTGCATACTGTTGTGTTTAGACCTTGAGAAGATATTGTCCTTTAACTAGATGTTACATTGTAGAGCAGTATAGGTTGGGTAAAGTAAAACATTTTTAAAAGCTACTTTTTTGGGTTATTTTTCCGAAGAGAATATATAAAACATACCTGCATGTGCGTTCATGAAAGCAACTGCTAACTTCACAGGGACATTAAATGCTTTTTTTTTTTTCTTCTTCAATCTTGTAAAGCCAAGAGGAAAAATAGGATGCAACATGGAGCCCAAACACAAAATAAATGGCTGGGCTTATAGTATATCATTTGAGTGCAGGTGAACATTTAGGAAAATGAATGGAAAATCAGAAAATAAGCAAACATTTGACAACAACTAGTAGCATTGGGAAGACCTGTTATTCTCTGAGCAACCCCAACCGTCTGCCACTGTGGATCTACAGGCTGTTCTTGGCTGTGCCAAGGACTCTGTAATTGGAGTATAGTAAGGAAGACAGTATCTCAGGCTTTTGTGCCTAGGTGTGGTTTCCATCTTTGTTTTGCTTGATCCAGTGAAAGAAAGAAAAACTGTTCAAAGGAGAGTGGGGAAAAGATGTATGTATATGGATATAGTGGCCACAGTGAAACTAAAGAGGGATGGCTCTAAAAAATTGGTAAACTGGGGGCACTATTGGACTGCCCACTAATATTTAATAAAATAGATGTTTGACTCAATTGCATTGGCTACCACTAATCCTGTTTAGTGAAGTTAATTTGAATTTCCCCTTGAAAAAAATGAGTACATTCATTCTGTGAGTGTGCAGTTACTTTGAGCTTACGTAGACTGATACTCTGTTTTTTGGAAGGCATCTGAAGGTCTAGCCTCTGTGCAAACATTTCTCTGGCTTCTAGGATGTTATTTAGCACTGCTTAGATAATCTAGGTCTGGGCTGTCTCTGTTACAGTAGATCTAAACTTGAGTCCTCCTGGTATCTAATGCTCTTGTGTATTCCCATTTTGCTCATCTTGTTTACCATTACTCCTACCTGCCCTCTACTATAAAACCTAAGTCACTTACCCTCCTCCTCACAAGGCTCCTTGTGCTGGTCTCTGCCCTCTGCAACTACGCATTTCATCTCCATCACTGAGCAGGCTGTCTCACATTTATAAGTCACTTTTCATCTCTGCAAAGCAGGCTTAATGCAACTGATTATTCACTTTTCCTTCTGTATTGTTGGGCTCAGTTCTGCTGTGGTAACTTGGTCTGCTATCAGCTTTACTTGGCTTATTCAATTAGTATTTTCCACATAGGAACTTCTTTGGTGTTCTTTGAAACTCCTGGGGCATAATTTAAGTCTGCTAGTTTGCATTTACATAAAAACTTTTGATTCTAAAAAGGTAGGTGGTGGGACAGTAACAGGTATGATGTTGATATTTAGGTTTGTACACAATAGGTGATTGAGAGTTAGTAGTTACACCATATTGTTTGTTAATCAGGTGTCTGGGACTCTAACTGTTCAAAATATGTTCGGAATAAGTGTCCACTTTCTTACCATTGGGGACCTGGAGAATTATGCTGGTACTTGATGTATTGGTACTTGAGCCATGAGCAGACCTTTTTAAGGGTAGGATTACCACCTTGGTAGAATTTGGAAAGCACTAGTTCTTACCTTGGGGGGAAACAGTTAAAGTGTAACTGACAGAACTACATACAGACTCTAAAAATTGTACCATACTTGTTTCCCTACCTCTACCATGAATAGGCAGTTTATATTATGATTTTTCTCTCATCAGAAATGTACACATTTATGCTTTTTAACACTTGAAACGTGGTTTATGTTTCCTTTAGATCAGTCATATCATTTGGATCAAAAAACAGAACAATTGGAGTTGCAGCAAAAAATCAGGTATGTTCTTTCAAGAGAATTCTCATCACTTACTTGGAGAGTTTTTTAAAGTAAAATGTCGAACATTCGAGTATGAGTTTTGGAAATATAATACAAGTATTCTTTGAATCCTTAGATGACTCTCTTTCCTTACAGTTCCCTTTCTCTTTTGTTAAAATAAGATCTACTTTTGCTTTTCTGATTTGCCAACCTTAGTTTTTAGTAACTTTGCTGCCTTCTAATTTATCTTGTTTTATTTTTCTATAAAAGAAATCTTTTATAGAATGAACTTCTAAGAAGTTCTGAATTTAAAAGCATTTTCAGGTTATTTAATTATTAAGGTAGGACTGGGAGAACTTTTTTGTCTAGACTTGCACTCTCCAGTTCAGTATCCATTAGCAACATGTGACTGGTCAGTGCTTGAAATGTTGCTAGTCAGAATCGAGATGTGCAGTAAGTATAAAATATGCATGAGATTTCGGAGATGTAGAATGAAATAAAGTATCTCATCTTTTTTTTTTTAATTGCTTTCATGCTGAAATGATAGTATTTAGGATATATTGGGCAAAATAAAATTAACTTCACCCATTAACTTTTTTACTTTTTAAAATATGGTTACTAGAAAATTTAAATTTACATATGTGACTCACATTTATGGTTCCTCTTATAATCCTGTTGAACAGTGCTGTTCTAGCTGGGTATGGGAGAAGTAAATGATTTTTTTTTTAAAAACCTACAGTGCTTTCTGAGAGGCTTTGAAAAAGAGACTTAAATTTTTCTTTTCAATAAGGAAAATAGTACAGGCATACCTTGGGGATATTGAGGGTTTGATTCCCGACCACTGCAATGAAGTGAGTATTGCAATAAGGCAAGTCACACAAATTTTTTAGTTTCCCAGTGCATGTAAAAGTTATGTTTACCTATACTGTAGTCTATTAAGTGTGCAGTGACATTATGTCTAAAAAAACAACGTGTGTACCTTAATTAAAGTGTGACAAATGCAAAGTGAGCACATGCTGTTGGAAAACGAATTCGGTAGACTTGCTTGACACAGGGTTGCACAAACCTTAAATTTGTGCAAAATGCAACATCTGCAAAGTGCAGTAAAGTGAAGCATAATAAAATGAGGTATGCCTGTACTCTTAAAAAGGAAATTGAATTTGTAATATATTTTAATACTATATTTTGACTAGTTCACTTGTAAGAGTTAAGATGAAAAAAAAAAACAGGGAAGAAGAGAAATAGGTATGTACAAACAAAGTGACTTGCTCACAAGGAGAAAGACACTTAAGTGGAATAACAGGCCCCTCCGTGTGATTATTTGGGATATTTATATGCAGGAACTAAAATTCATTTGCATCTTTGTGGTTATGCTAGGAGAATCAGTTGAGTCTCAACTGATGCTTAGACTCTTAGACATACTTCAGTTCAGTTTTAAAATCACGAGGAATTTTAGGTTGTAAATCTATATATATTGAAAAGTAGTACTGCCAAACTGTAGTGTTTAAAAGAAGTAGTAAACCAGAGATAAAAGTAAATAGTAAACTGTTCTGGTATTTTCAAGCTAATAACTTGAGAAGTTTTAGTATTTAATCCTTGTATTTATTTTAATTTTTTTCTGTATTTTAAACAAGGTTCTCTCTCATATCTTTGAGTGAAATATTTTCTGAATAGGGCCCTTTTAATCAAAGCTTACTTAAGATATTTTAGCAAAATAGTGAATTAAAAAAGTCTCGTTAACATTTTGGTGTATTGCCTTCAAGTGTTCTTGAATTTCAGACCAAACCTTTCTGCTGAACCTAGTATATGAAACGTAAGAGATGAGACTCTGCTTTCAATAGGTTGTTAGAAGTAGCTGACCTTATTTAACAAACATGCGCATTAACTACATACAGTAGTATGAATTTAATTTCTTGTTTTTAAAAATTATGGCTCCCTAATCATTATGTGCAAGTGCTGCAACTGAAAGCTTTAGGTCGTTTAGAGACATTTTGACCCATCCATGCCTCTTGTGTTTTTTGGCATGGATAATTTAGCATTCCATGGTATTATTAGGAAAAACAGCAACGCATGTATTATGTGCCACAAAATGTATTCATTCTTGTCACTTAGGAATTTATTAGACTATAGAAATTAAATTTTAAAGTGTAATTTGACTGTTTAGCTTCTAGATCTCTTCATTCATTCATTCAGTGGGTAGATGTTAAACATTACGAGTTTAGTGGGGGAGAAAAAGGACTGCACTTTAGTTGATAGTTTTACTATCTTTGAATTTCCTTGCGGATTTTGAAATCTGCTTTAAAATGTGTAGTGACTCTCTTAACCTCTACTTTGCTCTCACTGCTTAAACCCTCTGGCATTTTCTGTAGGGAAGAGAGAAAGTATAAATAAAATCCATCTTTGACGGGGGAATTTGAGGGCTCTGGGGAAATTTGCTTGCATCCCTATTTGTTTAATTTGAGCGAGTGACTATGAAATTGCTGTGAATAGTGTAGGATTTGAAATTAGAGAAACATTTAAAATCTTAAACTTCTTTGGCAGCAAATCACTCATGCAAACAACACAGTATCTAACTTCAAGAGATTTCATGGCCGAGCATTCAGTGACCCCTTCATTCAAAAAGAGAAGGAAAACTTAAGCTACGATTTGGTTCCGATGAAAAATGGTGGAGTTGGAATAAAGGTAACATAATTGAGCAACTTCTGCTTCCTTAATAGGAGATTCTGTCATTTATTTATAGAAAAAAAAGTATTTCTTACTAAAATACTTAACTCAGATTCCATGATTAAACAAGGTGGTATTTCTGTTCTTACCCTTTTCTCCCATCCAGCTTCTTGAAAAGTGTTTGAAAACCATACAGATTACGTTATATGCAGCTGTAGCTTAATTTGTGTCTTTTGGCCTCTTGGCAATTGTAAAATGTAGGTCTATTTGATAGTGTTTAAAAGAATCTAAATTGTGTTGTTGTATCAAACAAAAGTTTGTCCAGGGCAGCCCAGTTGCAGTTGTTTGGAGAGCAATAGTGTACTACAACCAGCAATCTTTTTTTAAACTAGCAGAGGCATTCCTGTCTTGTGATCTACACAAAATAATATTTACCTCAGTGATTCATCTCTTCAATTAGAGTGGAATTTACTACCGTCTTTAACATTTGGACCAGTACTTTGGAGAGGGGAAAAGCTGCCTCTAGCTCTCCCCACCACCCCCTAACTTTCATCCATAGGAAAAAGTTCTCTTTCCCCTTCTTCCCTTTTTTTCCTTTCTTTTTTTCTTCTTTCCTAAACAACTGTTAACAATAAAGAGTCTCTGGAAGAGAGTATCTAGTAATATTTGGAAGTTAATATTAGCCTATGACTTTAAGTCCAACAGTGTTTAGACTTGTTTTACCCCTCAATGTAGGTAATGTACATGGATGAAGAACATCTGTTTAGTGTGGAACAGATAACAGCCATGTTGTTGACTAAGTTAAAGGAAACTGCTGAAAACAACCTCAAGAAGCCAGTGACAGATTGTGTTATTTCAGTAAGTAGAATTCAGCAGGGCAGTGTGTTTTATTTTAATATGTCTTTTATGTTACTCTGAAATATCAAATGTGTAAATATTGTTGTTCTATTACCAGTGATCATAATTGTACTGGACTCTGTTAACACAGGGTTTAGAGCATTTCTAAGTATGTTGGAGTGGTATTTTTTAGCAGCTTCAGGAGTGACTACCGGCTGGCAATGGTTGTTATCGTGGAGATGTGAGTCAGACTCTCCTGTGGGGTGTTTTGAAGATACAGCTGTGTGTGTGTGTGTGTTCTAATGCAGATAGTTGCTGCAATCTGTGTACTTTCAAAGGTCCATAAGCCAAAGAATCCTATCCTTAGTTGAAACCAATGCATTAGTATGCTTAAAATATGGTGGTAGCCTACCAGTAGTGACAAAAACTAAGATTTTTATCACTGGCAAGCCTGCTACCTTCAGTGGACAGTTGCTAGCTAGGTAATCCAGGAGTACTTTAAATGGACAAGTCATCTTTTACACAGATGAAAAGGAGTTAGTTGTAAGTTCTGTTATCCTAAATCTCGAGGATCACTCCTCTCATCCATCTGTGGCTGTGTGCTCCAGCAGGATCCTCTCTAATGGGCATGACTGTGGTGTGTCTGCAGCTGGCATGGACAGTGTAGCTGTTCACATCAGTCAGAAGCCTTGTATCAGTGGATCCTTGGTTGTTTAAGAATAGGGGTGAAAGGGCTAAAATTTCTCCTATTGCCATTGTCAGACAAAAGGGGTTCTACCAGAGGAATATCTGCCTTCTGTTTGGAGATACATTAATCTCCAGTAAAATGAAAAGTTAAATTACTCAGTGGTTTTGTTACTCCCCCCCCAAAGCACAAAATGGAAATAGAACTCGAGACTCACTTTCTAGCCAGTTTCTTAACTTTACGAAACAGAAACTACTTTTGAAAAGTGTCGCCCAAATTATAGTATCAATGTACTCTTTATTATAACCAAATCTCAATCCAAAATAAAAATTTTTTTTTTTTCTTTAAGTAACCTAATAGGGAAAACTGATCAAAGAGGTGTTCTGATTTGAAAGGTGAGCAGAGACCCACCTTTGCCTTTCCTCTTTCTTCCAATTCTGCAAATTCTTTGCAAAAGTTTGAAAGCCACTGTACTAAGTTTTCTCTTGGGTTCTTTATAGTTAAATGATTGTGAATGTGTTTTTGGAAGCCCTTTTTCTACAGAGTTTTCCTAGTTAAAATGCTGTCCTAGAAAGTGGTCAAAAGAATTAGTACACTTACCACTAGAAGTACCAATGAACATCATAAGAAACTTCATCCCTTGAGCTGCTTTTGCTCACATTTTCCTCAGGAAAATCAGCGGGCCTTTCCAAATGCATTTTTGCAATCCTATTGCAACTACTGAAGTAGGAAGTGCCCCCATCATCTGCTAATGTTTGAACTCAATGAAGAGCAAAACCAAAGGGCAGTGGCATATGCTAGAATTAGCTCTGTATTAAGTTCCTGCATCCTTTACCTATAGTTTAATTGTATTTAATGTAAAGTATTGGTTTGGCATTTTAATTTCCATTTATCTGTAGAAGTTCAACACAAGTTTGGAAGCAGAACTTCGTTCACTTAAGTTTAAAAGTTTTCCATTAGATAAAAGCTACTTCCACATATGTCTTATGAATGCTCTGATTTAATTTTTATTTTGGATTGAGATTTGGTTATAATAAAGAATGCATTGATACTATAATTTGGGGACACTTTTCAAAAGTAGTTTCTGCTTCGGAAAGTTAAGAAACTGGCTAGAAAGTGAGTCTCGAGTTCTATTTCTATTTTGTGCTTTGGGCTAGGCACCTACTTAGCTGAACTAATGAGAATTTATTAGAAGTGGTGTGAGGCATTTGTCGGTATCTGTGTGTTGTGGATGAGTTGTGTTCCCTTTATTATTTGTAGGTGCCCTCCTTCTTCACGGATGCGGAGAGGCGATCTGTGTTGGATGCTGCACAGATTGTTGGCCTAAACTGCTTGAGACTTATGAATGACATGACTGCTGGTGAGAAAAAAATTATTTTTTGTCTAGAAGTGATTATACTATTGAAACTAGTGTTGTCATTCCTGGTACTATTACCAGACAGGTTTTCATATTTATCTAACAACATAGCCTATTAAAAAAATGTGTTAGATTTGAAAGCAAAAATCCCAGCTCTTCAGTTGCTTATTGTTAGTGAGAAATTAGCACTTTGTCAAACTTAGAAATCTCTTTCCATTAGGAAAAGATAGGTATCTATGTATTTTAATCCTTTTAGCTAGATGAGTTGGATTTAGTTGTTTAGTTCATTAACATTGTTTTTATAGTTAAGAAACAAGTTTTCCTAAAATCTGTAATTCAGGAGTTTTACACTTCCTTGGTTACAAGTATTGATATAGTTCTTAATTTTTTTCCCCCATATTTTATGAGCAATAGTTAGGAGGTGATCATTCATCAAGTATCAGTTACAACCTGTACTGTTTGCCAGTCATTGTGGTGGGGACAGTGGATGTGGGGGAAAGCCGAGCAGTCACTTACATCAGTGTTAATGAGTACTGTTGAGCAAAAAGCTGGTTATGGTGGCCAAGCCAGAAAAAAATTTTTTCAGCATCTTTTTATACATTTCTAATCGATTCTGGAAAAACTCACAATGTTAAGAATTACGATTTGTTCTTAGTTATGCACATTCAGAGATATGGTGGTTCAGAGTTCAGAAAAATTTAACACAGGAACTGCAGTTGCTGTAGTTGTATATTAAATTCTTAATTTTTTTGGATAAGCACTCTCCTAGCAGGTTGTGGTTAACATGTAAGTATTATGTAATAAGTCCAACTATTGTTTATGGCATGTACTTACATTTCGTTGTATTCATACCATGTATGTATGTTTTGTCCATTACATTTTCCATACATTGAAAATTGAATTTAGAATTGTTCTAAAATCAGAAAGGGAAAAATACTTGACTCCAAACAAATCAGTGTGAAGTCAGGTAAAAAAGCAATGTGTTCACCTTTAATTGTTTCAAGTATAGTCAAGTTTCTTGCATGTTATATATGTAACAATGAAATTTCTAAGAAAATGTGAACCAAAGAATTGAAACATACTTATTTTTTGTAGTTGCTTTGAATTATGGAATTTATAAGCAGGATCTCCCCGGCCTGGATGAGAAACCTCGGATAGTGGTTTTTGTTGATATGGGACATTCAGCTTTTCAAGTGTCTGCCTGTGCCTTTAACAAGGGAAAATTGAAGGTACAGTCTTAAGTTGAAACTAAATGACCAAGACATACTAAGTGTGTTACATTTGACATGACGCTGAGCCCCTGATCCACTCAATTGTGCTTGCGCTTCTTGGTAATGAAGAATTTTGGGTAAAGATGTCAGCAAGAAATTGTTGCAAAGGATGATCTCCTTGAAGGGATACAGTTGTCAGCATACTTAAGTATTCTTGTTGAGGAAAGACAAGCTTTTTAACATTGTTTTATCATGAGAAGTCAATAAGAACTTAGATATCTAGCTTTCTATTTGGATTTTGTGGTTACATTTCTTCTAACTGACTTGGATTTCTTTTTGTTGTAATTCAAATCAAAATTTTAAGCCTATCAGTCCTTAAGTAGCAGTATTTAAAAATATGGTTTAAAATGTGATTGGAAACAACCAGATTATTTCTTGTTTTAATTCATTTAGGTATTGGGAACTGCTTTTGATCCTTTCTTGGGAGGAAAGAACTTTGATGAAAAGTTAGTGGAACATTTTTGTGCAGAATTTAAGACCAAGTACAAGTTGGATGCAAAATCCAAAATTCGAGCACTCCTTCGTCTGTATCAGGAGTGTGAAAAGTTGAAAAAGCTAATGAGCTCGAACAGCACAGACCTGCCATTGAATATCGAGTGCTTTATGAATGACAAAGATGTTTCGGGAAAGATGAACAGGTAGGTCTTGAATTCTACTGCTTAAAAAGAAGGAATTCCTTGCTAAAACTGTACCCAGGTGTCAGCCTTGGCCCACATTTCAGGGTTGTGTGTGGTGGTGTGCCCCATGGCTGGAGAGACCACTGTTGATCACCATTAGAATTTTTATGGGTGCTTCTGCAGAGAGGGTGTTATTTTTTAATATCTTTGCCAAGTGCTTTTGTATGGTGAAGTCTTTTTGCTGTGTTTCACATTTTAGTATTTCTGGGCCAATAATTGAATAATGGTTTCACAGAAGTAGTTTGAGAAATGAATGGAAACAGATCTTCAGAGTGATAAGAATTAGATCACATAAAAACATTTAGGAGATAAAATGGCCACCTTGAAAATATGAAAGTGTTTTCTTCCAATAATACTGGGAGCCATCGGAAAGACCTGATTTTCTCTCCTACCCCCTTTCTGCATCTGTTTCATATATTTATGAAAATTACGATGTAGTTGAACTTGATCGGTGTGAGATCCAGGTTGTCTGAGAAAATAAAATTTGTTTGGTTGATAACTCATTGCTTAAAAAAAAAAGGATAGGATATTGGCTTTAAGATAACTTTATAGATTTATTAATGTCCCTTTTATCTGCCAAGGTCACAATTTGAAGAACTCTGTGCTGACCTGCTGCAAAAAATAGAAATACCCCTTTATTCGCTGATGGAACAAACTCGACTAAAAGTAGAAGATGTGAGTGCTGTTGAGATCGTTGGAGGCACTACACGAATTCCAGCTGTGAAAGAAAGAATTGCCAAGTTCTTCGGAAAAGACATCAGCACAACCCTTAACGCAGATGAAGCCGTAGCCAGAGGATGTGCGCTGCAGGTGCTTCTTTCTGGGTCTTCTCATGGTGCCCAGTCCTTGAACAAGCTCCACTTTATTTCATTGTGGCTGTTGATGGAGTGAACATAGTTCTTTGCCTAATTAGATAGCAAAAGGAGGTAACTTCAGTAAACCCATAAGGCTGTGGGGAGACAAGGATTCTTCAAATCAGGTAGAGCCAGTAAACTTAAGATTAAAAGAAGTACCAAGCTGTTTCTCACTCTGTGGGGTAACAGCCATGAGTCTAAGGGGATCACAGAAAAACTTAGCTGTACTAATCAGCTGGGTGGTGGTTACAGGAGTTACAGAGCACATCAGAGGGAAGTAGAACAGTAATCTGTGTAATAAGGAATTGATTTGGGGTAAATGTTTGCAGGCTGAGTTGTTACTGAATGTTTTTGGAAAATAGCTCTCTCCCCAACCCCCACTGGTTTTAACTTAATCTCAAATATGAATGTAGCCCCAGAAGCATGAGGTCTATTTGTTAAAGTAGAAGCACTAATTCTAAAAGTTACTATAAAAAAGAAAATTAACATCAGTTTATATTTAGGATAATCCAATCAAATAAGGCCTGAAATAGTTTTATCTAAAGTTTGAAACTGGCATGTTTGAATTTTGGCATAAAGCAGGAGATTCTGTGGACAAGGATAATTTACTGACTCTTAAACTTAGTAAAGAAAGAATACGTAGGTACTAATTGTTAATCATAAACCATTGTATCTTCATGAGCCACCATGTTTTGTAGAGTTAAGAAGGCATAGTCCATAGTGAAGGAATAAACAGAAACTCCACAAAACATTTTTTGATTCCCCAAAAAGTTGAAAGTTTATTGTTGCTCATCTGTACTTCATTTCGTTCTCTCTTTTGAAGGGATCCCATATTGATCAGAGCTTGAATTGACTTTTCTCCTTCATTGGTCCATTCTGTTTTGTCCTCTATTTAGTCGTTTTAAGCCCAGTCTGAGCATGAACTTTCCACTTGTCTGTTAGGTATTGTCTACCCCAGATTTGAATTCATCATTCATTGTTTTCTTTCATCCAGGAAATTACTTGAAAATGTTGGTAGATAATTTCTAAGTTGTGCCTGAGGTGTTAAACGAACATTTTTCAGTTTGCCCTTCTGTTTTTTAGACATTTGAAAGGCGATTGAACAGGGATCTTTTGGATGTGTATACACATTCAAAAAGGATTGAGCTTGTAACTGTCATCAGCAGGACATTTCTGAAAAGACAGCATTCTTTTCTAAGCCATATGAAATTACCTCTTTATAAGATTCCTTGTATTATTTGTCTTTATTTTCTAGAGATTGGCATAGTATTTAGGAGATAAATGAATGCTTTTTACTTAGGATCACACAGACCATAAAGCAGCTTTTGAACTTGAGTTTAAACCTACCCATTCCATTAGAATTGAGTTTTATGTTAAAAGATGAGTAACATCATCCTTGGTGGTCCTAGTAATCCCTTTTTTCATCTTTTTTTCAAGTGTGCAGCTCTTTCCCCGGCTTTTAAAGTTAGGGAGTTTTCTGTCACAGATGCAATTCCTTTTCCGATATCGCTGATCTGGAATCACGATTCAGAAGATACTGAAGGGTATGTAGCAGAAAATTACTTTCAGATATATTGTTAGAAGGTTAACTAATGGCTTTTATGGGAGAATGGGTGATTAATCTGAGATTTTTTCACTAACCAAACCTGTCATATATTTCTCTCATTTTGGAATTATAAATGGGGAGATAGAATTGATCTAGATTTTAGAATGTCCTTTTTTTTCATTTGTAGGACATACTAAGTTTAAATACTTAGGAATAATGAGTCCGTTTCTTAATCCTTTCTCCATAGTGTTCATGAAGTGTTCAGCCGCAACCATGCTGCACCTTTCTCCAAAGTTCTCACCTTCTACAGAAGGGGGCCTTTTGAGCTAGAAGCTTTCTATTCTGATCCTCAAGGAGTTCCATATCCAGAAGCAAAAATAGGTAAGGAATTAATGGTGTATGTTTACTCTTTTAGTCAAAAACGACTTGCCTTATTCAGTATATAAACTGGAAGGTTTTCCTTAATTCTAGCATTGTTTTGTGAAAAATTCCACGTGGAGTCCTTTTTCTGTTTAGAATTGTGGTGACGGAGGAATCTGTTCCATTTTACAGATGGTGAAATGACTTGCCAGTTCTGCTGTTAATTCCAAGTATAAATATTTAGGAAAACTTTGGAATTTTTCCTATTCAGGCATATTCTGTTCTTACAGGGTTACCACCAATCTTTAATATTAACCTTTCCTGTAGGTGAAATGTTACTTGTAAGATGTTACTTCCAGTTTAAAACCTGGGTTAGAGATCATTGAAATTATTTTTTAGATATGCGTTTGTACTGTAGTATTTTCTAAAGATACATCTTTTTTGTTACATTTTTCTGTGGGAGAGTCAGCACCATCTACCTGCAAACCCATGGTAACTTGAGAAATCTGTGGCAGAGCGACAGGCACCGTGAGGGGCTGTGCTCTGTCCTAGGCTCTTGCCGGGTCTTTTCAGGACTTGCTCCTGCCCCACATCTTTTTATAAAGAGAGTGGATGGTCAGTTGTGTTTTCTTTCTTTCTTTACAAGCATTCTGATACATGTGGTTTTGTTTGTTTAACTGTTTTTATGAATTTATTGGTAGGAAATTTAGTTTGAGAAATCACCGACTGTAGACTGTTAAGATTTTTGATAAGTTGGAGTGTATGCATGATTTCCCCATTGTACAGAGGGTAAAGTCCAAGCTCTTTAGCATTGCATTTTAAATTTTCATCTTAGCACTACACCTGAAAAATCTTGCCCACACTTAAACATCCCATTCTCCTTTGAGTCTTCTTGGATAGCCCAGAGTAAGTGCTGTTTCTTTGAATGCATCTTATGGCAGTTATTGCCTGAACTAGTGATTTGACAGATAATCATGATCTGTTCTGACATCGCTCCCTGACCTGGTAATTAAATCTCTGACTTTCTGTGTTCATGTAAACAGTACCTTGCATACAAGGCTGTTAAATCCCACGGAGTGCTTTGCACATAATAGGTTCAACATGCTGTTTTTGGTCTAGTGCAATAACAGTAATACTTTGATAGAGTTGACAGTTTACACTTAGTACTTGGTTCCATAGTAAGTATTCACGCTGAGCTCAAGAGCTGTGTTAAGTAACTTGCAGCAGGTCCCACCTAGGTGTGCTGTAGCCAGATGCAAGCCCAGACAGTTTGGTTCTAGAACTGTAACCTTTCCCCCTGCTCTGTTAGATGCATAATTATTTCAGGCATTGATACAGGTTTTGGCTCAACTCCCCTCCTTAGAACACAGTAAGGAGCTTGGACGAATAGTATTTACTAAATGACCCTGTAGGATTTAAATCAAGCATGTGCTCATCAGCCTTTGTGCTTGCTAACAGATTTTCATGTCTAGTTTGTGCTCACTCACCTAGAGAAAAGGTGAGGGGAGGCCGGGACAGCCTTTCATCAGTCACGTAACCCTAATGTCTGCCTAGTAAGTATTTACATAAAAGTTACGAGTGCCCTTGCCTTGGAGTTTTTTGTGGTATACTTGGACTAATCCTGAGTATTGTGAGTATACTGTATACTTACCCAGGTATATTTTAAGAAGTGATGTTCATAGTGCACATTAACGTTGGTAGAAAATAGGGGAGAAGATTCTAGAAGACCAATACTTCCAACTTTATTTCTTAGCCTTTGTATCTTTATTTGTTGCCTAGTTTACAGAGTTTTAGAATCAATTCTAAAATCATCATTTCCTTTTCGTTTTAGGCCGCTTCATAGTTCAGAATGTTTCTGCCCAGAAAGATGGAGAAAAATCTAAGGTGAAAGTCAAAGTGCGGGTCAACACCCATGGCATTTTCACCATCTCTACAGCATCTATGGTGGAGAAGATCCCAACTGAGGAAAATGAAGGGTCATCTCTTGAAGCAGACATGGAGTGTGCTAATCAGAGACCACCAGAAAACCCCGACAGTGATGTAAGTTTGTGGACTAAACCTTCGCATTTGAGTAGACAGTTGACCTTATTATAAGTTATGGGAGAAGGGTAGGGAAGAGTAAAACCTGCTCTTCTTCATAAACACTTTTGGTCAGAATTTTGGGTAATGATGGTAATAGCAGTTGGCAGGATCACGATGAAATACCCCTGGAATTAACGTGAAGTGTGATTAAATTCTGTGTAATGTAATCTGAAGTAACTGGAATGTGACAATTTAATTAAGAATAAGTACATTTCAGTGTTTTCATTTGAAAGCATAGAGCACATACTGAGAAGTCAGATATTGACTGATGGTAAAAACAGAGAATGTCTACTACAAAAAACCACTTGATGACATATATACCAAATTTCCTTCAGTTGTATGGCCAACTTGGTGTTGGTATTTATTCCAGAATCTGTTTGTGTTTACATAGTTGCTATATTGTTGGGGAGGCTAGAGGAGTGCCGAGCACTTGAACCTGCAAATACTGAAAGGGGAAGTGTCTGAGAAAGGCATACAATGAGTTGTTGTTCATCATCTTCATTTAGACTGCCTTTAGCAGAAGCGCTGGTTTTGCATGGTCAAGAGAAGTATTTTAGGAAAGTTTAAGGTAGATCAGCCATTGCAGTTTATTTTCGGGCAATAAGTGAAATTGCTTAAATGAAGAGGCAGGCAGTATAGAGTATTTTAGTGAAGACATCTGTTTATCATTGCAGTGAGTTAACTGACCAGGGTCGTATACTTTCTCATCTGGCTGCAGACACCAGTACTCTAAAGCCTGTTGAGTCAATCTCTCAGTACGTTGAGTGTGTGTGAGTGTGTGTATCTCAGGAATGCCTTGCTTCTAACTACCCCAGTGTCTGCCTGGGAATCTTGAGGCTCTGAAAGGAGAATGAGAGACTTCAGAATGAACAGAAAGTAATTAACTTAGAACATTTCAGGCTTCTCCCAACAATGAAAAAGGCCATAACAGTACTGGTGTATTGGGGATTGAGAGCTACCGAAAAAGAAAATGAGAGAACTTTGAGATCGTTTTCCGTCTTTTTTTTTTTTTTTTTTAAATCAATTTGTAATCAGGATTGTTAACATGCAGCATTATGGCTATTTATCCTGAGATCTTTTTGAGATACGAATAGCTCAATCACAAAAAACGTGGGGACAGAGAGAGTCTTGAGCTTCTGTAAGCTGAAGTGATGAGCCCTGAATAACGGATAGTTGGCATTTCATGTAACCGTTCATGAGTGAGGTGAGCTGTGTTAGGGTGCATGGTGGCTGCTGGTGAAGTTAGGTTTCAGGAACTTGTTTCTGAGAAGGAGGCCTGGGGTGGTCCCTATTTCCTGTGCTTGTGAGAGTGAATACATGTACAAGGTTAGGTGACCATTTCTTAAAGAATACTCGGTTGTCGTCACATCAGTGAAATGCCTGCTTGTGTTACTTAACTATATTAACTGCTCTCATTCAAAGAATTTCTTACAGGTTTAAAAGTTCTAAGAAAGTTTCAAGTATTTGGTGTTCTTTTTTCTTTTATCCAGTACTTTTTCCCTCCACCTTTTAAAAATTTGAGAATTGAGCGTACTGTCTTTGGTGCCCTGTAACTTTTTCAGTTGATACAAGTACACCTGCTTTCTACATCCTTTGTGCCTGGGCTTTCATTTCAGAAAAATATCCAGCAAGACAACAGTGAAGCTGGAACACAGCCCCAGGTACAAACTGATGCTCAACAAACCTCACAGTCTCCCCCTTCATCTGAACTTACCTCAGAAGAAAACAAAATCCCAGATGCTGACAAAGTGAGTGACTCTTCTAGTTCATTCCACTAGACATTGTTGCAACGTGTAATCATCATTAATATTATTGTTAAATCTACCGTTCCAAGAGCAAGCACTGAGTAATTCCATGTAGGATTTTAAAATTAATTTCTGTGTTCCCTTGTGTTTCTCAGTCAAAACCAGTGATAGCTAATCAAGTTCATCTAAGTTGGTTGACTATCTTGCTTTAGAGCTGAGAATTGCTCTTGGTTAACTGACTCTCCAAGCAGGAAGAGACCGGGAGCATAGGATTTGCTGTCTTCTCTAGGGAAGAGGTGTCTGCTGAGGCCAGGGGCAAAAACAGACACGTCCCAGTGCTTTTTGCTCAGTTTTCACTTGAATCAGTCAGGTGCTAAATACATGGGCTAATGGAGTCGAGTAAACTTTCTTCCTTTCAAGATAAGTTAACTGTCAAATTTAACTAAATTAATTATGACCATCTGGTAATACTAAGATATCTGGTAATAATAAAAACCAGACTGTTTTTCAAAGTAATTTTTCTTTTGCCCTGCTTCCACACTATGCATTGGGAATGCAATTAAATAGTGGTATTGTTGCGTTCCTTAGAAAATGACAGCCTGTTATCAAATCTTTAAAATTTGTGGCCAGGTGGTTATTTGGGAAGTTTCCATCGTTATTCCACTTTGCCCTGTGCTTTGCAGAACTTCATTCTCTGTGGAAGTTGCATGTAAATCGTAAACCTGTCATTGGTGGTTTCTGCTCACATTCTGAGGATAAGAGTACTTTTTACCCTCAGGCACGTTACACAGTTGTTCATTGAAGTCAAAATACATTTTTCAGTAGATTCAGTAGTTGCCAGTTTCTAATCTCCCCATTCCCTGAATGATTCTGTGGTATCCTATTATGAGTTATCAGTCCTGGCTCTGCTTTATGAAAGCCTTGTTTTTCTCCTTGTATGAGTTGTATGATGATGTTGGAGCATTGCTTTCTTTGCAGAAAATAGCTGCTTAATTTCAGTGTCACTGTCCGTGGCTGAGTGCCGGTGGCATCAGCTGACTTGTGCTGATGGTGTCAGTGCCTGTCCACAAGGCGACAGTGGGGAGATGCTCCTATTCTTAGTGGTAGGTGGGACCATTGGCCGTAAGACCCCAGCAGCAGCACCACGTACCCCTGCAGGGGAAGCCTTGTCCTAGCCATGGCAGTGCCATTAGGTGATATACTGGTTTTGTCAGTCATCAGTTTAATGTTGTCTGGCTCGGTAGTCTTGCCCTGACTTAACTGCTATGCCAGCTCTGTCATCCATTCGTTCACAAGTATCTGTCGCATTCCTGTGTTTTGCTAGGTGTGGATGTTGTCTGGTTTATTTTTCTTTCTTGCAAACCATGCTCTCAAAGCATGCATGGTATATTGGAGGGAAAGGGGTAGGTTAAAGTTTTCTTGTGCATTAAAAGGAAAAAGACACAGGGACTGCAGGCTGATTAAGTAGATCACTGTTATTCATAGCTGTATATACCTCACAGACGTGGGATTGATAGGAAACCAGGAAACAGAACTCTGGAAAACCTGGCTTCTGGTTCCACCTCTGGCTTTGTACTGTTAGGCAAGTAATTTAGCCTCTTCCGAGTCCCAGTTTCCTCTACTAAGTGCCTAGAACTGTAACATCCTTAAAGTTCCCTGGAATTATCCACTGGCTGTGATTTTTGTGCATGCTGGACCACTCCCTTCCCATTTTACTATCACAGTCAGTTGGGATGCATGTTCTGCCCCTTGGTTATCATCTAGTGGATGGGTACAATCCCCTAAATTGTGCTTGTTGTCATTTGTGCTAGTAGTGACCTGTAGAAATTGGAACAGGCTTGGAAAATTACAAGCCACAGGAGATACTTACTTCTTTAGCCCTGTATTTACATATTTTTAAAAATCTACAAATAAACTATTAACCTTTGCTGCATCATTCCATTTGCTATGTTAAGACTCCATGTTACCTCTTTTTACCTGCAGAGTTGCTTATGAGAAATGTTATAACTCAAAGGCAGATTGTAGGAATCAGGAAAAATACATGTATATGTATGTGTATGTATGTAGATCATATACATGCTCTCCAGATTCAGTAGGAAATTTTAAAAGGCACTCAGAAGTGTAGTGCTAATTGGAATAAAAACAGGCATAATGCTGGGTACTAGGGACAAATACACATTATTATAGGAATTTAATTCATCCTAACATGTCTTAGCATTGGTCAGTCTATTTTACGTTACTGTCAGATTCTAGACTATACAATTTACCACATTAAAGAGGTGGTAAATTTGAAGAAGTTTTAGGGAGTTACAGATAGGCTTAAAGGAATTGGAAAGTAAAGATCCATGGAGAAAAGCTTTAGCAGGAGAGATGACATATAGGTTTAATATGAGAAGAGAAAAAAATCTGATCGATTTCTGAAGGAATTTGTATTAAATTCCACTCCTGATTTAAAATGGGTGGGTGGAAATTAGATGATGTCATAGGCTCTCCTAACTTTATGATCTTAGGGATTTTAGTTTTGCCCACGTCATCAATGAGTATGATAGGAAGATGTATTCTGTTTTTCAAGAATCACTTAAGAATTTCCCCCATTATTTTTTTACCCCCTCCCAAGGTCAATGAAAAGAAGGTTGACCAGCCTCCAGAAGCTAAAAAACCCAAAATAAAGGTGGTGAACGTTGAGCTGCCTATTGAAGCCAACTTGGTCTGGCAGTTAGGGAAAGACCTTCTAAACATGTATATTGAGACAGAGGTGAGTCCTTCAGTTCAATATTATTTTGGAAGATATTTGGGTGTTTGGCCCTGTTAACTCTTATTTCTAATAGGTAAATGGCCACAGTTATAGTTCTTTCCAATAGTTCCAAAAGTTTTATACAGTTTTGAGGATAGGACAAAGGAAAAACTTGTTAAACAAATCTTGCTGTTGATTTTGCATCTTTATTAAAGAACTCTAGGCCATACATAGCTGTGCTTGGTATAAAATTGATGATTGCTCGAGTTGTATGCTGGTGTGTTGTGGCTCAGAACATAACTCAGCTGGGAATTTCAGGCTACCCTAAATGTCTCTGTTAAAACACAGCCTACCTTTTTGATAGTAGTCTGAAATTCTAGAATGGTATGTGAAATCGCTGAGATTCAGTTTTCCTTTACTGAGATGAGGACATTGTTTTTAGAAATGCATTTAACAATTTTATCTTTATGATGAATTTGTCTTTGATCTGAGACGTGGTGGCAAAGTGATTATGACCGTAACACCCCAGTGCGAGAGGACTGTAGAGCTGCTTTCCAGGGAAACAGAATTATGCACATACAGTGGACTAACTTTTTTTTCCTTATAATACTATGTAATTTATTATATAATGTTTAGAAGAACCCAGCATATATATTTAGAAAATGGTAGGGTTTGTAGGAAGTGTTTTAAAAAGTGGAATTTAGAACTGTTAACAAATTTTTTTGTATGATCATTGATTTTTCTAACACTGGAATAAACTTTTTCTGTTCCCTGACAGGGTAAGATGATAATGCAGGATAAATTGGAAAAGGAAAGAAATGACGCTAAAAATGCGGTGGAAGAGTATGTGTATGAGTTCAGGGACAAGCTTTGTGGACCATATGAAAAATTCATAAGTGAACAGGTATATTTTAGAGCTCTGTTTTTGTTCATTTAGTATCATATAAGGTGTTTAATATCAAATTTTATGATTAAGCTTCTGTTATGTTATGTGACTTAAACCTTTTCCAAACAAAACAGTTGAAAATAGAAATTGTGTAAGGCAAAGCCATGGAAAGGGAGGCTTACTGGTGATGAGCAGCGTCCTATTCTGGTTAATTCCAACAGCGTTTTGATTTTACCTTCCAAAAGAGACAACTTATCATTTATCTCTGAATCACTGTAACGGTGATTTCAGTCTGTGAAATCACTGTTACAGGAGCTGAAAGGATAAATAAGAGAGAATCCTGCTTTCAAAGACCGCAATCCTTTTTCTGTGACTTTGGTCCTTGGTAGCTGTCATTATATTTATTCCATAGGACTCATTCCTCCAGCCATTCCAAAGTTTATCCAGCACCATCATTCCCGTTTGCCCAGTTTCACCCGTCCCTTCATCCACAGTGTACAATTAGTTGTTCACATTGCCATCATATAGTTGTGCATTCATCACCACAATTTTTGAATGTTTTCCTTACTCCAAAAAAATTAAAATAAGAATAAAAATAAAAGTAAAAAGGGACACCCAAAACATCCCATCCCATTTTTCTAGTCATCTGTCCATACACTGGATAAAGGGAGTATGAGTCACAGTCACACTGTATAAGCTACATAGTTACACAGTTGTCTTCAAGAATCAAGGCTACTGGGTTGCAGTTCAGCAGTTTCAGGTATTTCCTTCTAAGTATTCCAGTACACTAAAAACTAAAAAGGGATTTCTATATAATACATAAGAATAACCTCCAGAGTAACCTCTCAACTCCATTTGAAATCTCTCAGTCACTGAAACTATTTTGTTTCATTTTTCTTCCCCCTTTTGGTCAAGAAGGCTTTTTCAGTTCCACAATGTCGGGTCCAGGCTCATCCCCAGGAGTCACATCCCTCGTTGCCAGGGAGATTTACACCCCTGGGAGTCATGTCCCCATGTAGTGGGGAGCTGCCTAGTTTCTTAACTCCCAAAGTTAGTGGTTCTGAACAGATCCCAGAAGCAGAGCTCTTAAAGATGAGATTTGAAAAAAAAGTTGGTTAGGTAGAAATCTGGTGCCCTCACATTTCCCATGTTTCTTGTGGTTGGGATTCTGAAGTCGGCCTCCCCAGTTAAGAGTAGAAAGACACATCTTAAACAGCCACGTGTTTATTGCTCTTGGGTGGTCTCTTTTGGTGTAGAGAGTCTGGCTCATCAGAGTACCTTCCAGCTAGTAAGTCGTAGCTGGGCGAAATAAGACATAGTAACCTGGTGTTTTAACATTTCTGAGAGTTGTTTTGTAAAAACTGTTGAAGTAAGATTGCCACTAATACTGTCTTATCTCCTAATCCATAGGATCATCAGCATTTCCTGAGGCTCCTCACAGAGACTGAAGACTGGCTCTATGAAGAAGGAGAGGACCAAGCCAAACAGGCATATGTTGACAAGCTGGAAGAGTTAACGGTAGGCCCCTTATCAGAAAATCAGTACCTGGTGTTTTAGCCTGAAGACTTGGAAAATTCAGTTCTGGCAACTATTGATTTACTACATTTTGTTTTAGAAAATTGGCACTCCAATTAAAATCCGGTTTCAAGAGGCTGAGGACCGGCCAAAACTGTTTGAAGAGCTGGGGCAGAGGCTCCAGCACTACGCCAAGATAGCAGCTGACTTCAGAAACCAGGCAAGTCTTACCTAGTGCAAGGGTCAGCCTAGATTTTAAGGAACTGACTTTTAAGCCAAGGAACTTTTGTCATGAGTAAACGTTCTGAAGTGAAAAATGGGGGTTTGGTATTTAAAGACCAGAGGTGGCTTTGCACTTCATGGTAAGTTGCGTCAAGGTAGATGTCACTGGTAAATAGTTAACCTGTGGAATGACGATGCTTCCTCCATTCAGGATGAGAAGTATAACCATATCGATGAGTCTGAAATGAAGAAGGTTGAGAAGTCTGTCAATGAAGTGATGGAGTGGATGAACAACGTCATAAATGTGCAGGCTAAAAGGAGCCTGGAGCAGGACCCTGTTGTCCGAGCACAGGAAATTAAAGCAAAATTGAAGGTGAGTGCTACTGTCTAATGTTTACTGCTGTGTGTTCTTACAGACCCAAGTTGGAATTATACACTGAGCCTTATGCATAAGTATTTTCCTGTAAATCTCTTTTTTCCTTCTTCTTAAAATAAACTCTTTATTGAAATAACTTTCAAACTTACCGGACAGTTGCAGAAAATGATACAAAACCCATCCAGAGAACTCCAACTTACTACCTGCCCAGATCAGATGTCCTAATTTACTCCCTGCCCAGGTCAGATGCCCTAATCCATTGTTGCTATGACAAAATGTAGAAAACCTCCCAGGTTTCATATACATTTCCATTTATCCATTGAATTAGACGAGATTGTTGAGCCCCACCTCGTGCCAACCATTGTTCTAGGTGTTAGACATTGGCTTTCCAAGGCAGAGTCCCTGCCCCCCTGGAGGGGACTGGCAGTAAACACCTGGGTGCAGTATGTCAGATGGTGGTAAGGGCTTCGGGTAAAAATAAAAAGGGATTAGAGAAATGCTGGGCACTGAAAAGGAGCCAGGGTGAATATTCCATCAGGGAAGGCCTTGCTGAATGTATGAGGCTTGAAGGAAATTGGAAAGAAAAACAAAAAAACAAAAACGACAACAAAACTGCTCTGTCTTGCATAATTTTCAGACACAGTGAAAGTTAATGGAAGAAAAGATGGGCTTTTTAAGCTAGTGGGCCATAGGTTTGAATTCCATCTCCCTTCTCGCTAGTTTTGTGGTCTTACTGAGCCTCTCTGAACCGTATTCCTCTTTTATACAATGGGGATCATAATTCTACCTTTTGATGTTGTCGTGAGGGTTAAATGAGGTCATATTAAGTACCTGCCAAGTCCCTGACACATCACAGAAAAAGAGGCACTTCTGTTCTGCTCAGACTTCAAGCTATGATTTCAGACAGGCGAAGTGAGCACTTGGAATTCTGAGACGTGTGTAAGGCACAGGGATCACCTTACACTTCTCAGCTGAGCAGGCCCCGAGTTCACCTGATGGCTGGGTTTCTTTTCATAGGAATTGAACAACACTTGTGAACCAATTGTAACACAACCCAAGCCAAAAATCGAGTCACCCAAACTGGAGAGAACTCCAAATGGCCCAAATGTTGATAAGAAGGAAGAAGATTTAGAAGGCAAGAATGATTTTGGTGCTGAGCCTCCACATCAGAATGGTGACTGCTACCCAAATGAGAAGAACTCCGCCCACATGGACTTGGACTAGAGAAAGGGGATGAAATACCTTTGCCTCGTATGTGAGCCTACCTTAACATTCTGAAACTATTTATATTTTCTTTTTTAAGGATGTTTAGAAGTTTTGTGTATTATATGGAAAAAGAAAAAGCTTAAGTCTGTAGTCTTTATGATCCTAAAAGGGAAAATTGCCTTGGTAACTTTCAGATTCCTGTGGAATTGTGAATTTCATACTAAGCTTCTGTGCAGTATTACCTTTTGCATCACTGAGGATGAAATTGACTTTTGTCTTTTGGAGGAAAATAAAAAACTGTACTGCAGGCCCCAGAGTGTTGTGATTAAAATCTTTTAAGCATCCGTCCCTGCCAAGGTAGTTTTCTTGCATTTTGCTCTCCATTGCAGCATTTGTGTGGGTGTGAGTGTCGATAAACAAGGTTGTCTGCTTTCATAAGGGCTTTCCAAAATTAATCCTGTCCAATAGAATATGATTTTTTGCTTCAGTATTATTAAAAATTCAGTAAGTAAAGCAAAAGCTAGTGAAATGTGTTAGCAGCATGCAGAATAAAAACTTCAAAATAATATCTTGCTAAACATTGTCATGTGAAGGTGTGAAAATAGAAAAAATGTTGATCTTGTAACTGATATTGTGAAGCCTTTTATGAGCTTTAAAATAAAGTTCATCTTATGGTATCATTTCTACATTATTGCTCTTGTCATATGTTTGGAAATGAGACTTTATGGAAGGAGAATATAAGAAATAGCATAAATGAAGTATTTTCTGTGAAAATCCACTTTTCCTTTTTTGCAGCTCCTTATCTTTTCTAAATGAAATGAAAATCACTTTTTCCTGATAAACTCTAATGTATGTTCATTAAATTTTAAAAACAAATTCAATATAACTTAAAATTCCACCACCCAACATTGGTAACAACTTGTTGCATAGCCTTCAAACCTTTTACTCCTAATAGTTTGTATGTGTCTTACCCTGTTTTTGTAGCCTTTTGTTTTGTTTTTTTCTCTTATAAAAGACTGTATACCAGGAAAATCTATCAGTAAATCTAATTGGGTGTTAGAACTTCATGGCTGCTCTGAGTTCCATTATACAGGGGTACTTAATATTTTAACCAGTCCCATTATCGGTGAATGTAGATGTCTCTCAAGCATTTACGATTCTAAATAATGCTACAATGAATCCTTTGTCTATGTGGTTATTATTTCCTACAGACAGAATTGAAGTAGTATTTGGGGGCTGTGGTGGGAGGTGACAATACACCCTTTAGATACACTTGTAACTTTGCTGGCCACTAAATTGCAAGAGTTACTGGTCCTTCTGTTGGTGGGTGCCAGCTGCCCCCCACCCACTGCGGATTGATATTTTAACTGTTGCCATCTGTTATAGTTACTCTGTGTGTCAGGTACTTTACCTATATTAATCATTGAAACAGTCTATGAGGTTAAGTCATTTACCAGAACACACAGAAAGTATCCAAGTTGGGAAAGCAAACCACCACTGAAGCTAACTCAAGTTTTTTTTTTTTGTTTTTTTTTAATGCAATTTTATTGAGATGTATTGACATAACAGATAATCATCCAAAGTGTACAACCAGTGGTTCACAGTATCATCATATAGTTGTGCATTCACCACTACAATCAATTTTTGAACATTTTCATTACTCCAAAAAAAAAAAAAAATGAAAATAAAAACACCTGAAACATCCTATACCCTGTATCCCCCACCCCGTTATTTATTTATCTTTTTGTTTCTTTTCTTATTCTTTTGTCCATACACTGGATACAGGGAGTGTCAGTCACAAGGTTTTCACAATTACAGTCACACCATAAAAGCTATATAGTTACATAATCATCTTCAAGAATTAAGTCTACTGGATTACAGTTCAACAGTTTCAGGTATTTCCTTCCAGCTATTCTAATACACTAAAAACTAAAAAGGGATATCTATATTATGCATAACTATAACCTCCAGAATGACCTCCCAACTCCATTTTAAACTTCTCAGCCACTAAAACTGTTTTTCATTTCTCTTCCTGTTTTGTCCAAGAAGGCTTTTCCAATCCCACGATGCCAAGGCCAGGTTCATCCCTGGGAGTCATGTCCCACATTGCCAGGGAGATTTACACCCCTGGGACTCATGTCTCACATAGGGGAGAGGGCAATGGGTTTACATGCAGAGCTGACTTAGAGAGATACGCTGCATCTGAGCAACAAAAGAGGTTCTCTAGGGGTGACTCTTAGGCATAATTATAAGTAGGCTTTAGCTTCTCCTTTGCAAGAATACGTTTCATAAGGGCAAGCCACAAGATCGAGGGCTTGGCGTAAATTGGTAGTCCCCAATGTTTGTGAAAATATCAGGAGTTCTCTAGGTGAGGAAGTTTAATATTTCCACATTTTCCCCCAGTCCCTCAAGGGGGCTTTGCAAATACTTGATTCTCTGCCCAAATTACTCTGGGGTGTATCGGGGCACACAGATAGTGTGCTACAGAAAGTATAAATTTTGCACCAAGTAAACATCTCTTTCTTGGGTCTCACACAGAAGTTGAAGTTTTAAAACACAGTCAATATCGTCCCTTCCCCTTTAGTCTGCATTTGCTTTAGTCCTAACCAGATCAGCTTCATTCATCTCTCTTATTGAAGTCTGATCTCTTTTTCAGCTTTTTTTTTAACATTTGCTGTATGGGGTAATGCTGACTTTTCTAGCTGCAGAACTCTAGCTCTGAGTCTCAGAGACTCCTGAAGTTCCAATGAATGACCAGGTTATCACAAAGAGCTTAGCATCTCAGAGGTTAGAAAAAATTGTAACAACTCAGGAATAGATATAACTGCTGTAAGAGCTTGCAATCTAGGAACCTTTATAATAAGCCTTACCCTGATAATCTATGCTCTCAAATTTAGTTCTCAGAGTTTGCACATTATAGTTAGTCCATATAAATGAGGCATTATATTTGCCTTTTCATTTGCAGCTTTTTCCACTCAGCATACTGTCCTCAAGTTTCAGGCACCTCATTGCATGCCTCACAACTTCATTCCTTTTTACATCTGCTCAGTATTCCTTTGTATGTATACACCACAGTTCATCCTTCCTTCGTCAGTTGATATACCCTTAAACCACCTCAGTCCATTGCAAATCATGAATGCTGCTGCCATAAACACCAGTGTGCAAATGTCCATTCATGTCCTTGTTTTCAGTCTTCCAAGTATATACCAAATAACGGGGTGGCAGGATCTTATGGCAGACCTATACTTAGCCTCCTGTGGAACCACCACCCTGCTCTCCAGATGGGCTGCACCACTCTACTTCCCTACAAAGAGTGAATAGGTGCATCCCTCTCTCCGCAGTTTCTCCAGCACCTGTATCTTTCTGTTTATTTTTTAAACAGTTTTTACTCACACACCATACAATCCATCCTAAGTAAACCATTAGTGGTTCCTAGTATAATCAGATAGTTATGCATTCACCAACACAATCTATATGAGGACATTTCCATTTCTTCTGCAAAGAAAGCAGAATAGGAAAACAAAAAATGAATAATAATAAATAAAATAGAAAAAACAAGAATCCCCTACCTCTTCCTTAATCCCCTCTTATTGATCTTTAGCTTTTGTATATTGCCTGTTACATTTCATGGAAATACATTACAACATTACTGTTATCTATGGACTCTAATTTGCATTGATTGTATTTTTCCATACACTATCTCATTTTCAACACCATTCGTTGTCCTCCTCCATGTAATAACATTCATATATTTGTGCATTTAATCACCATCATTGTTCACTCTAGGTTTCACTAAGTTATACAGTTCCAGTCTTTATCTTCTATCTTTCCTTCCAGTGTTATACATATCCCTAGCCTTCCTCTTTCAACCATACTCACTCAGCTTTGTTTAGTGTATTTCCAATGTTGAGCTACCATCTGCTAGTATTGTGCCATCCATTTCTGGATCTTCACAATCAGTCTTGTTGAACATTCTGTACTCCTTCAGCATCAAATGCCCAATCTCTACCTTCTTTTATCTCCTGATAACTTGTGTTTTCAACTTTAACTTGCAAAGTTCTCTTTTTACCCTTACTGACAGTCTTCATTTCCACACTCTTCTCCAAACTTCTCTCTCCTATCTTTTCCTATCTGCCTGTAGTGCTCCCTCTAGTATTTCTTGTAGAGCAGGTCTCTTGTTCACAAACTCTATCAGTATCTGTTTGTCTGAAAATATTTTAAACTCTCCCTCAGTTTTGAAGGACAGTTTTGCTTGTTATAGAATTCTTGGTTGGCAGTTTTTCTCTTGCAGTATCTTAAAAATACCATACCACTGCCTTCTTGCCTCCATGGTTTCTGCTGTGAAGTTTGCATATAGTCTTCTTAAGGTTCCCTTGTATGTGATGGATCGATTTTCTCTTGCTGCATTTGAAATTCTCTTTGTCTTTGACATTTGACAATCTGATTAGTAAGTGTCTTGGAGTAGATCTATTTGGATCTATTCTGTTTGGTGTGTGCTGTGCTTCTTGAATCTGTAATTTTATATCTTTCATAAAAGATGGGAAATTTGCAGTGATTATTCCCTCCATTATTCTTTCTGCCCCTTTTCCCTTCTTCTGGGACAGCCACGACATGTGCATTCATGTGCTGCATGTTGTCAGTCAATTCTGAGATGCTGCTTGTATTTTTCCATTATTTTCCCTGTCTGTTCTTTTGTGCGTAGGATTTCAGATGTCCTTTCTCTAGTTCACTGATCCTTTCTTCTGCCTCTTCACATATGCTGTTGTAAGTCTCCATTTGGTTTTTCCATCTCTTTATTGTGCCTTTCATTCCCATAAGTTCTGCCATTTGTTTCTTCAAACTTTCAGGTTCTCCCTTATGTTCATCCTATGTCTTCTTTATATCCTTCATCTCTTTTGTCATATCTTCCCTCAACCTGTTGATTTGATTTTTTAATTGATTTAGCATGTTTGAACATCTTAATTAGTTGTTTCAACTCCTATCTTGTTTGAAATGTTAATTTGTTCCTTTGGGCCATATCTTCATTTTTCCTAGTGTGACTCATAATTTTTTGTTGGTGTCTAGGCATCTGGTTTCCTTCATTGGTTTATTCTAAAGGTCATTTTCACTGTTTTATCTAGAGTTTTCTTATTGGTTGACTTTGTTTTCTATTTGTTCTTTGGCATTCAGTTCAACTTATTCTAGACCTCTAGCATAACTTCTGTTTGACTGATCAGAATTTTTCAGCTCTTGTTATTCTGATTCTTGTCCTGCCTATAGGGAACATTTTTTGTTTGTTTGTTTGTTTTTGAGGGGTTCTCCCCATATGTGATTGACCCCAATCAAATTTTCCCAGACCAGATAGGCCAAGGTCTCAGGAGGAGGGTGTAATTAGTATCAAGTGTCCCTGACTGTGAGACTCAGCAGGTTGTCAGACTTCCCTGTGAGGCCTCTAGACTGTGCTTTTCCTCTCCTGCCCAGTAGGTGGCACTTGTCAGCCCACAGCTCCCCACTGGTATAAAGACGTGCATTGTCTTTAAATCTCAGCAGGCCCTGTCCCTGCAAGGGACCAAGAGTGAATCAGAAGCCAAGCTTAAGCTGTTTCTGCCCCCCCACCCCCAGGCCCTGGGGTCTGAATTCTCTGAAGGGCAGCCACTTGAGCTGTTTAACACCCCCCCCCCTTTTCTTGGGGAAGATATGCCCTTTAAGGAATTATCTCCTTCACTTGCCTTCTTACTTTGTCTGTCAGACCTTTGTTAACTCCACCCTTGCCTGGATCAGAGCTGACAATTGAAAATGCCTGAGGTTTCTCTAATGAACTACTCAGAATAGTTAAAAAAAAAAAAAAAAAAAAAAAAAAGAAATCCCCTTTTCAGAGTCAGTTTCCAGCCCCCAAGTTTCACCAGTCAAGATGTTCCAGTATTCTAAGCTTGGCTGACTTCCAAAACCTCTTACTTATTTACTTATTTACTTATTTATTCATTTATTTATTTTCCATCAACCCTGCCTCCTCTCTGTTGGGCGAGACCTCAGTGTTCCTTTCTTGCTTGTTCTGGTTTTATCTGTGCTCATGGCTTGTATTCAGTAGTCCAAATTTGTTAGTTAAAACTGCAATTTGAGATTTTTTTAACTACTTTCCCTTGCTCCTAGTAGAGACTGTTTCTTTTTCCCACAGGAGAGTGTTCCAACTCTGCCTACCATGCCAGTAGGGTAAGGGTGCCAGCCTCAGAGTTTGGTGACTTTACTTACAGTTCTGTGCTGTGGTCTCAGCTGTTCCATCCATTCCAGACAGGTGTATGATGTGTGTCTGGTCATAGATATCCCCCAAACAGTTGTTCCAGACAGTTCCTGGCTATTTACTAGCTGCTCTGGAGGACTAACTAAATTCCACACCTCCCTATGCTGCCATCTTCAGTTACTCAAGTTTTGAATCCCTACCTCTTTTAACAAACCATTCTAGACTAGGTAACCTGTCTTCGTTTGTGTATCTGATAACTAATGTACTTCAACACTTAAAAACTTACTTGCCTTTTTATATTTTGAGAATTGCATATTTTAATTAATGTTTGGATATTGTTTTTATATAAAACTTATTAAGCATCATTTGTCAAATACTCAACATTTTCCCGGTTTGTAATCTTAACCTGTTTTTATTTAGAAGTTTTAAATTTCTGTTTAATCTGTCTCTGTTACAGTTTTTCTTAGTTTTCATAATTTTTTTAAATTCACACTTATATGCAGGTATACATTTAGCCATAAATAATAGGTGTATTTAGTGCTTTGTACACAATTGGGAAACTCATAAAAAACAAAACCAGGAATTTTTTTGATATGAATGGGAAACCAATTTTTTTCTTCTACCCCCAAAATAGTAGCTGATTATAAAGTATGTGGGATATGGGGTGGGGTGCAGGCAGAGAGCACCAGTCTGGCCTAAACTGATCTATTGTTAAATGTTAGAAATTTCATATGTCATTATTTTCTCTTTTCTGTAAAGATGGTGTGTTGGTTTGCTATAGCAGACAGAATGCAATATACCAGAAATGGGTTGGCTTTTTCAAGGGAGATTTATTAGGTTACAAGTTAGAATTCTAAGGCCATGAAAAATGTCCCAATTAAGGCTTCAACAGGACAATACCTTCTCTGAAGAAAGGCTGATGGCATTCGGGGTTCCTCTATCACATGGGAAGGCACATGGCCAGCACCTGCTGTTCCTCTCCTGGGTTTAGCTTCTGGTTTCAGTGGCTGTCTCCAAATGTCTCTGGGCATTTCTCTCTAAGCTCTTGTGGATCCTTGCTTGTTTCTCCTGGGGCATTTCTGTTTAAGTGTCTGTGGGACCCTCTTAGCTTCTCCAGGGCATACTCTGGATTTTATCTCTTAGATTCTCTTCTCGTTCTGGTTTCAATGGCTGTCTCCAAACATGTTTCTCCAAAATGTCTCTCTGAGCTCTCTTGAGTCTCATCTGTCTTTTATCCTCTCATAAAGGACTCCAGCAAGGGGCTTAAGACCCACCTTGAATGGGCTGGGTCACATCTCCATGGAAACAACCTAATCAAAAGGTCCCACCCACAATATGTCTGACCCTCCACAAGAATGGATTAAAAGAATGTGGCTTTTCTGGGGTACATAACAGCTCCAAACCAGCACCGATGGAGCATTATTTTGGAACATGGCTCAACTTACAAGGAGATGACTGAGTGGAAGACAGATGGCCATGGGAAGGAAGCAGAGATAGAGCCACCACCAGAAAGCTCCAGATTCCAAGAGAAAGCATTTTCTGCAACACACTGATGTTGAACTTCTAGCCTCCAAAACTATGAGACAAATAAGTTCCTGTTGTTTCAGCTGACCAGTTTGTGGTATTTATCCTAGCAGCTCCAGCAAACCAAGACAGTATTATTTCCCCCATTTTACAAGTGGGGAAACAGGGTGAGAGGGGAAAGAAGTAGTCTGACCAAGCTGAAGGGTTAGATCAGAACTTAGATCTTTCTGATCCCAAAGCACATGGTCTCTCTATGGTAGTAGAGAGTGATAAAAGCTGGCACACAATTGCCCAGGGGTAAACACTAGCCAACACAGCCAATGAGTTTTTATTATCATTGAAAACTCTTCATGGGAAGACTCAATGTGTTCTCTGAAATTATCCATGAAATTTAACCACGTTAGTATTTACTGTTGTGGTTTTTGAAAAAACAAAATGCTAGCAAATTTATTCCAGAAATATATCCAAAGGATAATCATGATGAAGCTGGGAATATTCCAGGATGTCAAGGTTGGTTTAACATCTGAAAGCCTATCAAAGTAATTCACTACATTAACAGCATAAAGAAAAATAAATATTCAGACTAGGAGGGTGTAGTATAAGCATTTGCTAGACTCCGCTCTCTCCATGGTAACAACTTGAAGAAACTAGAATAACTTATCTAATATCTGGAAACTTCCTTATCCTGATAAAGATTATCTAAAAAAAAGAAAAGGACAACAAAAACCCCACATCTACCATAATACACAATCATGATATGTTCAACATATTTCCACTGAAATTGGGAATAAGACAAGAATGTCTACTATCTTCCATTTTATTTTTGCAGTCTTAATGGAGATCTTACCCAGTACAATAAGGCAAAAAAAAAAAAAATAAATAAATAAATAAAGGTATAAATATTAGAAGAATTTAATTGCTTATGTTCACAGGCAAATCCAAAGAATAAACTTAAGTGAATTTAGCAACATTGCTGGAAACGAGGTCAACATTACAAAAATCAAAAATTCATATATACTATCAATTGGAGAATAAAATTTTAAAATATGGTAACATGTCTAAAGTTATGCAAGATTTCTAATTCTATAAACATTGCTGAGAGAAATTAAAAGAAGGTATAAATGGAACGATACATACAACAGGTTTGTGAATTGGAAAATTATTAAACTATCAGTTCTCCCCAAACTGATGTGTAGATGCATTGTAGTCCCAATCAAAATGCTAGTGCTTTTGTAGAAATTGACAAGCTGATTATAAAACTTCATATGGAAATGTAAAGGATATGACACACTCCAGGCAATTTGAAGAACAAAGTTGGAGGAGTTGCACTGGAGTTGAGACTGCTACAAAACTACCATTAAGACAGCAGACTCAAAAAAAATGAAGGGAAAAAAAGTGGCGGGCTATTGACCTAATAATAGGCAAATAGGACAATGGAAATAGCCACAATTGTATGGTTGCTTGAAGTGCTGCTTCAGTTCAGCCAGAGGGGAGAACATGGCTGATTTCAGTAAATGAGTCTAGGGTGGTTGGATATCTAAGGAAAATTAATGAAACCTGACCCCTACCTCCCACCCCACATAAACATTTTGAGATGGATCTTCTTACATCTCATCATGAAAGGTAAACTAATAAAGCCTCTAGAGGATAAGATTGAAGAATATCTTCATGACCTTCAGATAGGCAAAGACAAAAAGCATTAGCAATAAATGCTATTTAAATGGAATTCTTCTGTTTATAAAAGATACTGTTAAAAGAGTGGAAGCAAATAGAATGGGGGAAGATATTTTTAGTAAAATTCTCTTAAAGGGCTAATACTTATCTGGAATACCTAAGAATCATAAAAGTAAGACCAAAAAAAGAGCCAATAAAAATGGACACAAGCCTTGAAAAGGCATTTTCATGAAAAGATATTTTAAAAATGCCATTAGCTGTTCATATGAAAATGCCCTCAATTTCATCAGTAATGTCGGGGAAGGCAGATTAAACCAGTGAGACACCAGCAAACACTCAGGAGAATGGATAAAATTAAGCATCAGCAAGGATGTGAAACCATGGAAATTCTTGTACACTGGGAGTGTTGGTTTTATGGCCGCTGTCAAGAATTGCTTGACAAGTATCTACTAAAGCTGAACATCCACATACCCTGTCCCCGTCTGTACCCCCGCAGGGTGTGTACCCATCCGCAGTGTTCAGGGAAGCACTATTCTCAATTGCCAAACATTGGATCTACCACTCTTGAAACATTCAGTACAATGTGCATTGCACATTGTACTGAAGAAGAAAGAAGAGTGCATGATGTATAATCACATTTCATGTGAAATTCAGAACAGTAGTGCCATCTCATTGGCAATGGTGTTAGAACGGTGGCTGGGTGCGTAGGGTGTCGCTAGAAGCAGCACGAGAAGGTGCTTTTTGCGAGCAGGTATCATGCTGCTGCTCCTGGGTGCTGGTGATGTTTCAATTGGTGAAAATTCGTCTCCTGTATTACTTACTGTTTTTCCACCAGGCTGTGCTAGTTTTCTAAACCCATGTTTATATGAAACACCATTACTTTTCTTTACCAAATACAGATTCTGAGTGCACAATTTTACACATCTGGTTGAATCCAGTTTCTTTCTTTAACAACAAAAAAAAGATATATGAAATAGAATAAAACAGAAAACAGTGTGGGATATGGAGTCAAGGTCAGTTTTATTTCCAGATGCTTTTATTTGTTAGATATAAATGGATGTTTAGGCTTACTGAAGATTGTGCCCCAAAATGTTTGAGATACGCTGGCTTAGACAACTGCATTTGTTCATTTGAAAAACAAAACAGAAACCCCACCTTTCCATTGAACTTTGAGTTGGAAACAGTGATTCCCAACCCCAGCCGCATATTAGAATTTCTCAGGGACTTTAAAAAAAACTACTGACACACCGAGAAGTTCTGATTTAGTTTGTCTGGGCTGGGACCTGGGCATCAGGATTTTAAAAGCTCCTCGGATGAGCTAATGTTCAGGCTCAAGAAAATAAGTAGGCTGGAGAAGTGCCTCTGACCCTCTGAGAACTCAGATTTTGTCCCTTTGGGACAGCTTGAGTATCCCAGCTCAGAGAATCCAGTTTCCTTTTCTGAGCATTGATGATCTAGTCTGCAGATGAGCTGACGATACCCACCTCCAATCACGTTTTTCTGTACTTAGCCTCTTCACATTGGCTGTAGTTCTCACTTAAATGTTTATCCAATTTCCTTTTACCTCTCCTTTTGCTTCTCACTAGAAGAATTTGGGGATCTGTGTTGTGCAAGGGCACCCTTCCGTAGGTCTGTGTACATTGCTTTTTAGCTTTTGTATCCATCATACTAAGAATGACCCCACAGCCAGCTGAACAGAAGCCATTAGAATGTGTCATTGCATTCACTGCTTTTAGTGGGTTGTCTTCCCTGCATCCCTGCACCCCAGTACCCCAGCCATCCTCTGCACAGACACATCTGCCCTCCCAGAGGTTTCCAAGAGTGTGCTTGCTTCAGTGTATGTGTGTGTGTATTTTTCATTCCCTTGCAGGACAGTCTGGGGTTCTGGAGACTTGGACTGGATTGAGTCACTCAGGTGCTCTGGGTCCCCAGGAAATGAAATCTCACCTTTGACTGAGATCTGAGGACCAGGCCCTCTCCCCCGAACTCCTTCTGCCCTTTCCTGTCTCCCTCTCCCACCAGTTCTACCTCCTGCTCCCCTGCCCCAGTTTCCCCCAGCCCTGCTGAATTAGCTTCCTGTCTGCCTGTTAATCAGCTTGACCTGACCCCATGGCCAAGAAGAGGAGGAGGGAGGAGGAAAGGAGGGAGGTAGAGGGAAGGCGGCTCCTTGAGTACCTGGTCAGTCCCAGCCTGGGACTTGAAACTAAGGGCAGGGGCAGGGAGGGCACAGGTGTATCCTCAGCTCAGAAGGGAAGGGACAGGGATGAGGGATGGAAGGTAGAGACCGTCCTCAGGGAGGAGTAGTCAGAATGAAGGGGGCACTAACGGCCTCTGGGGTCTAGGAGGATGATCCTGTCCTCCCTCCTGAGTCTCGAGGGACCTGGAGCAAGCTTCCAGGAGCTGCGGCCGGCCTGCCTTGGGGATCCAGAATGGGGAAAAGACCATGGGCCCTCCTTGGCGGGCCCTTCCCTTCCACCAGATCACCCCAAAATGGCAAGAAGATTGCCCTCTGAGAGTTGGCCTAGCAGAGCTACTTGGGTTCCGGGCTCCTGCTGTCCTCACAGGTGGAAGAAGGCAGCTCCATTCCCCTAATTCCACTCCTTGCTCATTCCCTAAGGAGAGGGAACCTGACGTGACCAGATTAGAGGTCAGCCTCCTGCTTAGCTGTCATCTGCTCACGGGCAGGGTCTTCAGCCCCGGCAACCTCCCGGTGGCATGGTTTGAACAGGAGGAGAAGACTGGCTCAGCTCTGAGCCCGTAGGAACCACTGGCTCAGCTGAGGGCAGGGCTGTCCCCAAGGGTCATCGGACAGCTCAGCAGACGATGAAAGGGAACCTCGTTGGCTGGCTCTCCCTCTGGGGTCTCACCAGGAGGAGGGGTTCTTAGCAGGGCAGAGTCAGACTTTCCTGGCTCCCCCGCCCCAACCTCCTGTATCACCACCCCAAGTCCCATCCATCCCATCCTTCCCCCCACATCCCATGCCCCTTCTGCCCACCTGCTGGCCAGTGAGGCCTCATGCTATCCCTAATCCCAAAGTGAAAGGACAGACCCAGAACCCCAGCCTTGGCTCTGCCGCCATCTTGCTCATGAGCTTGAAGAAGTTACCATCCCTGTGCCTCAGTTTCCTCGTCTGTTAATTGGGAGACATCGGATTTGCTCAGCCAGCTTCTGTGCGTCCCTGAGGTGAGGCCTGGGGCCAGGTGACCCTCTGAGCTCCTCATCTGTAAATTTTGAGGAATAATATTTGTCTCACAGGGTTGGTGGGAAGATGAACTGAAAGGAGAGCAATGGAAGCTCTTTAGAAACTTTGGAGCAAAAGAAGTCGATGTTTAGATAGAGAACAACACACAAGAGGCCGATTGGGGCAGGGCCTCAGTGCAGATGGGCTGCAATTCCAACAGCCTTTCTCAAAGTTACCCCTTAGAGCCTTCACCCCCAAGAGGTGCCTTGATAAAAGGGGCTCCCTGGTCAAGCAGGTTTGGGAAGCTGTCCGTTCCCTGGAGATTTACTGGGCACTTGAGAATATTAAGGGTTCAGAGAAGTCCTGAGGTAAACAAGCCCACTGAATTTTCTTCAATCCAGCATTTTCAAATTTATTTCTTCAAGGAAACTCCCACTCCCATCCAACAACACGGAACAGAAAGTGTGGTCAATTTGTCCCTGCTCCCATTTTCATGGACAGGGCAGGTGAGAAACCAGGACAGAGGAGACAGGTCAAAAAAAAAGCAATCAAACCATCATCACTTTGCCCCCATTTCCTTCCACTTGGGTGACTGATTGGAAGAGGCCCCTGGAGGTATTTGGGCGCTGCTTGACATGACTTACAGAAATGGGTTTTTCTTGAACACCACTGGCTTCAGGGGACCTGTGAGTGGAGGGACACTGACCGCAGCCAGCCCATGCTGATCTCGCCGCATAAACTACCACCGAGGAGGCGGCTTAGGATCCTGAGGACTCAGCTCAAAATGCCGCGGTTCAAAAATCAAGGATTAAACGTGAAGACTTCATTAAAACAGAGAGAAATCCACTGTTACGTTTTATGAAAAGCAGGATGGGTGTGGAAAGGGATCTGGGCAGGCTAGTTTGGGCAGGTTAGTTTGTTGGAAGAATCTTCCTTATGAGGCTTAAAGGTTTACAAACACAGAGGGGAAATCTATTTGGAGAGCAAACTGTCCCTCCACCCACACACACTGTTTAAAAAAAATTTTATTGCGTTAACATATATAACATAAAATTTGCCGTTGTGACCTTTTCAAGTGTACAATTCAGTGCTGTTAATTACACTCACAATGCTGTGCTACCATCACCCCACCCATCGCCAAAACTTTTTCTTCACCCCAAAGAGAAACTCGGCACCATTAGGAAATAGTTCTTCAGTTCCCCCTCCCCCCACCCTGATAACCCCTAATCTACTTTCTGTCTCTGTGAATTTGCTCATTCTAGATACTTTATGTAAGTGGAATCATACAATGTTTGTCCTTTGATGTCTGGCTTATTTCACCTTCAAGCGTCCAGTGTCTTTGAGCTTCACACATGTTGTAGCCTGGGCCAGCATTGTGCTGATTTTGCATACACTGTCCTGGTGAATGGATAGACCACAGTTCCCTTATCCTCCATCTGTTGATGGACACGTGGGTTCTGTTTGTCTTTGGGCTTTTGTGAATAACACTGCGCTGAACCTTGTGTGCAAGTATCTGTTGAGTCCCTGTTCCAATTCTTCTGGGTTCTTCCCTTTTTTGACAGCTGGGAATGTTGAGGCTCAGAGAGAAAAGCCCCATCAGCAGGTTGGTGGCAGAGCTGGGCTGAGTCCTCTGTGTCTCTGGCCCCTGGATTCCAGAGGTAGGAGAAAACTCCAGATTCAAACTTGGACCAGGCTGTGCCAAAGCCTATGATCTGAACCAGGAGCTGATCATCAGAGTCACCTCAAGAGATTTTAAAAACATCTGGATTCCTAGGCATTAGTCCCGAGTGTTTCCAGGGGACTGGGAGCTGTATTTCTTCAAAGCTTCGGGGGAATCAGTGCCGATTAGTGGTTGAAGCCCTGGGTTCCAGCCCTGGCCCCCCACCTGTGAGCCCCACAGCCTTGGGCTTAAGTAACAGGGCCGATCACCCTGCAGACTAACATGTACAGAGGGAACTGTCTCCACTTAGTAAGCACTCCAGAGAGAAGAGTTTACACTACCAGCTGTGCCCTCGAGAACAGTAGGGAAACAGTTCTTAATAATAACCGAAAAAATGCTCTCTTGCAGAATTACTGGGCACAGGAATCCATCCACAGGGTCAGGGGCAGACCATGCCAGGGCCCAGCTGGTCAAGGAGGCTCTCTGGGGACCGGTCTGGGTTGGGGAGCGGGGCACATGACCCAGAAAGGCTTCCGGGACAGGGAGGGCCTGGCTTTTTTTCACTGGTTGCTGAAGGAGCGGGTGCAGACCTCCTTGGATAGCCCTGCCTGCCCTTGCTGCCTTTCCAGGCTGCCGCCTAAGGCCCGGGGGAGCCAGTGAGCTGGCACCAGGGCTGGCAGCTGTGGGCACGAGGGCCAGACAGCAAGAAGCCCATGCAGCCCCTGCTCCAGACTCACTGCAAAATGCCAGAGACGAGACTCTCCTTGGCAGCCCTTCATTCCTCCTCCGTGCCTCCTCTCAGATGCCCAAAGTTGCTTAAAACCTACCATGGTTCCCACACCCCCAAGATGAAACCAAACTCCTTAGCATGATGCTCAAGTTCATTCACCTCCTGGGCCCTATCCTCCAGGGCCCCCATCCACCATTTGCCCTCCTATCCCAGGCGCACCCACCCAGGCAGAGTCCACAAGATGCCCCTTCTTCATGCCCCATTCACCCCCTCTCTGAAGTTACCCAGTTCTCTGTTGCATCAAGGCTCCCCCTACTCCTTCTCTGCCCTCTGTCCCGACCCCACCAGGGCAGGCCCCACATGGGCCAGAGGGTGTTGTCTTCATCATCAAGGCTGTGTGTCCCTCAGGGCAGGACCAGGGTGTCTTCCCGGTAACCCTCCCTGATCAGCACAGCGCATGGCACAAGGCAGGGGCACCAGCTGGTGCTGCCAAGGGAGGAGGACAGGCAGGGAGGAGAGGAGAGCAGGTGGGTGGAACTGAGAGTCTCATAGCAGCGGAAACGAGGTCTGTAGAGGCTTGTCCATCCATCCAGCACCGCCTCTCTCCAGCCACAGCCAGGCGCTCCCATCCAGGGCTGGCTGTCAGGGTGGTAGTTCTGCGCAGGGCCTCGGGCATCTCCTGTGCCACTGGCCTGGCTGTTAGCCACAGCATGTCCCATCACTTGCTGAGCCCAGCGTCCTCTTCGGTCACGTGGATGACAGTTGCTGCCTCCACAGGGTGTGTTAGGAGTAAAGGAGATAGAACACCTAAGCTCCTGAGACGTGGTTCTCTCCCGCTGTCCTTGCCCACCTGCAGGCAAGGGCTGTCGGTCATTTTCTGGGGTCCCGGGGGAGCTGCTTCGAGGGCCACGGCTGCAGCCCATCTCCACTGCACTGTGTTCCCTTAATGACATGGTGGTGTCCTGGGAAGACAGACCTTGAATCCAATTTGTTCGTTTAGCTACAAGCAGCAGCTGCTTTGGGAAGGAGGCCACGTGAGCTGAAATCATTCTTGTTTTGTTCTGGGCAAAGCTCAATCTCAGTCAGACCTTCTGGTTTCACAGGGCATGAGAATTGGCCAAGCAAAGAAAACAGCGACTGATGGCAAGAGAGCTGCTGGACCATCAGTGCCCTGCTGGGGGGCTTCACTTCCCTCTTCTTCCCGGTAAGAAAATGTAAATCAAACAAGTCCGAGCCAATAGCAGACAAGTCCGCCTTTGTCCGAGGGCGGGCACAGAGGCCACCTCGTGGCAGCGCAGGGCCTGGGAGACACTGGGCCAGCCTGGCTCTCGGGGTCCCCGGGAAGGCTTGTACTGTCCCGGCTGCAGCCTGGAGGAGAGGAGCAGGTAAGTGTGCAGGTGCCGCCCTGGGGCCTGCGGTTTATGTTGAAGCCCCAAATCCAACACGGCTGTACCTCCCTTTCCTCACAGCAAGTCTTCCATCGGCAAAAATATTTATGTTTACCCCTCCCACTTGAGCCTCCGTCACCAACTGTTCCTCCTGTTCATTTCTAAATGCATCTATGTGCCCACCTCAGACTCCCCTTCACTGGCCTGGCCTTGCCACTGCCACCGCCCCCAACTCTGTGCCGACCAGGTGGACCCCCTTGCGGTTGCCTGAGCGACCCTCTCATGCCTGCCCCACCTTCTTCTTTTAAGGCTCCCTCTCAGATGTCTAAGTCCTCCTCGTCTTTCAGACCTTAGCACGAGTTCCTGTCCTCCAGGAAGCCGCCTCCCGCCTCCCACGGCGAGCCCCACAATGCTCTGCACGGTCTCTCGACCTGGGAGAGCCAAGCCCCGGATGATGGGGCCTGTGGGGTCCCCATCTCCCCACCGGGCTGTCGGCAGCTTGAACACACGGGCTCCCCTCTCTTTGCAGTCACACCCTCAGCCCGGCGCCGGGCGCAGCGTGGTGCTTGAGAAACGGTGCAGCGGAATGTTGGACGAACTTCCTCTGAACTGGCAATTTCCAGCAAATACCTTGGCACCCAATCTGAACGAACATTCTTGACCTCTCAGGGGTGGGACATACTCGAACAGCCTTTCCTGGAGCTGGGTGGGCCTCGGGGTGCCGCCCCTGCCAGCAACCTGGTTTCTCTGGCCCAGGTGGCAGTACCTGCTCACCCAGCACCTCCTCCGCCCCGTCGAGCACCCTCTTCCCCCCAGGCGGGTCCCCTCGGGTCACCCGCTCGCCTTCCTGAACCGTCTCCCTAGCGGTGACTTCCCAGCCTGCCTCTGCCTCTCGCCCTCCCTGACTCAGCTTGAGCTTGGAGGAACCCGCCCTGGCAGCCTCTCCACCCTCTCTGCGCCCACTGAGCCTGGCTGACTCGCATCTCAGCAAGTCGCCACTCAGCCGCCATTAGGCCTGCCTTTTGGGGAGAGCCTTGATTCCCCAGGGATCTGCCCGTTGCCGGTCCTTTCACAGCACCTATTTAAGCTGTGCGTGGTTCTCTGCTCCCATGAAAGCCTTCCCCGAGGCGCGGTCTTTCCACTGTGGAGAGGTGGAAGGAGCAATGGGACCCCATTCCTGCCTGGCCGCTTGTCTTCCCTAAGCCTCAGTTTCCTCATCGGTAGACAGGAGGTCACAGCACACCGAAGGTGTTGGAAAACGAAATTAGGGAATTTAGCACCCCCTCCCTAAATCTCGGGGATCTCCAGGGTGAGCAATGTTGAAAAAGCTTTGTCCAGCTGGGAAGGTTGGCCCCTGCGGTGGCTTGTGAAAATCACCTGAGTTAACTTCCTCCGCCCTGCAGAGCTCCAGACACACTCGCTCTAGCTCTAGCTCGCCAGCTCGGGAGGGGACTGGGGCAGACCCTGATCTGCTCTCCAGGGAACTTCTGCGGTTTAAAGAACCACTCAGGGAGGAGCTCTCTCGCCGGACCCACGGGTTAACTGACTTTTATAAGACCCTGCCAGACCCTCACAACGGTCTGAGGCTTCCTGCCCAGCAGGCTGCCCCAGCCTCCCCCTGGCTGCTGCCCCCACGGCAGGGCGCGCCAGCGGTGGGCTTCGCGAGAATCGGCTGCATTTGCTCCCGAGTCTCTTTATGCCAGTTGTAGATTTTATTGTGGTTATAAATTCACTTGAACAAAAGTCACGACGTTATTGGAAAAATAAAGAGACTTGCTTTTGTGAAACCGAAGGCAACTGCTTTGATATTGAATTAGGGGTAGGTGAGAGCTGTTGAAGGCTCAGGGAGGTAATAAAATCTACAAGGGCACTGCACTCAGATTGCTTTGCAAGGGTCTTTAAGATCTTGCACCAGTTTAAAAAAACTGAAGCAGAAAATCATCTATATTAGGGAAGACTACGCTGAACTCATCTCTTACTCAAAGAGAAAGCCTGCACGCACAGACACACACACATATTTAATGAACCCAACAACCACTGGTCTTGACCATGTGGATGAGAGGGTTTCTGTTTAACCTCCTGGCTGGGAACCACCTGCGGCCTCTCTCTTTTTCAGGCCTCTCATCTCTCACCTTATGGTGATGTATGCTGTCTGTAAGCCTTTCCCACCTCCCACCCCACAGCGGGGAAGCCTCTGCAGAGAAGGAGGCAATGGAAACCAAAACGGGTCCTTTGGAGGTGTTTGAAGAACAGTGCCCATTCTGCTGCTGATGATGACAACCATGATGCCGTCACACCTCAGCAGTCTGGACAGAGCAGGGACCCAAGTCTGTGACTAGAGCCCATGGTTTTTGCCCTAACATGCCACACTACTCTAATACAAATGTTAGGTTCAAGGTCCTTGAAATGATTCAAGGTTCTTGAAATGATTCAAGGTTCTTGACCATTTTCTGGCCTGATGATATGCCTGATGATTTCACATGGGAGGTACCCTCCAGTTTTTGAAATATCTGTGGTGGCTTGGAGTTACATGCCCTGAAAAACATGTTCTTAATCTTAATCCACTCCTGAAGATGTGAACCCATTGTAGCTAGACCTTTCCATGAAGTTACTTGAGTTAAAGTGAGGCCCAACTGAATCAGGATGGGTCTTAATTCTATTATGAAGCTGTATAGAAAAGGCCACAGAGAGAGAAGCCAGAAGCCAGAAATCAACAGAACCCGAAGGAGAGGAAAGTTGCTACCCTGTGCATGGCCATGTGACAGAAAAGCCAAGGACCAAGGATCACCAGCAGCCAGCCCCAGAACACCACCGTCTTGAGGTGAAAGCACTGCCTTGCTGACCTTGATTTTGGACGTCTCCTGAACTCAATACTGTGAGCCAATAAGTTCCTGTTGTTTAAGCTGACCCACTGTTTGATATTTGTTTTAGCAGCTGGGGAAACTAAAACAATGTCCAGACCATTTTATCATTTGACCTACTGTGATAGAGATTGCTAGTTGTCCACCAAAAATCATTTCTCACCTCTTCCTTAGTTACAGAACCCTCAGCTTCTCTTGCACCAGATGTGGTCAGGGGGCTGAGCTCTGGCAGATGAAATGTAAGCAGAAGTGTGTGGGACCTCTTGGGAAACACCCGAAAGGGAGCGGGTTCCGCTGAGAGCTGCACCTGCCTGGCTCCCCTACCCACTGTCCCGTCCTCCTTGGTGCTGCCTGAACTGAGGGTGTGAGGGTGGATGCTCCAGCCGCTGCCTTGTACCATAGGAAGCCAGAGCTCAGACAGTGGGGCAGAAGTATGTAAAAGAGGCCTGGTCTCTCGACAATCGTGGAGCCGCTGCACCAAGGAACCGGGCGGTTGGCTCGGTGCCGTCACCCCACAGCCCAAGGCCTAGATCCAAGTCCTCTGTGGAGGGGTGCGGCAGGGGGACACGGAAGGAGCCGCCTCCTTAGGCTTCTTGGAGATTGGGACCCTGGAAGGACGCTTTGGGGCCGGATACTGAGGCACCTCCTGGAACTGGAGCGAGCAGCCCTCCTGGAGCCCAGCTCTGCCCAGTGCAGGGGGCTGTACAGGGCTCCAGCAGGAGGACCTGTGGGCAGCACCAAGTCCAATCTCTAGGCAAAAAACCCAAGAGGATGGCCTTGACCATGGGGGATGGCCAGATGAAACGGGGCATACTCAGAGCGCCCTGAATCGTGCGGGTCGGACATGAAACCGGTGTGGCTTCAGCTGTGACCTTGCTCATAAGTGGAGGCTGGGTGCTGAGTGAGGTTTGACTCACTCAGGTGAGCACAAGAGGCTGCCTGGGGTCAGGAGGGTTTGCCCTTTGACCCGATGTGTGTGTCAGGCTGGGAAACTACCGCAAAATGCCTACCGTTGGTTTATTTCTTCTTTCATCTCAACTTCAAGGCCGGGATCTCCTGGAGAGTGGAGGTTAGCGCTCTTTTCAGGCTGGAAGAAGGAACAGATATGGGAAGAGGAACCCATTATCCCACTGGGAAGGGGACAGGCAGAACCCCTCGGTTACCTGGACTTCCTGTGCTGGAACAATATTCCGGCTGGCCGACTGTCAGATGACAAGAGCATTTCCCCTGAGAACTGACTGGCTTCTCAAAGGGCCAGCTCGTATATGACATTTTCCAAGTGACTGATTTTCTGCGTTGAGTCAACTTATTATTTCATCTGCAGTTGTATTTGATGTCTGGCATTTTGGAAGAATCATTACTGACATCCGGAATCCAATAATGCCTCCAGTTTTACAAAACAGACTTCAAAGAAACTTAAGATGTTTAGGGCTGGGAACAAAAAGTAGAAATGACCTAATTCCACTCTCATTTTATAGAGCAGTGTAAGAGATTGTTGGAAGCCACACAGCTAATTAAGGACAAATTGAGAGCAGACCCCAACTACCTAAACTCTTAGACCAGGGCTGCTAACAGCTCACTCTATAATTTTATACTCTTGATTCCCATCGACTGTCCCAGATACACTATATAAAGCTCAGGCATTGTTTTTAGTCCAAAAAAAAATTTTTTTGGTGTATTTTTCTTATTTGGAAAGACTTTATAGACTGAGTCCTGAGGTCCCCAAGTCAAATTGGAATAACTAAGGCAAAGTCATCTGCTGGTTTCCTCACACAGGAAATGCACCTCCTTCACCCATGGAGAGCAAATGTCACACAAGTTATAATACAGTGATTTTGTTTGAGTATCCTCCCCACTTCCTCCTCCATCCCTCCCTCTTCCTTTCCATTCCTCCCCACTTTTCCCCATTTCCTCCTTCCCACCCTTCCCCCCCCTCCCCCACTTCCTTCCCCCCTCCCCTCCCATCTCACTTCCTTCCCCTCACCCTCACTTTCTTCCTCCCCCTCCCCCTACTTCCTTCCCTCACTGCCCCCCCTCCTGCCCTTACCTCCCCCCTCACTTTCTCCTTGCCCCTCTCCCACCCTCATGTCCCTCCCGCCGGCCCTCCCCCCTCCCTTTCTTCCCCCCCTCCCCTCCACCCCCCTTTGAATTTGCTCCTCCCCTTCCTCTCCCCAGGCAGGCAGCCCGCCTTTTGTGCATATCAGCACGTTTCCCCTGCTTGCTCCTTTCCTTCCTCTCTTCCCACCTCCCCCTGTGCTTTTGTTTTCCAAATGGTGGGTCTATCAAAATTAATGAGCTCATTTATTTTCTCAATATCAAGCGCACACTGAAATGACTGCATTTCTAAATCTGCTGATAGTGCTGTGGGACAAAGGCTGTGTCTGGAGAGCTGTCACAGCCCCTCTCCATAACCTTGGGGACGCTGGTGAGAGCCACAGCACGGGGCTGGGGGAGGCCTCCTGACAAGGCGGGGCAGGGGGCTTCCTGATCTATGCTTGCTCGGTGCCTTTATTTCCTAATTTGAACACGTTCAGGGCTGTGAGCGAAGCCAGCCGCTGGGTTGCAGCGCGTGACTGGCATTCTAGGGGGCTGCCGGGGAAGGGCCCGAGACACATCATTCTGCCGGCTAAGCAGGTGTCCTGCTTTCAGCTGTGACAGAACCAGTGAGCAATGGCTCATGAAATGACCTTCTCTCCCACTTACTAAAGGGCAAGCATTTCTTGGAAATCCATATATTTCACCGAGCTCTAAATCAAGACGGCATCTACCAGGGTTCTCTCCAAACCTCTTGCTCCCACTTTGACTTTCACAGACTTGGGCATTAAACCCACTGTTTCTCCGAGGCGCTTGTTGGGAAGCTGAGCTTCTAAATGCATTTCCTAAAGGTGTGAGTATGGGCTGTGGTTTGAATTTCAATTTCTGCCTGGCTCAGATGTGGCTGCTGGGTTAAGTGTGGAGCTGGGACCCCTGGGTTCCAAGGCCACAGGCTACAGCCCTTTTGTTGGTCAAGATAAGGACAGGGATGAGAAACACCCGGAGATCAACTCCAACCACCCCCAGAGCTAGGCCAGCGAGCTCTCCTTTCCCTAGGTCAATAGCATCATCTTGGGTTGGAAGGAACATAATTTTATTCCAAGATTTAATTTTTCTCTGGGCTAATTCTTAACTTTTTCAGGCTATGGTTGTGTTCCCTGCTCCTGCCTGGAAGCTCAAAGTAAGCCCAAGAGAAGTGGATGTGCTGGCCCCAACCTCGCCCAGATCCTCATTCCCTGTGTGCACAGCAGGGACGTCTCCTTCCGGCACTGGGTGGGCTGCTGTGCTCTGGGGATGTGTCAACATTTCGTGGGGCACTCTTGGGTGTCTCCAGGAGGCAGGAGTGAAAATATCCCAGGGACTACTCTGGCCAAAGGTCCCTAGGAAAATAGAGGTAAATTCATAAATAATAAGCATATGATGGAAGGCAGCCTAACTTCTAATTAGAGCAAAGCTTCTTGCCAAGACGGCTAGGTCCTTGAGCCTGGAGAGTCGAGCCTAGAACACCTCCTACAACATGGGCCACACAGACGTCAAGGCTGCTCAACAACATCCTTGGGACTTAAGGGAAAAATTCAAAGTAGTTCCTGCACCTGCCTCAAGATACCCAAACTGACCTCCGGAAACAGGTTATCCGGACAAGCCGGCCGGGTTACTCTCACTACTTCAGGCCACACAGGCCTCTCCCATTCTGAGCCCGAGTCCCCAGCTGTCCCAGTCCCCCAGGACCTGGCCCTGACGATAACCCACTTCCTCACCAAACTCAGCCTAACTGAGTTCTCAAGGTTTCAACATCTTAGGTTTTGCCCATTTTTGTGAACATGAGCTGAATTTCCTTCCGAGGGCCGGTGACTCAGTGGTCCACGTCTGAGCCCCCAAACTGGCCCAAGGTTGGTCCCATACCTACGTATGCACCGTCCGCACTCCATAGGCGCACAGAGCGGTGGGTGGAAGATGACAGCAGGAACCTTCCTCCTTCTGTCAGCTCCAAACTAATGAGACAGAAGGGGAGGGGGGATCTCCAAGGCTGGCTCAGCACACAAGGGACGTTGGATCAACATGGCAGTGGTCCTTAAAAGCTGGAGTTGAGAAGCCAGGGGTGTCCGGCATTATTCTTGGTACCTCCCCCCACCACCTCCTCCCACCTCCCCACCCCAAATTCCCAGCACCAGCCCCGAGACATCAAACAGGATACGTCGGAAGCCACCTCACCCAGACAAAACTTAAGCTCACGGACGGTGGTTCTGGTACAGAAGATCCAGAGATCAGAAAGAACCTTCTTACCCGGATCACTGACACCTTCTCCAGCCCCAGTGAAAAATCTCAAACTGACTAAGCTTACAAGTTACTACAGCACCACGTCAGTTCAAGGAAAGCCGTCATCCATTTATGAGAAAACAGACTTCCAAAAACCCTTCGGTGCTGCCACATGGATGGCTGGTTTCCGTCCCTGGCGGGTCGCTATCACTGCTTTCCTCTTCTAACTCATTTGAGGGCTTCTAGGAGGACTGATTTGGTCAAGACTGGGATGATTATTTCAACATTTTCACAAATTTTTGAACTCTAGAAAGGATGCTGCTCACGAGGTTACTGTGCTGACATGGGCCCGCCAGAACTTCACATCCAAAGCAAAAGAAGGAGCACATCTGAGCGTGATGGGAAAGTAAATCACTGTCCTGCCAGCTACTAACAGTGCCCTTGGGGCCGATCTGGCGAGGGCCCTGCAGGGAGCAGTGAGACTCAACAGTGGCAAATCGTGGGTCCTGCTCCCTTGACCGATGATTGACAAGTGCCCATCGAGCACCTACTACGTGCAGGAGCCATGCCAGGCCCAGGAAACAGAGCGAGACCTGTTTGCTCACACTGCAGTTTTCTTCTGTGCGTAGGATTTGGTAAGCAAGAAGGAGGATGGAACGAATCAGAAATGATTTTTAAAATGTCCCCGTAAAGGCTATGACCCCAACACTTGGGGTAAAGACAAATGCAAGGTAGATAGTCCTTACTGCTAAATTCTGATTTATCTTACTTCAGCACTTCAAATGTGCCCTGTGGTGGGACAGGAAACAGTGAATAAAGGGAAGTATGTGGAAGTCTAAATTGGCCTTAAAAAATGTGTTTAGTGGAAAATTATATAGCCATTTAAATATGAGGCAGAGGTAAGTATGCTTATTTGGGAAGTTCTCTAAGACATATAAAGAAAAAAGTAAGTTCAGAAAAATACATTGTGTGTGTGCATGTGTGTTCACACATATACCCTATATATATGTGTGTATTTGTCAATCATTGGTCAAGGGACACTTTCTGGAAGGAAATTCAAAATTTATTAACAGTGGTTGGGAGGTTAGGGATCTGGTAGGGTCAGCTACTGCTTTTTATTTTCTACTCCTTTGTACTGTTTGATTTTTTTCTAACCATGAGCACTTTAATAATTGTATTGTTAAACTTTTAAACTAAATTAACATATTTTTGTTATTACCAAAGCAATATGTATCCAGATAAATTAGAAAATACAGATTTCTAAAAAGAAGAAAATGAAAAATATCCATAATTTCATCCACAAAGAGAAAATGTTTGTACACCTTTCTAGACTTTCAATCTTACATATGCTTCTTTGTTTTAACAAAGATAGACTCATACTGTAATACTGCTTTGTGACTGATTTTTTCATTTAGCAATTTATCATGAATTTTTTTCTGTAAATACATTTTCATATATAGTATCATGATTTAAAGGCTAAATAATATCCCAATGTGTTACACCACAATGAATTTGATCAATCCCCTTAGGCTGGACATCTAGGTTGTCTCTATTTTTTCCACTTTCTCTTATAAACAATGTATTGATAATGCAACCATATAACTAAATCTTTGTGCACATTTATTATTTCTTCAGGTTGAATTCCTGGGAGCAGAATTGCTAGTTTAAAGGAAATGTACCCTAAAGCCCTTCAGAAAGCACATAACCAATTCACCCTTTATTCAGGAGCGTCTGACTACCCGTTTTCCTGCATCCTTGCCAACACTGAATATTTTCAATGAATTTTTTCTCTCCAAATCTGCTTTTAAAGGGTCTTAAGAGAACTCCTTCTCACTGGTACAATTTAATTTTACCAACCAGAAGAGTAAACTTGAACTGACGCTGTGCTCATCACAGCATTTAACAGGAAGACTTCCAGTACATGCTGCCAGGAGGCTGGCGCTCCGGCCCCTGCAGGCTGTATTCCCCGACGTCATAGACGTGCACAGAGCCCTGCTGGTCGGCCGCGTAGGTGAGGGTGTCTCCTGCTGTCACCACAACACAGCCGACACGGGCTTTTCTCCTGGACTGAGAATCACACACGTGGACAGTGGCAGGTGAAACGCTGAATTCAGTTTACATAAGAACTAGATGTTCTGCCTCTGCCAACCCTCCAGAGAGTAGGGGCACCGTTAAGATAAATACAGCTAAGGGCTCAGAGCCCAGCAGAGTTGCCATGGAACGGAGTCAATAAAAAACAATCCCCTGGCGCGGAACTCCTTTCACGCCAACCACCCGACTCACAGGAGCGGAGCTGGCCGTGAGGCAGGCCCCACCGAACAGCCTCCAGAAGGTGACAGAACCTGGGGGGGATGCACAAGAAGAGGCCGTGCCGAGCTACAGACCCAAGGAAAATGTCCACGCAAAACTGGTCCACAAATGGTCAAAACAGCATTGTTCATTACAGCCAAGGCTGGATACAGCCCAAATGTCCATCAGCTGGTGAATGGATCAACAAAGCGTGGTCGAGCCACACGACGGACTGTTATTATTTAGCTATGTTAGGCAAATCCACAGACGGAAAGCACAGTGGAGGCTGCCCAGGCTGAGGACGGCTAGGGGAGAGGGGGTGACGGCTAAAGGAAGTGGGGGGTTCTTTGGGAGATGAGAGAGATGCTCTGAAGTTGACTGTGGTGACAGTTGCACCTATCCATGGATATACTAAAATCCATTGAACTGTCCACGTTTAGTGGGTGAACCGTATGGTACATGAATTCAATCTCAATAAAGCTGTTGTTGAGCCATGGCGTTTGCGCTGTGCCAGCAGGTTCCCGAGCTCTCTCCTGGCTGGCCCCAACCCCGACCCCAGCAGCACACAGCTCTTCTTTCTCATTTGCTTTTACTGATCATCAGCTGGAATTGTCAGTCGATCCCTGTGGGGGGCTCAGCAGCCTCTCCTCACTCCGCTGAACCAGGGCAGGCTTCCTGACGGAGGAGGGCTCCGGCTCAGCTCGGGAGAAGTGTGCTGCAGCTGTGATGAATGTCCTTCAGGATTTTTCTTTATGAGTACACATTCACTTTAAACCCACCGTGGGACTTTCCTTTTCAAAGGAATTCACCCGGATTCTTCTCACCATGTCAGTCACATTCTGGTGTGTGTTTTTTGCACTTGGGTGTTCGGGTAGCAGGTTGCTGTGAAGCGCAGGCCTGTGCCTAGCCCTTCCCTGGACCACAGAACCCTCCTCCTCCTCCCCTGGAGCCCCGTGGATGGACCCCTCAGAGGGGTTGGTGGCAGGAGAGGAACCCGAGTGTGGTGTGCGTGAGGCTCTGGGGCCAGGGCAGTGGGGCAGGGTGGCGGCAGGCGGTGGTCTTACTCACCAGTGGGGACAAAGCAAACAACCGAAACACACCCGCTGAAACCCCCCCACTGCAAACAGAAAACAATGCAGAGGGCTGCTTCCAACAAGCCACTTAACTGAAAATCCTGGTAGCCTGGAGCTGCCTTTAGCCCATGTGCTGCCTGGAACCGAAGGCTGGGGGGTCATGTGATCTGTCACCCAGCTAGCGAGTGGCAGGGGGGGCCCACTAGCCGGTTCCTCCACCCCTCGTCTCCCAGATGACAGGCTGCGGAGCTGCCCTGGGACCCCAGCCGCCCCTGCTGCAGGTTCTCTGCTTTGCTGCGGCTGCCTGGGGCTGCTGGCGGCAGGTCCGACCTCAGTGATAGCCTCCGGGCCTCGGGCTCCCCTAGGAGTGGCCAGGGGTCCCCTTCCTCTTCAGTCAGCCTGAGGACCCCCAGGCCGCTCGGTGGGCCCCAGCCCCCAGGCGGCCACCTCCCAGGGGACAGGCTGGGGAGACGGAATGCCAGAGGCAAAGGGCGGGGCGCGCAGTGGTGCTCGGAGACCTCCCTACCCCACCCGTCTACAGGGGCCGAGTCGCAGGAAAGCGCGGCAGGCTCTCCCCGCGGGGCCTGTTGGCCATGAGGGAAGCAGCCGCCGACTGGAACTTGGCCGCCGGCGCCCTGAGGAAGGCCAGGCAGGAAACGCTTCGGTCTGGGCCTGGGGGCGAAGCAGAGCGCTCTGGGGGCACCCCCACCGCTCCAGGCTCCCCTGCCTGGCACCCGCAGCGCCCTGGCATTTGGGGAAGGGAGGCTGGCAGGGCCGCCAGCGGGGGCGTGCAAACCAGCCCAGCAGCCTGTGCCCGGGCAGACGGCTAGGACGGCGGCCACGGCCCCTGGTGGCCCAGAGGAGGGGCTGAGGGGTCTGGGGGCCCATCAGGAGGCCAGGAGGCCCTCTGGGAATCCTGCAGATCGGAGTAACACTAATTGACCCCTGTATTGCCCCGTAGGTCCACCAAGGACTTTCACCCTCCGGTGATGGATTATCAGTCCGTTTCAGACGAGAAAACTGAGATTTAGACAAGTTAAAAGACTTGCTCACAGCCATAGCAATTCATTCCTTCATTCACTTATTTTTGTCGACATTTGTTAAATACCCACTATGGACTGGGCATCATGTCGAGCGCCAAGAAAAGGAGCTGAACGACAGACACCGGACAGGAGCAGCCTGAGGGCACGGAGGAAGGGTCTAATGTGTGTGGAGAAGGCCTCTGGGCCGCTGGGCCTGTGCCCCCACCCTGGATTTAGACCAAGCCCCTGCAGACCAGCACCAACCCTCACCCCTCGGTGGTCCCCTCTTAGCATCTCCCGCAGGACACACCCGTGGGAGCGGCTCAAAGGTGTATTCTGACTGAATAAATCACCAGAGCTTCTCCGTAGCTAGTGAGTCATCAAAAGTTGGGGTCATAATCTGGGGCTCATGGGTCTCTCAGGGGCTACTGGCTGGGCTTCAGAAGATGCCAGAGTCTCCATTTTATGCAGAAATGCCCAACTCCTCTGTCTTCCCCATTGGAGCTCCCGGGGTGCAAGGCAGTGACCCCCCCCCACTGTGGGCCAGAGGAGGGTCTGCAGCTGCTGCTGGGTGGGTCCTGGCCTCGGGACGTGGGTGGGGGGAGGCCGTAGGAAGCCCACTCGGCTGTGGGTTCCAGCCAGCTCATCAATGCAGCCGCGGTGTAACTAACAATTGGAGCTTCCATTTGTTTCCTATGTGTTTTGATCGGATGGTTCAGGACCGGGAGGGTGGGAATTGATTATCCCCCCAGACCCCAACACCTAGCCCAGTGCCTGGCACACTGCAGGGCTCATCAATAGTTTTTGAAAAAGTGAATGAATGAATGAACCCATGATCACATTAGCAGAGAAGGAGCTTGAAGAAGTAGAACAAGCACAGAAAAACTCAGGGACGTGGGGTGGGAGGATAGAAAAAGTTTTGCGATTCAACATACAAGTAATAAGGACAGACCCAGGCGGGGGCCGTGGGGGACTGGGTGCAGTGAGGACCCTGGTGGGCTGGGGCCACCGGACGGGTCGGACAGCGAGATGCTAAGGGCGGCACAGCAGCCTGGGGATGCAACGATGAATGACATCAAGGAGACTGATTGTGTCTGGGGTGGGCTTGGGGAGCAGACTTGCTGGCTGGGCGAAAGGGGCACATGGCAAGTGAACCACAGGGCAGAGTAACCTCGGTGCCGGAGGAGCTGTACCAGGAAGCACAGGGGCTCCCAGGGAGGCTGTGAGTGGGGAAAGGGCTCCTGGAGATGTGGGCTGGCATGGGAGATGCCTGGGAATGTGCAGTGAGCTAGCCGAGCACTTGAGCCCCCACCCAGCTTTGGGCATCTCCACCTGACAAAGCAATGCTAACCTCTTACTACTGGGAAACAACAGGGAGCTGAAATTCCTGCCAAACCACTCTGCAGGGAGTTGAAGGCTGCCAGGACCACGCAGAGTGGCCACTGGGTCTGCCCTCACACCCACCTTCCCTGTCTCCTGGGCCAGCAGAGGGGACAGGACGGGGGACGGGGCTGTGGCCAGAGGTGATGTTCCTGATGATAATTTCCCCATCGTAACTGGAGGTGGCGAGGAGAACAGGTGGACATTGAGCCACACAGAGGATGTCCTCCTTGTGCCCATGGTCCTGGATGGTATGGAGGGGACAGAGAGAGAGAGGGACAGAGGGAAGAAATCAAACCCCAAGTCATCCACTACAACCTTTCCCTCACTGGACCCTAAGAGGACAGAGAAGGGCTCCTCCTTCTGTGGGTGCCCACCAGGGCCCACCTGGACCCTCCATGGCCCAGCCCGGCGGGTCAGGAGCACCCGTCGTCCAGGGGTCTGTCTGGACGATGGCCAAGAGTTGGGCTGCCCCTCATTGGGGTTGGTTCTCTTGCCTCTGGGGACCTTACCTTTCCCAGGAAAGTGATGCCCACAGCTCCTCACCTGGCCATGGTGCTGGCAAGCAGGGACCCTCAGGTTGGGGGTGGGGGCTGACGCGGTGATGGAAATGGGGCAACGTGCAGGCCCTGCCAAGGGGAGTGGATCCCCAGCAGCCAGGTCCCCGCAGGTCCCCTGTATCTGCCTAACGCTGTGGCCTACATGGGCTGCTTGGGATGAAAATCTCCTTCTCTCCTCAAAGGAAGGAATTTGGGATGTGCACCCTTAAGAAAGACAAAAAGCCAAATGGATGCCAGAGTCCAAGATTCCCTGGCCGTTATTCCTTCACCTTTCTCATTGGGGTACCGTTACTAGGTAAAGAGAAGTTGGTCTCTCTTGGCCCTGTAGAGAGAGTCTCTCTCCCTTGCCTTCAGGTACTTCCCAGAGTGCCCACCCAGGGGCTGACCACGGTCACCTAAGACGCCCCTTGTTCTTAAAAGCTGCGGAGAAGGTGGCTCTGCAAGAGGGTTGGAAAAGAGAAGGTCAGTGGCCTTTTCCTTCCCACCATCCTCTGCTGCCAGTTACCTTCCCCGCCCCCACCCCTCACCCCAGGCATGAGCACTGGGGTCTCCTCCTCGTGTGCCCCCCGCTGCCTGCAGAAGGAAGTTTACATACCTTCACACAGCTTCCAAGGTTCCCAAGCCCTAAGTGAACTTTCCAACCTCATTTCCCCCTGACCCCTGATCCTGATGCTCCAGCCCCTCCAAGTTTCCCTAGTCACTCCAAACAGTAAGCTTCTCCTGCTTGCAGACACTGCCCAGACTCTCCCCTACGCAGTACTCCTGGAAAAATCCTAGTGATGTTCGAATATCCCGTATGGACTGGGGCGAGGTTCGTAGGTCCCGCCTGTGTGCTTCCCAGCATCCTACACGTGATTCCATCCGTATCGCGCTATATGCTGGTGAGCCCCTCAGCCCGCAAAGCCCGTGAGCCCAGGGGCCAGGTTTTATTCACGTTTGTATCTTCTATCCACTAAGACTGGCACTGAGCAAGTGCTCAACAAACACGAGTTGAAGGAACTGAACATTGAGTGAATGGATGTTTGAGTGGATGAACGCACGACAGACTCGTGAATGCCTCCTGCCCCCGCCATGGCTGTGGGCTTCTCGGGGGCGTTTGCTGCCCCACTTTGTGCTTTGGTTCAACGGTCACTGAACTGCAAGCTCTGTGATGGCGGGCGCCAGGCCTGCTTCTGCCCATCATGGCATCTTCAGTGAACAACACACCTGGGCCTCAGCAGGAGTGCAGTAGATGCTTGTTGAATGAAAAAACACTTACTGTGTGACTGCCGAGAACCAGGCATTGTGCTGGGTCCTGGGATTACCCTGGAGTTTAGATTCCAGTGCTGTGCACTGTCGGGAATATTTACAGGTGACTTAAGGTGGTAGAGCAGGGGGTACCTGGTGGGCAGTGTTGGATGGCTGGGGGTCAGTGGGGGCAGCTGGGGGGACAGTGGTGGATGGCTTGGGGGTAAATGGGGGACAGCTGGGGTAGAGTGTTGGTTGACTGAGGGGTAGTGTTGGATGGCTGGGTGGGCAGTGTGGATGGCTGGGGAACAATGGGGGGCAGCTGGGAAGGCAGTGGGGGGCAGCTCTGGGGACAGTGGTGGATGGCTTGGGGGTAAATGGGGGACAGCTGGGGTAGAGTGTTGGTTGACTGAGGGGTAGTGTTGGATGGCTGGGTGGGCAGTGTGGATGGCTGGGAAACAATGGGGGGCAGCTGGGAAGGCAGTGGGGGGCAGCTCTGGGGACAGTGGTGGATGGCTTGGGGGTAAATGGGGGACAGCTGGGGTAGAGTGTTGGTTGACTGACGGGTAGTGTTGGATGGCTGCGTGGGCAGTGTGGATGGCTGGGAAACAATGGGGGGCAGCTGGGAAGGCAGTGGGGGACAGCTCTGGGGACAGCGGTGGATGGCTTGGGGGATAGTGGGCAACATCTGGGAGGCAGTGTTAGCTGGCTAGGGGTCAGTGGGAGATGGTTGGGGGGCAGTGTTTGTTGGCTGGGGGGATGGTTGGGGGACAGTGGGGGACAGCCGGGGAGCAGTGGAGGATGGCTGGGGGCAGTGTTGGTTGACTGGGTACAGTGTTGGATGGCTGAGGGGACAGCTGAGGGGCAGTGGGGGATGGCTGGGGGCAGTAGGGGACATGTAGGGGGCAGTGTTGGACAGCTGGGGGGCAGTGGGGGGTGGCTGAGCACAGTAACCTTCCTCTCTTGACCCTTGTCTTAGTGGCTCGGCATCCAGACAATTTGGGGGGAGGTCACCCAGTCCCGGGGAGCTGTAGAAGGCTGGGGGCACTGGAGTACTGGTGAGACTCCCTAGACGAGCCCTGGCTCTGGCCCCTGGCAGGCAGGGTGGCCTGGCTGTGTCCCGCGGGCTGCACAGCTGCTGAGGCTGGAACAGTGAATCCTCACAGCTTTGCACGCTGAGCAGAGGCAGGGAGTGGATGCTTATTTGGGCAAAGTCACCCCCCCACACACACACACACCCGACACTGCCTCCTTGCACTTCCTGCACGCCAGGACCCCCAGCTGGATTCCTGGAGAGCAGTGAGGCCTCTGTCCTGTCGTCTTACACCCCAACCTGAACAAGGCGCCGTCCACTCTTCCTGGAGAGGAAGTGGCTGCCTGGAGCAGGTGGCCCTGGCTCTTCCTGGGTCCCAATTATGAATCCTACCACTGCAGAGGCTTCTGGGGTCTACACACCCCCGAGGCAGGCCTCAGAGACTCAGGGTGAGCCCCTCGAGAGAAGGAGACCCCCCACAGGGAACCAGGGCTCACGAGGTCATCCTGCCAGTGTGGCTGCAGCTTCCAGAGGTGATGAAAGTCACCTGGTACATCCTGCATCCAAAGACAAACAGGAGAAGCTGTACCAACCATCAAAGAGCTGCCAACATACTCGCCACTTCAGAGAACAAGTGTTAGCACATTTGATAACCCAACCCCTCACCCCACGAGTGATGTAGATTTTTGAAATGTCAAAGCAAATTTCCCTAGTGCCAGTGGGAATGAAAAGCAATCCGCTCCTGACGTTCGGGTGATTGCATTTCAGCAAATCATATGTCAACTGACAGGCTCTCCTCAGACGGTCCGTGCCCAGCCTTCCTTCAGATCAGACCCAGAGCTGCTGCATGCACTAAAACAAAAGCCGTCAGCCCGGGAATCTGTAATAGCAGAGGACAAATTCAATGCCAAGGATTCTCAAGTCTCTCAAATAATTCTGAGTATGCAAGGCTTAGGCTGTGAAATGCAGGGCACTTTGGGATGAATGAAGAACTCAGGATGTATAAAGACATCAGGAACCCATGACTCCCCAGCATGCTTAGGGGAAATAAGATGCACAGGTAGATTGAAAACTTGGGTTTGGTCAGTACTTTCTACTTCTCCATCTCTAAGCCATTAAAAAAAAAAAATCCTGTTTTTGTGGAACTGCTCCTGGAGGCTGTTTCATCTCTTCTTCCTTCTGGGGAGGGGCTGGGGCATAAAGACGAGGAGGAAGAAGGAAGAAAATAAAAGGTGGGACAATCTACAGGCTGGTTAACGCTCAATCGGGGCGAGGGCGTGTGGCGAGGGTCCTGCGTGCTGGGGTGGGGGACACCGCCATGCTGTGCAAAGGTAAGAACATGGGGCCAGGTGTGCGGCTGCAGGTGTGCAGGTGCAGGTGTGTGGGTTCAGGTGAAGGGCTGCAGGGATTCTGGGCCCAATGTGGGTTGGATTCCCGGGGCTGCCTCTCTACCCCGAGAGCTTTTCTAACCAGTGCTTCTCCCCGTGACACAGGGGTTAGAGGAAGACACCACAAAACAAGCAGGGCAATGCGGGTTTTAAAAGGAAAGGAAAAGGAAAGGAGGAAGGGGAGAGGGGGAAAATAAGGAGAGAAGGGAAGGAGGCACTCTTTTTTTCTATCACAGACTGACTTGTCACAGATAGAGAGCCGTAAAGAACATCTCCAAAATTGATTCTTAAAAATAGAAACCTCAACAGAGAGAGAAAGGAGAAGGCTATTGATATGAAGCTGGGCTTTGAAATAGCGTCATTTTGTATATTTCACTTACAAAATACACGTTTATTCTTCTGTCCCATCCAACAGCTATGATACACCTAGAACAGTAATAGAATTTTACCTTTTGATACTTAAGCCCTTTCATCTATTTAGTTTTTTGCATTGAATTAATACTATAGTTTAATTTTGCCATTTAGCTCCCCATGGGATCAATGTGGAGGAGAAAGAAAATAATCTCTTCTGTTTTTCATGAAGAACGTGATAAAATGTGATTTGATAAATTAGGGTTGGTTTTAAACCAGTGCTTAAAGGCTAAGGAAGCACACACAGAAACACCCTGTAATTTCCAAGGTTGACAGATGCAGGTGCTGCTCCTGGGGCAGCTGCTTTGCTGAGGATCAGCATGGCTGGGCTGTGGCGGCGATGGCACACACAGAAATTGACCAAGAATTGCTCAGAAGGAATGAATTTACTGGAGTTTTATCCTTTGACTATGGCTGCTGAATTTAATTACTCCAGTCCCTGATTTGTTCCTTAAGAAGGCAATTAGTGGGGAGATTAAGGGCTCTCTAAGGGCACACAGTTATCAAAATGTACAGAGCATGGCTTCCAATATCTGGAAGAGCCTAGGAACCTAAATTATTGTCAGGGAGCCCCCGGAACGCTTTGATGTATTTTCTTCTGGAAAATTCCCTTCACTGTCTCAGTGTCTTCCTCCAGGACAGACTTCGTGTCAAAGAAGATGCCCTACTAAATCCAACCCCACTTACGTTCGAGCTGAACATCACTCACTGATTTTGGTTCACTTCCAGGTAGGAGTAATCACAGATTTCTCTTTGTTTCTTATCTAGGAAGACAAAAATGTAGTCATTTTGTATATGTATTTTTATGAGTTCTTTAACCAGCATCTATATAATGACCTAATCCAGCTGATGTTGGGGGAAACTTCAGGGCTTCCTTTCTGATTTTCAAACCACCATTGTGTGTCCTTCAAGCTATGGGTGCACTGGTAATTTATGGTCCCCCTCTTTGCCCGAAAAGGCTGATTCTGCCCTTGCTCAGCTTTTCCTGATGATGTCCCCGGAAGTCTCAGGGGGTGAGTGAAATGAAGCATGTGGGTCCACGGACGAGCCGGAAGCACAGACCCGTGAAGTTAGTTTCCTGGTTTTGAGTCATTTTCTTTGTCTTTTTAAACTTCAACTTCATTTGCCCCTTCTAATAGCCGGAAAACCTTTGCCACGTAGGTCCTCTGCGGGGGTTTTATAAGGCAGGATCAGGGATAATATACCAGAGCAGACACAGCAAACGAATGAAGGGAGAAAACAGCCTTAGAGAAAAATAACTGATGAGACTCGCTTTTAGTCTGTTGATATAGATTTTGACTTACGTAATGTTTAAAATGTTTAGAAAGGTTTAGCTCTTTTAGGAAACCAGATATAAGCCAAGTAGCAGAGGGACGACGGCTGGAGGCAAAGCTGGGAGCACATACATCCATGGGAAGCACATCCTACCCAGCGGGAGTTGAGAGTCACTGGTAAGTGAACCAGAGAAGAGGGAGGTGGTGTGCTCACACGTACAGGCCCATCTCACTGGATTTCTCCTGCATTTACTCCAGGGCTGCGGAGACCTCGAGAGGAGGTGACTTGCCGTGTCTCAGCATATGCAGACAGTGGCCGTTGATGTAGCTCCATATCTTCAGGCAGCCGTCTCTGCCCCCGGTAATGAGCCTAGGAGAGGGTCCCCCATTAGGGTGGCACTTCGGGAGTTACACAACCTGGTGGCAGAACCTACTGGGGGAGGCATTTACCATCTCCCGCTGGAGTCAATGGTTAGACAAGAAATGCCAGCATTGCCATAACTCCCAGTAAATTCAGACAGCAGTCTTCACGAGCCGAAGTCCCACACTTTAACTACCTGTAATGGGAAGTTAAAAATAAAAAAGTGATCCAGACATACCGGCTATTATATTAAATAGAAGAGAATTTACATGTAGAAATCTAGTGTCATAGGGATCAAAGATAAAAGGCAACTCCCCAAATAGGTTATTTCCAGTACATGTTGGCTTACAAGTGAGATTAGATTTAGAAGTCAGAGGGTAAAAATCTCCTGGTCCTCTAGGCTCAGAGAAAGCAAGAGTGGGTTGAATTTTAAGCAGCAAAATTTATTCACTGTCAGAGCAAAGCTAAGTGAGAAAGGTAGCTTGTTTTGGGGGATATCTCTTCTAACCCCTTGGCCTTAACATTCCACCCTGTCCAACTGGTTTCACTCTTCAGTTATTTTCCTTTAGCCCTATTCCTCAAGCAACCTTTGAATGAGAATCCTCTTTAAAGGAAATTGCATGCTTAACAAGAAAACAATCCAATGAAAAAATGGGCAAAGGTGTTGGGTAGACATTTCTCCAAAGAAAATATACAAATGGCCAATAAGCACACAAACAGATGCTCAACATCATTAGCCATTAGGAAAATAAATATCAAAACCACAATGAGATACCAGCTAATATCCACTAGCTTGGCTATTATTTAAACAAAAACAGAAAACAAGAGCTATTGAGGATGTAAAGAAAAAGGAACCCTTGTGCATTGTTGGTGCGAATGTCAAATGGTGCAGCTGCTGTGGAAGACGGCTGTCGGTTCCTCAGAGAGTTAAACATAGAATTATCGTTATGATCCAGCATTTCCACTCCTAGGTCTATACCCCAAAGAATTAAAAACAGGGGCACAAATAGAAACTGTATACCAGCATTCATAGAGCATTATTCACAATTGAATAATAATAATAATGTGGAAACAACCCACGTGCCCATTGAACAAAATGTGGTCTATCCATACAATGGAATATTGTTCAGCCATAAAAAGGAGTGGTGTTCTGATACATGCAACAACATGGATGAACCTTGAAAACATTATACAGCGTGAAAGAAGCCAACATAAAGAGACACATACAGTATGATTCCACTTACATGAACTGTCTAGAATAAGCAGATTCATAGAGACAGAAGGTACATTGGAGGTTACCAGGGGTTGGGGAGAGGGGGCTTATAGGGCTGATAAACAGCATATGGTGTGGTGGGGTCCACAGATTCAGGCTTTGTAAAGGTCTTGGGTTGGGTTCTCTCCTCCCCACATGTCAGGACTGCAATGTGTTTAGCTGCTGTGGCAGTGACTGGGGGTGTAATGATGTCACAAAGATTTCACACTTGGACGGATCTGCAAGGTGAGCTAATACTCAAGTTAGTAATTCAGTAAGTACTGGGGAGTTAATTACCAGCACGTGCCTAATGCAGTAACAACTGTGAGAGTATTTGCATCTCAATGCAACATCTATTTACCCGCTGCCAGGGGAGGTGTGCATGGAACAAATAACAGTATTGGAGGGCAGACCGGGTTACCATAGATGAGAAGCACCGGGGATGGCGGAGGCAGCGTTCATTCTGCCGGGACGTGGGAGGGAAGCCAGGGCTCTTCTCAGAGGAGCAGAGAGCAGAGCTGTGCCTTGAAGCATGAGAATGGCTTTGATAGATGCAGAGGGAAAGAAGGGGAAAGCCTGCCAGAAGAAAAATTACAAGAGGAGCTAGAACCTGAGTTGACCCTCGAAGGATAATTGCTAAGTGTGTGTAGGGAAAGAGGAGGAGGCAGGAAAGTTGAGGGGTGGAGCTGGGAAAGGTCCCACAGAGCCACAGGGGCAGGTACCAGTGGGACGCTGAAGGGTACAGAGACTGGCTTTAATTGGCGTCACCTGTGCTTCTGGAAAATACTGGAAGACACGTAATTTCTTAAGAGCAGGAACCCAAAATATGCAGGAGACTGAATCATCACAAAGAAATTTTGACCCACAGGCCAGCTAATCTAGTTTTTAAATACTTTTAATCTCTGTAGCAGAACCTCGGCAAGAACATATACTGAGAAGACCACGTGTGTCTCTGGTAGTGGAGCTGAAGTGAGTGAGTGTGGGCATTTTGAAGATGGGGTGGGGGCCGTGTGGTTGCACACCCCAAGGCTGGGAGCCCCAAAGTCTGCGGGTGCCAGGCTCTGGGGGAGGCAGGAAGGAGGGCATTCCGTGGAATCCTGGAGCCTAGGTCAGTGAGCCTCAACGTGACTGAAGGAGTACCAGGAGTCGGGGTGCCTTGGAGGACTTCCGAGCACGCAGATGTCCTGCGTTTAGTTGGGTTGGGCCTCAATAGCTCGGACAAGAGAACACGATTCATGGCATGTGTGTGCATCCCTGTCCTTGCCCCTTATTGGATGAGCTCCAGTCATGTGTCCCCCTTGGACTGGGAGCTGTGCCTGCGTAAGGGCAAGTGGACCTGGAATGCTCCGTACCCTCAAACCAGGATTAGAGGTACAAAGGGTTATGGTGGTTTAATTGTTCTGCACCACTCCACAGAATTACACAATATCACACTGCTTCACAGTGCCAGGATGGTCATTCCAAAGGGCTCACGCTGGAGCCGCTGGAGAAACTGAGCCCCTCATCTGCCTGGGTGCACTGAAGAGCATCCGAACAATGCCTGCTGGTTGGTGGACTAGACTTGAGCCTCCCGTGTTTTACTTGGTCCCCGAGACACGCTGCTGGGCGCTGAGGCGGGCACTCGATGCACCACTGCTGGGGAGAGCAAGCTTCAGTATCGCAGACGCTTCCGAGCAGCTGACCACGTGCCCGAAGGCCGGGCTGTACCCACAGCAGACCATGGGCTCCTTGTGGGAAACTCCAGGCGTGCCTCAGGGGCAGATCTTGCTCATGGAAAACAGAGAGAGATGAAGAAAACCTGAGTCAGTAGATCACAGACACCAGGAGGAGGCATCCAGCATGCAGTGAAGGTAGCATGGGTTCAGATCATGGGCCTGGGACCTTGGGCACGTTACTTAGCTGCTCCAACTTCAACTTTCTTATCAGTAAATGGGTATAATGTGACCTACTTTAAAGGGTTGTTTTAAGGATCGACTGAGAAACACCTAGGTAACATAATTAGGTCATAATTGGCACGCAGTGAGCAGTGACTGCTAACTGTGGAAACTTCTATCACACAGCTCTTCCTATGACGGAGGACTGGGATTTCATGAGACCACAGGGTGCATCCTCTTCCCCATGATTTAGATCTTCCTCCAGACAAACACAACTAAGTATCCCCTTCCGAGTCCTCACATCCAAGGTGGGCTTCTCAACAGGCAGGGACAATGGCGGCCGGGACCCCCAGGCACCCAGGCGTATAGGACACAGCCGCACACGGGGTCCTGCTCCAAGAGCCACAGGGCCACCACCCAACCCCTTGGCGCTGGCCTCCTCCTCTGTAAAACAGAAGCCTTCATGGAACTCCTGAGAGGAGTAAGTGAGGAAAAGAACATAAAACGACTGGAGAAGTTCGGCATCCAGTCAACACTTAATGAATGGGTGTTGGTTCCTAACACGAACGCACAGCCTTCTCGCTGTATCATCCCCGCTGGCTCCAGAGCCTCCAACCCAGTGCCCAGACACCTGTCCGAGTGGGCAGAGTCCTCTTCATGGAAGAGCAGGACTTGGCCTGAGGACACTTAGTGCTTTACAGCAAAAGGTCCCTGGATCTTGGGACGGGCAGAGTAGAGTCTAGTCTGGAAGGGAACAGGGAGGGGGGGCACAGGGCCAAAGAGAAGGTGCTGGGCATTGTGGCCGGAGCATCACACACAACTTCACCTCATTTTCTTCCCCCAAACGCTGGGAGGAAGGTGCTGAGCTCCCCCATTTCTCAGATGAGGGAACTGAGGCCGAGAAGGGGTGGCCAACCAGGGCCTCGTGGCTCCCAAGCATCATCTGGCCCTAACTTTAGTCATCCTAGATGGAGGCTGTTTTTGCCGTGAAGCAGAATTTCAGTCACTTTGGTCCAAACTGATCCACCAAAAAGGTTGTTTGTCCTACACAATGTTATCATGTAGAACAAACAGTGGTTTTGATTGACTGAAGTTTCCGTTTTTCAACTGGGTGTTTTGGCATCTTGCGTGAAGAGCCCAAGCTTTCGAGCCTGATTGCGAACAATAATTTGGCAGGTGTTCTGCGTGGATTCCCGACGCAGGCAAGCCTCTCCCTGGCTGCAGCGACTGAACTGGGAAAGGGGTGAACAGACACAGGCTTCTCCACGTAGATCTGAGGCTGTGAAATTTGACTACTTTTGCATCAAGTTAATTCTTGACATGATTTAATTGCTAAGTACCATAAAAGTATTTAGAACTGTTCCTGTGCATGTGTTCACAAATCAAGGAAAAATGGTTTTGAGACCACATGGCATTAATTTTGGGCTCTGGAAATCCAGTTGCCATTATCATATAGATAGGATTCGAAACCTCCAAACGGCAATACTCAGCCTAAGAGCTTTCCTGCATCCTTTCCTTGGCTCATGCAGACTTTTGACTTGGGATTCATAATAGTGCTGGGACGTGAGGGGACAGCTGCTGGTGAGGACACGAGGAGTGGGGGTGGCAGGCTGTGAGGCTGCTCTGCTTTTAGGTGCGTATTAGAGAGCCTTTCCCTTCTCAGGGCACAGGTGGTCCCCCCACCCCACCCCGGCCAGGAGGGCAGGAAGAGCTCCTCAAGGCCATGTGGCGTCCAGGAAGCAGAGCTGGTCTCCCCACCGCCCCCCGGGTGCTCTCAGGACATCTGAAAGCAGCCTCTTTGGCAGGCCCTGGAGAGCCTCCTAAAATTGTCTGATCTTTCTCTTTAACACACAGGGTCCCCTCCCCTTTGAAATCACAGGGCTCTGAACAAGGGTCTCACGTGTGGGCACGACTGTGGCGAGGTCGTGGGTTTTCAACAGCAACCCTGTGGCAGTGGGAAAGGCCGCCTCTCCTTGGCATCTGGAAGTGGCATCGGTGCTGCTGGCCTGAAGAGCCAGCCCCCAGGGTCCTGGGCGATTTGCTATAGGGGTGGGGCCAGGGGGTGGACTAGGCATCAAGAGGTAGATTCCAGTCTGTTGGATGACATAGGAAGGTGGTACAGGAGTAATGAATTAAATATTAAAGAGAGCTCACCACACCTGCACTGCAAGCTTGGGATGCGTTCTGCAGTTGGGGAGGCCACGTGGAAGTATTTACTCAGAAGGCTGAAAGCAGCCAGACTGGGCTCTGCAGCACCCTCTGGAGAGATGGCCCCTTGGAGCCAAGAGGAGAGCATCGTACCTTAATCGTAGGCGCAGGAGTCCAACAGCATCAGTGGCCACACACAGGGCCCTGTGGCAGGGGAGGTAGAGGCAGGCTGCAGGTTCCCCACCAAGGCCACTGGCTTTGGAGGGGGCGGTGAACGAGCAGCTACAGGTCTCCAGGTCCCAGATCTGATGAGGAAATGGGCAAGAAACAACCGGAAGTCTTGAACAGTCTGCCTGGCTGTGTTTTCAGAGCTGACATTTGCTGTGGGGTTCTGGCTCAGCTTGGCCAAAGTTTAAACATCATCCCACCCACAACCCTCAAAAGGAAAAAAAATAGGAAAAGGGGTTCCCTATCCTGTGTGGTGTTCCTGGGCCCCTCTGCCATCCTGAAGCTGCCCCAGGAGAGGGGATACCTGTGGCCAAGCCACTGTCGGGCTGGACTTTCCTTCCCCCACAAAAAGATAACCCAGCAGATGGTGGTGGAGCTGTGGACCCAGATTTAGATATTTCTTGCTCTTGATTCACATTTCCATGGGTGGGAACCCATTTTAAATAGGACCTCTTGACGATGTTATTTGAGTTAAGATGTGGTCCAACTGAATGAGGGTGGGTCTTAATACAGATTACTGGAGACCTCTATAAGCAGAAGAAATTCAGACTTACGGAAAGGGAAAAACACAGGGAGGAGCCAGAAGTCAACGGATCCCGGAAGAGAAAGCAGGGGACATCACCATGTGACAGGAAAGCCAAGGAACCCAAGGAAGGCTGGCCAGCAGTGATGCTACCAACCCCGGGAGGGAGCCAGCCTTCCAGCCTCCAAAACCGTGAGCTGATAGATTCCTGTTGCTTAAGCCGACCCATTGCATGGTATTTGCCACAGTAGCTGGGAAACTAAGACACAGACTCAGCCGTTATAGCTCCTTTTCCTTAAAACAGCAAAATGTGGAGCTTTTACAGAGAAGCAGGCATCATGGTCTGATTTGTGGCAAAGAGTTACCTCTGCCCCCCAAATACGTTCCCACTTGTTAAGGCAGTTCCTGAAAATCAACTACTGGAAAGACATTTGAAGGATACAGGGAACAAATGCCAGGGTGTATACGGGCTGGGAACTGGGTGGGGCCTACAGGCCAAGCTCCCTGGAAGCTAGGCGCTGAGCCCCCTCAACCTACAGGGCGAGCTCCCTGGGGCCTAGAGCCAAGCTCCCTGGGTTTGCATCTCACCTCTATCTCCTAATAACTGGATGGCCCTGGGCAAGACACTCAACTCTTACCCTTGGTTTCTTCATCTGTAGAATGGGTGCAATACAAACCATATCTATCTCATAGAGTTGTTTTAGGGAATAAAAACATTAATACCAAAAGAGGGTTTAGAATAGTGGTTGGACATGGTAATGGTCCCACATCATTATAATGCTAATATTACTGTTAATCATTTATTAAGATGGGTAGCTAAGTTCTTGTGCTGTTCTACGCCGCCGTGATGTCTGGTGAGGGCTGCAGGGGGGCTACCTCCCCGGGGGCAGAGCCGAGGGGCAAGGTGCAAGGCAGGGGGGGTGCCACCATCGAGAAGACAGACAGCACTTACTGGGCTCTAACATGAGCCAGGTGTTGCGTTACATGCTTTGCACGTGGTATTTCATTCGCTTTTTTTTTTATTGCTATTAACTATTTTTTAATTCATTTTTTTAGATATATTCACATACCATGCAGTCATACAAAACAAATCGTACATTCGATTGTTCACAGTACCATTACATAGTTGTACATTCATCACCTAAATCAATCCCTGACACCTTCATTAGCACACACACAAAAATAACAAGAATAATAATTAGAGTGAAAAAGAGCAATTGCAGTAAAAAAGAACACTGGGTCCCTTTGTCTGTTTGTTTCCTTCCCCTATTTTTCTACTCATCCATCCATAAACTAGACAAAGGGGAGTGTGGTCCTTATGGCTTTCCCAATCCCATTGTCACCCCTCATAAGCTACATTTTTATACAACTGTCTTCGAGATTCATGGGTTTTGGGTTGTAGTTTGATAGTTTCAGGTATCCACCACCAGCTACCCCAATTCTTTAGAACCTAAAAAGGGTTGTCTAAAGTGTGCATAAGAGTGCCCACCAGAGTGACCTCTCGGCTCCTTTTGGAATCTCTCAGCCACTGAAGCTTATTTCATTTCCTTTCACATCCCCCTTTTGGTCAAGAAGATGTTCTCCATCCCATGATGCCGGGTCTACATTCCTCCCCGGGAGTCATATTCCATGTTGCCAAGGAGATTCACTCCCCTGGGTGTCTTCATTAGCTCTTAAACCAACTTTGTGAGGTGGGCAAGATCCATCAAGACTCAGCAACATTAAAAAACTCGCCCACATTTATTTACAGAGCTAGAAATTAGCTGCGCCAGGAGTTGAACTCAGGCCTCTCTTCAGAGCAGCCTGGAAAAACCAAGGATTAACGTGGGGGCACGTGCTCGGGTGGGAGTGGGGGTGATGATGGTGATGGACATGAAATGATCCCCTGGAAGAGGTGGTGATGAAGGCTACTTGTTCAAGTCCCAGCTTCCCTCTCTCTGGAACAGCAATTCATTTGAAGATGCTCATTTTCCTTGACAGAGAGGCACACACACAGCTGCCACCAGTCACTTATCCCTTAGGAGGAACCCTGTTGGTTTCTTCCTGCTTGATGACATGTGGTTACCGAGAAAGGGTTTTGACAGGGGAGAGGAAGAACTAGCTAAAATTCTGGAAGCTGCAAGGAGGGACTCATCTGGGCTGCCATTGGGGACCTCTCTCCACATGTTTAGGTTGACAAGTTGGACTTAAACACCCAAATAAAACCAGCTACAACCAATTAAGCATCCCTGAATGGTCTACTGCCTGCCTTCCCAGCACACCCTTTCCTCTAAGAGCAGGGAGCAACACATGACCCAAGCCTGGTCAGTCTGGGTCCTCCCTTGGATTTTCCTGGCTGCAGCTGTGTGGGGCTGTTGGAATGTGTGTTTGTGGCTGTGGCCTCCACATGCCGTCTGGAGAAGGCCTTTCTGCCATGGGAGATGAGGAAGCAGATGTGAACAGAGGCGCAGAAACTGGCAGCCCAGGAGGGTGATTTGGTTTCATCAACCAAGAAATCCTCCCATTTTTAGCTTCAACTATTTGAGTTACATTTTTGTTTCTTGGGATCAATTATGGGTTGGATTGTAACCCCCTAGAGAAAGCTTCAGGGCCTATCTCCCAGCCCAATGCATGTTGCCTTGTTTGGAAATAGGGTCGTTGCATATGTAATTAGCTAAGATGAGGCCAAATTGGGTTAGAGTGAGCCCCGATCCAATATGACTGGGGGTCTTATAAGAAGGGAGTTTGGATTTAAGGACACGGGGATGATGGCTATTAGAAGACAGGCAGAGCTTGGAGTGACGGATGTACAACACTAGAGGCCAGAAGAGGCCATGAAGGGCTTTCCCTACAGGATTCAGAAGGAGCAGGGTCCTGCCAATGCAGTGATTTTGGGCTCCTGAACTCCAGAACCGTGAGACAATAAATTTCTGTTCAAGCCACCTGGCTTGTGGTAGGAAATAATACCTAATCAAAGAGTCTTATCTGGTAAAACTACTCTAAGTTGAGCATGGTTCAAACATTGTCTTTAATTAATGCAATTACCCTATAGGTAGATCTTTCCCCCATTTTGCAAAAGAGTGACTTGATGTCCAAAAGGATTAACTAACTTAGTTCGGAAGGACTGAAAATTCAGCCGAGGTCACCTAGCTTATAAATGGTAGATTCAGAGTTTAAACTAAACTCTGTGTGCAAAGCATCTGTCCACCAAAACTCCGTGCTTCTCTGTCCATAGTGTAAAGTGGTCGCTGGGAAGTGGCTGCCAAACCAAGGTTATTTCCCAGTTTTCCTTCCATCCATGGTGGCCACAGCCTTATAAATAGAATGTGAGAACGAGGTAAGTGTCATTTCTGGCCAGGGGCTTTTGGAGGCAGGTGTCCTTCTCTGCTCTCTCCCCTTGCACCTGGACGCAGAGACCTCTGATTACATAGGGGACAGTGGGGCCAAGAGATGGAGAGAGCCTGGTCCTTGAGTGAGACAAAAGGTCCCCACCACCAGGAGCACTCGCTCTGGATTGTTACAGTTGGCAGAAATAAAGTTCTATTGTTCTATCCCGTGCAAAACGTGGGGTTTATTTGTTACAAGGGCATGTGCTACCCTAACATGCCATGCTCTCTCCCTTCCAAGAAATCACTTCCTTTCCATTCTAGCTCCCTTGGGCAGAAAACATCCCCTTTTTATATGTCATGTGCCCTTTAAATTCACAGGAGATAGCAAGTGAAAAGGAAATCTGAATTTGTCACTTTCCTCTCCTTTAGAGAAAGCCAGAAACCCACAGACTCCTGAAACATTTTGTTTGTCCCGTGATTTAGAGGAGTGAACTACTTGGGCTGAAAAATCAATTGCAAGAAAGAAGACTATCTGATCAGGCATGCAGGGAATTGAGCTATTTGGTCTTTAGTTGATTAGTTTTCATTTGATAGGAATAATATATTCTGAAATAACTTACACACCATATCTCCAAGATAGGATTTCAAAATATTTTAAATACACTTTGGGAAGTGATTCAATATGCCTGATTCATCACAGTCAAGATGCTAATATTGCAATCATGAGTTTAGATGGGAATAAAATGGAGAAGCACTAGGAAAATAAAATAGGATAGAAGACTCGTCCCCACATACAGAATCATGATTATCTGAAGGCACCAAGTTTTTTTAGGGGAATAAAGCTCATTAGAAATAAGAAGTCTCCAACTCTGTGGGTTTGGATGACGCCTTTGGATGAATTTGATTTTCAAAATAAATCAAAAACCCAAGTTACATAAATCTTACCATTTTAATCAAGTTTGCTTGGAGGATTGAATTGAGCCTGGGTCCTGGCTGTATGGCTGCCTGTGATCAGAACACCTAATTTTATATCCAATACCCTCATCATTGCAGTGGGATGGACTCTAAGCTTACTTGACAAGATACAGCTTGGGCTGCATCAACTGTGAAATCCGGGCACATCCCTGTGCTCCGGGGCTGTCTCCAAAGCTTTTCTCTCCTTTCCCTGCTCTCACTCCCTGGGAGATCTCATCCAGTCCAGGGTTTAAGGATCCATCTAAATGCTAATGACTCCCAGCTTTGCACCTCCAGCCCTGACATCGTCCCTAAACCAGGGCTTCTCTATCCAGCGCACTCCATGCTGAGCTCCTGGTCTGATGCCCCTAAAACTCCCCCATGTCAGTTTTTGATTCGGGCCCCAAACCTTGGTGTCATCCTTGACTCCTCTTTTTTCTCCCCTTGTTTAAATAGTAGCTTTATTGGGATATAATTTACTACCATGAAATTCACCCTTTTAAAGTGTACTGTTTATAGGTTTTTGGTATAATCACTGAGTTGTACAACCATTGTTGCTATGGAATTCCAGAACATTTTATCTCCCCCCAAAGAAACCCCATACTCATTAGCAGCCATTCCTCATTCCCACCTCTAGCCCCTGGCAACCGTGCGTCTGTTTCTGTTCTCGATGGGTTGCCTTTTCTGGACATTCCATATATATATGGGATTATACAGTATGTGGCTTTTTGTGACTGGCTTCTTTCACTTAACATGATGTTTTCAAGGTTCATTCATATTGCAGCATGTATATGGCTTTGTTTTCTGAACTTGTTTTCTGAAACTTTTTGTTTCTGAATGCTATTGCATTGGATGAATATACCACACCTTGTCTATCCATTCATCCTGGACAATTTGGGTTGTTTCCATTTTTGGCTGTAATAAATAATACTGCTATGAACACTCATAAACAAGTTGTTGTGTGGTCACATTTTCAGTTCTCTTGGCTATATACCTAGGAATGGAATTTCTGGGTCATGTGGTAACTCTATTTTTACCATTTTGAGGAAGTGCCAAACTGTTTTCCAAAGAATCTGGAATATTCTACATCTTCACCAGCAGTGCATGAGGGTTCCAAGTTCTCCACATCCTTACCAACGTTTGCTGTCATCTCGCTTACATTAGCCATTCCGGTGGTTAATGCCCCAGTGAAGGGACAGCGCATTGTGGTTTTGATTGCACTTCTCAAATGACTAATGATGTTGAGCATCTTGTCATATACTTATTGGCCATTTGTATATTTTCTCTGGCGCATCTATTCAAATCCTTTGCCTATTTTTTTTAATATTCATTTTATTGAGATATATTCACATACCCTGCAGTCATACAAAACAAATCGTACTTTCAATTGTTCACAGTACCATTACACAGTTGTACATTCATCACCAAAATCAATCCCTGACACCTTCATTACCACACACACAAATAACAAGAATAATAATTAAAGTGAAAAAGAGCAATTAAAGTAAAAAAGAATATTGGGTGCCTTTGTCTGTCTGTTTGTTTCCTTCCCCCATTTTTCTACTCATCCATCCATAAACCAGACAAAGGGGAATGTGGTCCTTATGCCTTTGCCCATTTTTAAACTGGGCTTTTTGTGTTTTTATTATTGAGTTGTGAGTGTTCTCTTTATTATGCATATAATTCTCTTATCAGATAAATGATTTGCAAATATTTTCTCCAGTTCCGTGAGTGGTCTTTTCACTTTACTGATGGTGTTCTTTGAAGCATAAACTTTTTTAGTTTTGATGAAGTCCAATCCAATTTATTATATTTTTCTTTTGTCTCTGGACAAAACCATTGCTTAATCCAAGGTCATGAAGATTTACTCCTATGTTTTCTTCTATGAGTATTGTAGTTGTAGCTTTTGCATTTAGGCGATGATCCATTTTCAGTCAATTTTTGTGTGTGGCATGAGGTGGGGGTCTACTGTCATCCTTTGAATGTAGATATCCAGTTGTCCCAGCACCATTTTTTGAAGAGACTATTCCTTTCCCCACTGAATGATCTTGACACCCTTTTCAAAAATCAATTGTTCATCGATTTATGGGTTTATTTCTGGACTCTCAATTCTATTCCATTGATCTATATGCTTATCCTTGTGTCAGTACTCCATGATGATTGTTATAGCTTTGTAGTAAGTTTTGAGAAGTGTGAGTCCTCCAATGTTGTTCTTTTTCAAGATTGTTTTAGCTCTTCAGGGTCCCTTGAATGTCCATTTGTATTTTGGGCTCAGCTTGACAATTTCTGTAAAAAAGGCAGCTGGAATTTTGAGAGGGATTGTGTTGAATCTGTAGATCAATTTGCAGAGTATTGCCATCTTAACAATATTAAGTCTTCTAATCTATGAACATGGAATGTTTTTTTCATTTATTTAGGTTTTCTTTAATTTCTTTCAACAGTGTTTTATAGTTTTCAGATAACAAATTCTTCACATTTTTAAAAATTTATTTCTCAGTATTTTATTCTTTTGGATGCTAATGTAGATGGAATTAATTTCTTAATTTCATTTTTGGATTGTTCTTTGAAAATGTATAGAAATACAACTGAGTTTTGAATACCTTATTATATCCAGAAACCTTGCTGAACTCATTTATTAGTTCTCAAATTTTTTGCATGTGGATACTTTAGGATTTTCTATGTACAGGATCATGTCATCTACAAATAGAGGTGGTTTTGCTTCTTCCTTTCCAATTTGGATGCCTTGTTATTTCCTTTTTTGCTTAATTTTCCTGGCTAGAACCTCCAGCATGATGTTGAATAGAAGTGATACCTCCTTGTTGTGTTTCTGATCTCAGGCTGAGCACTTGCAGTCTTTCACCAGTAAGTATGATGGTGGTGGTGGATTTTGTGTAGGTGCTCTTTACCAGGTTGAGGAATTCCCTTCTATGCTTAGATTGTTGAGCATTTGTTAAATGCTTTTTCTGCCTCTATTGAGATAATCATATGAGTTTTGTCCTTTATTCTGTTAATACGGTGTGTTACATTGGTCGATATTCATATGTTGAACCAACCTTGGGTTCCTTGGATAAATCCCAATTGGTCATGGCATATAATCCTTTTTATATGTTACTGGAATCAGTTTGCTAATATTTTGTTGAGAATTTTTGTGTTTATATTCGTAAGGAACATTGGTCTGTAGTTACATTTTCCTGTCTCTGTCTGAGTTTGGCTTCAAGGCAATCCTGGGTTCACAGGATGAATTGGGAAGTCGTCCCTCCTCTTCTACAGGTTTTGAAGGCTTTGTGAAGGCTTGACATTAATTCTTCTCTAAATGTTGGCTAGAATCACCAGCAAAGCCATCGGTGCCTATGCTTTACTTTGCGTACGTTGTGTACACTGATTGCTAATTGTAGTAGGTTGAATTACTCTCCATCCTCATTCCTGTGGGTGTGAGCCCATTTGTAAATAGGACCTTTTGGCATGTGATTTTCAATTAAGTTGTGTCCCCACTGAATCAGGGTGGGCCTTAGTCCCGTTACTGGAGTCTTAAAAGCCAGGAGTCAGAGAAGGCCAGAGGAAGGAGCCGGTCGGCAGAAACAGAGGAGCAGACACAAGCAGAGAGGGGTTGCCGTGTGATGGGAGGCAGAGATGCTGGCCACAGAGCCCCAGGGACTGCAGCCAGCCGGAGCCAGAACGCTACAGACTCTGGGGAGAAGGTCTTGCTGATGCCTTGATTTGGACTTCCAGCCTTCTAAACCACGACCTAATAAAGTCCTTTTGTCAAGCCAACCCATTGTGTGGTATTTGTCATAGCAACCTGGCAAACTAAGGCACTAAATCAACCTCTACTTTTATAGGTGTTTGCAGATTTCCTGTTTCTTCTTGAGCTGGTTTCAATTGTTCGTGTGCATTTAGGAATGTGTCCATTTCATCCAGGTTATCTAATTTGTTGGTGCACAATTGTTCATAGTACTCTCTTATAATCCTTTTAATTTCTGTAAATTCAGTAATGATGTTTCCTATTTCGTTCCTGATTTTAGTAATTTTAATCTTCTCTCTTTTTACCATGGTCAGTCAATTTCACCAATCATTTAAAAGAACTAACTTTTGGTTTTATTGATTCTCTCTATTGTTTTTTTCTTCTCTATTTTATTCATCTCTGTACTAATCTTTATTATTTCCTTCCTTCTGCTTGCTTTGGGCTGAGTTTGAGCTTACTTTTCTAATGTTTTAAGGTGGAAAGTTAGGTTATTATTTTGAGGTATTTATCCTTTTTACAGCTATAAATTTCTTTCTAAGCACTACTTTAGCTGCATAACATAAGTTTTTCATTTTTCATCTCTTAGTTTTACATTCTTCTCCACTACATTACCAAATCCTCTTGTCTCTACTGTCAGTTGTCTTTCTTAAATCCTTTGTCTGAATTCCTTGGGGCCAGATGTGTTTCAGAATTCAGATGTCTTTAATTTTTTTAAATATTATGTAACACACAACACCCCCAGTGGACTCCGGGCAGCACCCCATAATCAAACCCATTTATATTTCTGTAGTAAAACATATGACTATTAACTTTAAGCAGGATAAAGACCAACAACCTCAAGTCAGTTCAGGTTATGTTTTGTTGCCAAATCAATTTATCCCAATCTGACCAAAAAAAAAACAAAGTTAATTTTCAGGACTTTCTGAATTTTTGAATTATGAATAGGAGATGGTTGATCCATGTATCCAGAACCAAATCACTTCTCTCCATTTCCACTCCTGTCACCCTGTGAAAGCCAACATCATCTCTCACTTGGGCTTTTGCAATAACCTCCAAGTTAATCTCCCTGCTTTTGCCCTTACCACCGTGTGATCTATTAGCTACATAGCAGCCTGAGATTTTCCATTACAATGAAAGTCAGATCATGTCATGCCTCTGTTCCACATTTCCAGTGGCTTCTTTCTTAGAGAAGACACAAGAAACAAAAGCAAACAAAAAACCAGAGTCCTAACCCAGGCCTGCAAGGGCCTGTGCAATCCAGCTCCCACAGGCAGTCACATTTCTGCTGTGACCTCATCTCCTTGGCTCCCACCTCAGGGCCTTGGCACTCACTGCTCTCAGCCTGGAATGCTCTTTTGGCAGAAAAATGCTTGGCTCGGTCCTTCCCCTCTTTCAGGCCTTTTCTTAAATGTCCCTTCAGTGTGGTCATCCCTAACCAATCTACTAGAAACAGAAACCCAAGCTCCCTGGCTTGCCCCCTCCTCTTTGCCTCCCTCATTGTTCTCCATGGGACCTGCCACCACTAACATACTGGATATTTTACTCATTTACTTTTTTATTGTCCATTTCCCCTGCCCTTCCCCTAACACAGACACACAAGATATAACTTTCATGAGAGCAGGTGATTTTTGTCATTTCCTTGCTCTACACCCTGTGTTTGGCACTTAATTGTAGGCACTTAATGGATTTGTTGACTGAAAGAACAAATCAGGCTCTTTGTGATCACAGAGTAGGCAAATTGATCCGGCATTTTCTATGTGGGTGGTCAGTGAGCTGATTCATATATTTATACAAGGAAGTGATAATGAGCTCTCTTCTGAGGTTCCCGCATTCCTTTGATTCAGACCGTTCCAAACTCCCTCCATCTGGTCCCACAATAGTCTAGGAAAGAAGATGGATGAATTGTGAAAGCCTCTCATATTCATTGGAAAAGCAAATGAAATGATGGGTATGGCAAATCAGCGAGGCTTCTTTACGCATAGAACACAGAGCATTTTCAAGGTGTCTTAGTTGGCCATGCTGCTGTGGCAACCACCACACAATGGCTTGGCTTAAGCAATGGGAATTTACTTGCTAGGAGAAGTCCCAAATCAAGGCCTTAGCAAGGTGATGCGCTCTCCTGAGAGTCTGAAACGTTCCTGTGCTGGCTGCCGGGGTCCTTGGCTCATGACCCTGCCTCGTGTCATGTGGGTTGTGCCCTCCTGTCTCTCCTGGGACCCACTGATGTCCACCTTTGGCTTCTCCTCGTGGTTTTCTCTTACTCTAGCTTCCAGTTTCCTTCTCTTTATAAAGCCTTCAGTAACAGGATTAAAGCCCACCCTCATTTATTTTTAACTAAAAATAACATCTCCATGAAGTCCTACTTACAATGAGTTCACACCCGCAGGAGTGCAGATTAAGATTATGTCTAAATTGGGGTATATGAGCCCATCTTTCACAGACGATCACAGAGTAGCAGAAGTTTAGAGGCGAACAGGACCTTGGGTAAAAACAGAGGTGAGAAGGCAAACCAAATGAAGATGGTGCTACTACTACCTCCACCAGGTGCTATCACTACCTCCTCCATTGTCAGTGCTTAAATTTAAACTTAAACATTTAAAATGGTTAGACTCTAAGCCTTATAGATGCAATTTCACAAAGGGCCCACTTGACCTACATGTTTTGCAAAATAAGATGGTCACTGCTATGGTGGGTTGAACTGTGTACCCCAGTTTGGACAGGTGTTTGGTCTTGGTCTACACTCTGGCGGGTGTGGGCCCACTGTACATAAGATCGCTTCCAGATGTTACAAGAGTTAAGGTATGGTCCATCTGAATCATTGGGCTTTAATCCAGGTGACTGGAGTCCCTTATAAGCAGAGTGAAAGTCAGACAGGGGAGAAGACAGGGGGAGACACTGGAGGTCAAAAGAACCTGGAGGAGAAAGGTGGAGACATTTGCTGTGTAATGGAAAAGCCAAGGAACCCCAAAGGCTGCCAGCCCTCCAGAAGGTACTGACCCCGGGGGAAGCCAGCCCTCCAGCCTCCGAAACAGTGAGTCAACACATTCCTGTTGTTACGCCAACCCATTGCATGGTATTTGTTTCAGTAGCTAGGAAATGAAAACAGTTACTAATGGCAAGAGCCTGTGGCTTCTTTTTATGCCCCCATCCCAGCTCCAGCTCCACTTCCCCATCCTCCAACACACGCTCTTGTAGGGAATATTTGGACAGTTTGCAAGCAGGTATCTGAATGCTGTTAGTCTATCCATCCCACCAAAAAATAAAAGCACACCAGGTATGGAGATTTCCCCAAGAGGCTTCCCTTCAATTGCTCACATATCCTCCCTTCCCAAAGCAATCTCACAAAGGTAAATACCATTTGAGGATCTACTGAAGCAGAGACCCTGAGAGATGTCAAAGAAGAAGAAAAAAAGAATCAAAAGGAACACCTTCTCCATCTGAAATCATCCTGGACAATGTATCAAAACTTAAAAGTATAAAGACCTTAATGGCGTTGTCGTTGGACATAGAAAATATTTTGTTATCCTCTGCAGATATGTGGATGTAAATCACCGGAGCCGTGTGGCTTTTCAGCATACCTGCTGGTTTTCTGAATGGAAAAAAAACGGTTGAGCACAAAGTGGGTCTGTCTACTTGCTATTTCTAAATAAAAATGCAAGACTAAACTGGGCCAGATCTGGCAGCTCTGTTCAGCCTGGAGGAGGGTGATGTCCCCTCTGAAGTTACACACGTATGTATATTGTGTGATAAAGGGACTGAAGCAAATAACATCCAGGCATAGCAGCATATCGGGGTGAGATGCCTGAATCTTGTTTCGCCAGCTGCTGACAACATCACTATAAAAGGAATCAATGAGGACGAGTCCAGGGCAGGGTTGGGATAGATTCCACTTAAGCAGGCGGGAGTTAGCAGTATTAAATCCGAGGGGAATGTCTTTTTAGTATACGTTTATGTAACTGAGTTCTGAGGACTCACTGCACCCCCTAAGAGGGTCTTGGGGCTGGAGATGTGGTGGGTGGTAGAGGGAAGGCAGGCCTGAGGTTGAAGGGAGCGAGCAAACTGCCTTTTCATAGGCAAGCTTGGAAACTAAGCAGATCACTCTCAATCACCACACATCTCTTTGTCTTTGCATTTACGTTTTAAATGAGTCATTTATTAAACCTGAAGGATGAATCTTTAAAGATGACAAAGAGACATTTCCCAGGTAGTGTGTATGGGAGATTCATTTTGGGCAGGGGGGTCCTTAAATGACTCCAATAGGGGGCTGGCGATCCCCAGTTCTGCTTTCGTGTATCTGACATGATACATGAGTGACCACATCACTCAGACCCTTGGTTGGAGAGAGGACGAAAACTTACCCAGGCAGATAAGGGTTCCAGATTCTAATGAATCGATCCATTCCACCTGTCAGCAGCAAGTTATTTGTCTTGCAGAATGACAATTCCTTGACTCCTTTATAGATCTGGAAAACTATTTGATCACATCCTGCTCGCCTTCGCGGCAAACCAGGGGATGCTTGGCCTTTTCTTGCCTTGACATGTTTTCTAACATCCCATATCTCTTTCATCTTTTGCTTGACATTTGTTGTTCCCACAGTACACCCTAAAAATAGTCACAGAAAAACAAAACACAGTTTCTTAATATGATCAGTCAATTTTTTGACAAGTTGCCGATTTTCTTGTTCCCAGATTTGCCTTGAGCAATGACTAATGTTTTCTTCTTCTCTCACCCCCAGGTGTTAAGCCAGAGAGAGTCTGCAGAATGAAAATGATGTTTTTAAGAAAAACAAGATTCCCCCCCACTTTTCTCTGGGAAGAGGCAAGAGGGTCACCCGGGCAGAAGAGGAGATGTAAAGCAGGCTACCTCGGTCCGAGGAAATAAACTCTTATTAAATCTCCAGAGAGGACCAGGCATTGTCCCAGCACCTTTCCACTTATGAATTCAGTTGTGCTGCACAAAAACTCGGGGGGACAAGCCCATCGCCTCTGCCTTACTGGGAGGACAATTGATGGCTGGAGAGGTTAAGAAGCTTATTATTGAGAAAACGGTGGAACCAAGACTCAAACGTAGGACTGACTCCAAATTCAGTGCTCACTGAATTGACCTATCAGTGTCATCAGCCAACCAGGGAACTTCGTTCAACAATTGTTGTAACACAGAATATCATTCAAATGACTTAGTGGCTTCTGAATCCACCAAGCAGTAGAATCAAAATAGGACGGGTAGTGGCATACAGAAGCAATCAAAAGCCCTTCTGCAGATTTCCGACGTTTTTCTCACTGGAAGCTCAGGAAGGAAACCCCAAACGCACTCACCAGTGCCTCTCCTACTCCAGACCCCCTGGCTTTCCCCATCGCCGCCCTCGGCCTTGCGCAAGGTGGCAGAGAAGGCCTTGGAGGAAGAGGTAAAGGAATACCCAATCTCCACCCTCCCCTCCTTCCACCCCCAAAGAAGGGCCCACTTTCATCATTTCTGACTTCAGCAATTAGTTGAGGGATCACTGGCTCTGTTTGGATGTTGTACTTGATACCACCAGTGACAAGCCCAACTATTTTCCTATTTTCCAGGAAATCAGGGATAAGAATTTGTTATTCAGAAAAGTTCAAGCAAAGGGAGTGCAGGCTTCGTCTCAGGGCTGGTGCTACTGCATAATATTGGACTCTTGCCGAGGGGCAGTTTGGACACAGAGCTGAGTTTTCAAGAGAAGTAGGAAATTCTATTTTCAGTTGAAAACTCCAGAATTTTGACTATTGGTACCTAGTTTCAAAACATATTCTGCAGGCCAGTGGCCTCCTTTCGCCCACTGCTGCCAGCTCGGTTTCCTCTGGTTTGGGGTGGCAGAGGTGGGGCAGCGTCCAGCGGATCGGAGGAAGTTATCCCTCGGCTTCTCCTGCGCTCTTCCCCTTTGCTAGGCCCAAAGCCCTGAAGTTGCCCGACTGCTCTCTATTCCATGAGTTCCAAAAGAGAATGCAGTGTCATTTCTAAATGGCTGGGATAGGTGATTCCCCTATGATTTGGGGTTGTCACCCCAGTTCTGGGCCACCTCGGGCCAGTGGATTGACCCCATTCTCCACGGCCTCTTCCCACGGTGGCTGAGGGCTGGGCCTGGGTAGGTGGGCTGCCTTCCTGCCCTGAGTTTCCCTCCCTCCTTCCACAGGCAGTAGGAGGACAAACAGCCTTGAGCGGGCAGCGACTCATCGGCCAGGAAAAGGGGAGGGGGAGTCTAAGTGCTGGCTGTAGATGATTACTCAAGACGGCAGAGAGAGTCTGTACCTGGGTGAGCACTTGACATGTCAAAGCAATAAAACAAACCTTCCCCAAACACCAATCTGAGGCTTTCATCCTTGTTGTTATGAGCAGAGAGCTGAAACTTCCAAGCAGGTGTGTCATTTTATTCCTGTTCTAAGTAAAGGGAGAACAACCAGTCCATTTGCATGATCTCTAGCAGTTATTTTCCGACAAAGCCAGACAGGGATGCATGTTTAATTGGTTGTCATGGAAACCAGAGAGCATAGCTCTCCCCCAAGGTCTGAATGAAGGATGATGAAAAGTTTAAGTAATCACCATGGAAACCTAGAGCAGATTCAAGGCAGGGTTCAGCTTTGCAGCACACAGATGGCAGGTAAGTCTCCAGGCCACTGGACTCCTGATGGAGGGTTGATTCTGACTGTCCACCATGGCTTTGAGGGTCAGGGCTGCCCCAGAGGTCAAATCTACAGCCTTGGGGTTAGAGCACCCCATGGCATCAGCAGCCGGCGGGATGCGTATGTGTGTATTAGTTTGCTGGGGCAGCAACAACAAACATCACACGCTGGTTGGCTTAAGCAAGAGGAACTGATGGGTTCATGATTTTGGAGGATAGATGCCTAAGTCAAGTCTCAACAGGCCAAGCTTTCTCCCAGGGTCTGTAGCATTCTGGCACCAGCTTGCCACTGTCCTTGAGATTCCTTGGCTTGCATCTGGCTCTTCGTCACCTGGTGATCTGCCTCATTCTCTGGTTTCTTTCGACTTCTCGTAACTGATTGGGTCCAAATTCCCTCTGCTTATAAGAACTTCAACCACATTGGATTAAGGCCACCCTCATTCAGTCTGTCCTCAGCTTAATTAATAATAGTATCTTCAAAGAGTCCTATTTACAAATGGCTTTGCACCCATGGGAACAGATATTAAGGCTTGAATATGATCTGGATCTCCAACAGTGTGTCCACCCGAAGCCCAGACTTTCACTTTTCCCATGCAGAGGAGCCCTTTGGGACCCCTCGCCCCTTCTTTCCTGTATCCTCTCCCTCCATCACGATCCTCAGTGTGGTGGGCACCCACAGAGCTGCTGTCACCAACGGACCCTGCTCAGAATGCTCAAGGCCCAGCCCTGGCTGCTGTGTGGCCTTGGACAGGACGCAGCCCCCTTTCGTCTTCATCCATAACCCAAATGAAGCCCGAGACCCCTGTCTTCCACCACCATAAATGAGCCAATGCCCTTGGTGGCTGCTGCCCAGCTGCAGAGCCTCTATGCCATGACAGGTGGGTTTCTTCTGCCATGGTTTCCCCTCTGACCTGCGGGAGCCCCTACTGAGGGGGCGACACCGGGAGGAAGGGTGAGCAGCCCTGAGACAGAGCCATGTGGTCCGGGGGTGGGGGGAGGGAGCTCCATGAGAAAGACTTGAAGGAGGAGACGGAGAAAGCTCTGTGGACACCTGGGGAAGGACCTTCAGACAGAGAGGTGAGTCACAAATATGTTTAAGAGCTAATCGCTGTGACCAGAGCAGAGCGAGGGAGAGGAGAAGTAGGGGCACAGCCAGGAAGGCGGGGTGGGGCCCAGCCACCCCCGCGGAGGACTTGGGCCTTTGCCCTGAGCAGACGGGGCCCACTGCAGGTGTAGACAGACTCGCCCTACAGTCTCACAGGATCTCTCTGTCTTCTGGGCGGAGAATAGACCATGGGGGAGGCGGAGCGGGAGCCCGAGCAGAAGGCTCTGGCGGAACCCAGGGACTGAGAGGAGCAGCTCTCCCGGGCTGGTAGGATGGAGCTGGTGAGAAGCAGCCAGGGCCTGGTGTCTTGGGAAGGTGGAGCCGATGGGTTGGATGCGGGCTGTGCAGGAGACGACTCCGGGGGGACAGTAGGTGGCCGCCACCACCTGCGATGGAGGAAGGTGAAGCAGGTCTGGGGAGGGACATCGGGAAGTGCGTTTCGGATTTAAGTTGGGGTGTCCATTGGCTGGCCATGTGGCGGTGAGCGTTAGGGGTCTGAGGAGGTTGGAAGCCCCCGGCGGAAGTTCGGACAGGTGTGCCTGGGGACTGACGGCTTGTGGACAGCTCTGGAGGGAATCAAGGGGGGCACACTGATACGGATGAGAAGACATGGGACCTAACCCTGGGGTCCCCACCACTGAGTTGGGGAGAAGAGGAGTGTGCTGGTTTGAGCGTATTGTGTCCCCCAAATGCTATTATCTTTGTGGTCTTGTGTGGGGCAGAAGTTTTGGTGCTGATTAGATTTGCTTGGAATGTGCCCCACCCAGCTGTGGGTGATGACACTGATGAGATGTTCCCATGGAGACGTGGCCCCGCCCATTCAGGGTGGGCCTTGATCCGTGGAGCTATATAAATGAGCTGACTCAGAGAGAGGGAACTAAGTGAGTGCAGCTGGGAGTGATGTTTTGAAGAGGAGCAAGCTTGCTAGAGAGGAACGTCCTGGGAGAAAGCCATTTTGAGGCCAGAGCTTTGGAGCAGACGCCAGCTGCCTTCCTAGCTAGCAGAGGTTTTCCAGAGGCCATTGGCCATCCTCCAGTGAAGGTACCCGATTGCTGAGGTGTTACCTTGGACACTTTGTGGCCTTAAGACTGTAACTGTGTAGTGAAATAAACCCCCATTTTATAAAAGCCAATCCATCTCTGGTGTTTTGCATTCTGCAGCATTAGCAAACTAGAACAAGGAGGAACCGGCAAAGGGGCAGAGAAGCATCACCCGGCGAGTGGAAGGACAGCCCCGAGAGGATGGGGTCCTGCCGACAAGCGAGAGACACGCACGAAGGATGTGGGAGGAACCAACCACTTCAGATGCCGAGTAGGCAGGTGAGACAAGGACGGTGCTGGCCCTGGCAGCAGGGGGACAAGGCCACCCTAACGAGAGCAGCTTTGGTGGAGCGGCGGGGATGAAAGCCAGATTAGAATGGGCTCTAGAGACAACGGGACCAGAGGAATTGGAAGGAGCTAGAATGGGCAACTCTTTCCAGGAGTTTAACCCCAGTGTCTCTGAGAACCATGCCAGGCATGTAGTAAACTCCCAGGAAAAAGTCACTAGAGTGACGTGCCCAGGGCTAATACTTTCTGTAATGGGGTTCTCTGGAGCTACCTGATGAAGTCACAGTAGTTCACAGCTGTGAGAAATGCCAGTGGCCCCGGCTCTCTGAGACATTAGCGGAGGAGTGGAGGGGCACAGGGCCATGGCAGGGTGAGGGCCCGAGGGTTCTGGGCTGAGGGAACCTTGGCGTGCTCATCTGGCCTTCCTCTCACTGGAGAGGACCCTGAGGCGCCAGCCCCATCAGGGCCAGAGCCTGGGCTGGACCTCTGGGTCCCTCATCGGATTCATTGCTTTTGATCTGCCCAAACGAGCACTAAATTTTGAGCAGCTTCAGTCTCTGAAGACTGGATTTTGGTTTCTTAGGACTCCTATCCACTATCATTCTAGAAAGGGACAATTTCCTGGTTCCAAGAAAATCTAATAAAAATTCCCAAGTTGCTTTTTAGCCACCGGGCATCTCTTTCAACACCAGGGTGTGTTAAATGGCAGTGGGTGAGAAATGTGTGAAGGAAGCGTCCCCTGAAAGCGCGGGCTCTGACACTAGGAACAGGGCTGGCAGGGGCCTCGGGGAGGGTTCCGAGCAAGAAAGAAGCAAGGTGCCATTTCACAGGCTCGAGCCATGGCTGACCTTCCAGGGTGCTCAGTGGTAGCTGGAACTAAGTTTTAAAGGGTAAAAAGACATCAAAAAACAATGATTTCAGCCTTTCCAAAGGCTCATAGATGCTCAGCCACAGCGAGGCTGGAAGGCATCCGAAAAGAAATGGCTGGCGTCATTATGTGGGTGGCTGATTTCAGAGTCGCTTAAAATGGTATTAAATATTTTGTGCAAAGGCATCGCATGGTGAACTCAAACTGGGCCCTCAAAATCCAGGGGTGCAGCTGGGGCAGAGCTGGGAGGAGGAGGGAGGGAAGGCGAAGGCAGCCGGGGAGGCAGCAGAAGCCCTCGTGGCGGAGGAGACCCCGGCCTCGACCACCCTCTCAGACAAACAGGCCCCTGGGGGGCACGGCTGGGGGGCTGCCTGTGGGGGTCTCAGCCGTTCTCAGGCTGCAGCTGCTGCTGAGGTAGGCAGGGAGCCCCCCAGGCATCACAAAGGTGGAGCAAGGCAGGAAGCACTGGCTGTGGGATCTCACTGGCTTGGGCTTGCATGACAGCATTTCTCTCCTGGAGTCAGAGATCTATTTCACTCCAGGGACAAAATCTCCCTTTGAAACTTGTCTGTCCCCAAACAAGTTCCAGGACCTGAGAAGAGAGGGCTTTGCCAACTCCAGACCAGGGCAGGCAGGTAATACACTTGGGAGCCAGAAAAACTGGGGTTGAGTCTATTTCCACCTCATCCATCCCAGTGATCCTGGTGGGCAAACTTGTCTAGGCTTTTAAGCTGCCGCATCTGTAAAATGGGAGCACTGGTAATCCATACCTCGCTTGGGGGCTGCAACCACAGAATAATACGCTGCTGGTGGCTGGGTCAGCCTTGGCTGCCACCAAAGGTCACTGGGATGCTTTAATAAAATACAGAAGCCTGAGCCACACCCCCTTGCAGTGGTTTTTAATCTTGGCTGCGTATTAGACTCACTCAGGGAGATTTAAAATCCCAATACCCAGGCTTCAGCCCAGACTAATTAAATCCATCAATTTAACCATATTTTTTAAAGTCTTGGGCACCAAGACCGAGAATCAGTGATGAATGTGAAAGTTCTTTGTAAATTAGTAAGTGCCAAACTCATGTAAGGAATCATCACCACAAATTGGAAAATTAAATATGGCAATGGGGACACTGAGTGGTTGAATGGGGCTTCCCACCACACTATCAAGAGCTTTACAAGTAAGTATGAAGTTTTGCAAAGTAAGCGTAAAGAATTAACAGGATGGCTTGGGAGAAGTAAGTTACTAGAAGAAAAAATGTAGTAGATCATTGAGATTAACAGAAAGTCTCCCAGACTTGAGCACCCCCAGCTCTTTTAAAAGTACAGACTCTGATCCAGTAGTTCTGGGTCTGGGCCTGAGACTCTGCATTTCTAACAAGCTCCACGGTGCTGCCGTTGCTGCAGGTCCGCGGGCCACAATGGGTTAAAGCACAGGTGCTGGGGACGGACAGACCTGGATTCAAGCTCTCAGTCTTCTGTTTCTGGGTTGTGTGATTCAGTGCAATGAACATCCTTCACTTTTGTGGTCTTACTAAATCTCCCCTCCCCATTCTTACTTTCAGAGAATACACCTTCCCGTACTGTAATCGTGTGACTCTTACTGTCCCTGCCTCTTTGGGGTCCAACGAGAACCCTTCCCAGGGAACTGCACTGGGGACCAAAAGCATCAGCCTCCTGATGGAAAGCTGCGTGAGTCAGGGGCTCGCTGCGACCCAGAGAACTGACAGTTGGAGGGAATCAGCGATGAGAGATCAACAAACTCCCGGCAGCACTTGGGTCTCTGGTCCTGGAACTGAGCTGTTCTCCTGTCCTCCCTGTGTTAGACGAGCCATTGCTCCCCTTTGCTTAAGTCCTGAACGACACCCATGGACAGGTAATGAATTATTCTGCGTTTCAGTTTGCTCTTCCGTAAGATGGGGCTAACAGCAGCAACTAGACCATAAGGTCGTTATGGAGATTAAATAAGATAATAATGTAAGGTGCTCAGTTAGAAAGCTCCAGGGGGAGTCCAGGGAAAGAGGGTTGGACTTCCTGGTTCAAGTTTGGACCACCCTGTCCTCCTGCAGCCCCCAGCTGGGGACAGACATCCTCAGTCTAGTATAGAGAACCTGGCTTCTGTGAATTGCTCGGTCTCACAAGGCCCTGTCTGTAGACTCAAGATGGGCTTGGCCAAGTCTGTGCCCAGCAGCTGAGTGCTGGGGCTGCAGGAGTAAGGGATGGGGTGGGAGCTGGGGTCTCCTTTCTGAATTCACACTGAATTCAAGTGCAGCTCCCAGGGAATCTGAAGGTCTCCTGGTTCTGAGTCTTCCCACTGGCATCATGGAAAGCCATTCCAGCCAGCATGTCTTGTGAGTTCTTAAGGACAAATCTCATGCCTTACAAATGCCCCCAGGCCACTGTCCTAGGACATTACTGTATTTTTAACCTCATGGAACACATTAGAGGTCTATTCCAACTCTGTAGCCTGAGACTGCCTGAAGTGGATTTGCTCTTCATTCGACTCACAGACCCGGGCTGACGGCCGCCATGGGCACCCTCCCTGCGTCTGCCTCCGCAGCTGCCTGGTGGCGTGAGACTTAGAAGACGAAAGGCATGTCGAGCAGTGAAGAATGCCGCATTTACGAGCTGTGGAGTGAGTTATTAGCAGGGTGTGGGATGCTCGTTACAATGCAAAAATGATGCAAGTGGGACACTGCTAGGATCTGACACGCACACAAAAGCCGAGAGAACATCGCAAATGCATGACACGCGTGTTAACTTTGCCTATTACTAGAGCAGTGGGATTGTGGCTGGAGCTTGAAATGACAGCTTTAATTGAGTCGTAGCAGTTCAGCTAGAAATAAAAAAAAAAAAAGATGACAAATGCTAATTAGATGAAGATCACACACTAGTTCAAGCAAGAACTTGTGATGATGTCTAAAGCACTCTTCAGAAACATGTTCTGTGAAGGCGAAAGGAACCACTTGTACAGAGGTTAGGGACATTTAAAAAAATTTTGCTTGTGGGCAGACATGCAGGTGGACCGGCAGGGTGCAAGGCAGCCTCTTCCCTTTGTACTTACTTGCTCGAGGCTGAAACAGAGCAAACAATCCCCAGGTATCCTGCCTGACAGACCGTGCTGAAGCTTCTACTATCTATTTTTGATCTTTCTGAGAAAATCTGAATGTTGCCTGCATAGCTGCAGGGGTTTTACCGAGAAAACAATTTCATCTTCCCTATAAATCATCGTGGAACTGGAAGCTGTACTGAGTGTCATGCTGGGAGGAGTAAAAGATCCTTCTCCCTGTTTCTGAAAATCAGGAGCTGGGATTTGAGGTGGGATTGGGGTACCGGGACCCTCACTGAGGGGCAGGGCGAGTCCTGGATGCGAGGACCCAGGCTGGTTGGGACGGGAGGAGCCTCAGTCCGTCAGGCCACCTTCCTCCCTCAGGAAGGCCCTAAGGAATCGGGCCCCCCATAAGGGTGCTGAAAGTGCAGCGACGTGTCGCCACAGAGGATGGGGCGCTTTTCCTTTAGCCCTTTCAGGCACTAGGCTAGGTTCAGGGGGATGCAAAGAACACGACCCTCGGCTCTCCCCTTCACGGGAGGCAGAAACCACAGACCCAAAGGGATGCAAAGGGCAAAGGTGGGGCTTCGAGGGAAGGGAGAGGGGCTGAGCTGGGCCGGGTCCCAGGGCACGGCAGAGCCCCGCGAGTGCCTAGGTTTCTCCACCTTCTCTCTGGGGTGGAAAAGCTCACCCATCAGCTCACCTGGGCGGCTCACCTGGGCAGCTCACCTGGGTGCCTTCTCCATGGGCACAGTGCCTGCGGTTGTAGGGGAACAGGACGGCAGTCCCTGAGGACTTCTCCCCCTCAACAGCCCGATCTGTTGGCATGGTTGCTGCACCGGGCAGCCACTGGCTCCGACCCTCCTGCGGGGCGGACCCCCCACCCCCACGCCGCCACCCCGGGCAGCCCCGGCCATGAGCCTCAGTTTTGTTCTTTCTACCTGCTCAGGTGAAGGGGCCTGAGGAGGACAAGCGCGGGAAGGTGGGCTCCCGGAGCGCAGGTGGGGGGACCATCTGGTTGGGGGGGGGGGGTTGCAGATGCCCACACTTCACTAGAGGCCCGGGTCTGTTGTGCTCAGCAGAAGGAGCAGGACACAAAGCACCCTGTATATATGATTTATGTGCATGAAATGGCTAGAAAAGGCCGATCTACAGAGATGGGAGGGGGTGAGCAGTGCCTGGGACTGGGTACAGGAGCAGGATTCGCTGTAAATGGGTGGGAGAGGCCCTGGGGTGATGAAAATGCTCTAAAACCTTGTGACAGGGGAAGCTGCACAACTCAGCAAACTTACTAAAACTCGTTGAGATAAACACTCAAAATGGGTGAATTTTACAATGCGTACATTGTACCTTAACAAAATTGAAGGAAAAAAGAAACATCGTTCCAAACACCCTTGGGAAACACACCCTCTTACAGGTGACGCCTTCAGGCTGTTGTTTTCTTTTTGTATCTATCTTTCTAAATTCACATTTCTTTTCTACTGCCAGATTGGTAGTTCATTTTCTTCCTCTTGTGTTTGAAACTTTTTTGGTGCTAATCATGTAAACAAATGCTATATTCTTGGACCAATTTTTCTTCCCTATGAGTTTATTTTTTAACTTATCAAATGTGTTAGGTTGTTTTTCTATGTTTCCTTTCACTCGATTCTATTTCTAACCTCTCCTTCATAGCCTGAATCTTCTCTACCTAGTTTAAGCCGGAGGAGTTGTGAGAAAGATGAGCGGTTTTGGTGCAGTTCCGTGTTCCTCATGGCTGTTCTGACAGCTTCCGCCCCAAGGGGCCCCTGCTCCCCCTTCCGCTCCTCGGGAAACATGAGCTGTTTCCTCTGCATTTGGCTTTGGGCTCTTATAAAGGACAACGTCTTGCTTCCCGATGTACTTGAGAAACACTGATGTAGCTTCTGAGAGCCAGGAGAAATCTCAGAGGAGCAAATGGGCCTTGGACGCTGCAGACATTTGAGCTGGCACTTACTCCTCCAAGAGGAAGGAAATCACATCTTCTGTCCCCAGACCCAGAGATACATGAGACTAAGACGCCACAATAATCACACAAACAGGTGTAAGGTGATTAATTTCACCAGCTTCTAGAAATCAGATATTTAGTATTCCTTGTACCGTTCTGTGTATTTCTTGGAACATCTATTTTCACTTGTCTGCAGCCTGGTTAATAAAGTAACCCCAGGGCCAGTGGTGACTTATTAAAGAATCCAACTGTTCTTATTTATTTGATTGCTTGGGTGACACACCGGGAGTGACAGGGAAGACTGGCAAGTTTAATTGACTTTTATCTAAAACATTTTTTCTTACCTGAGTAACCCAGTCTCCGTGCACCTTCCAACAGATGTACTTGACATTTGGAGAGGTCATGGCAGTTGGAATGCCAAGGTGTGGCATGTTTCCAACTTTGGGCAGCTTCTTCCAAGTTCTTGGGGGAGAAACACACAAATCTCAAAAGGGTAAGCATGAAAGCCCCTCCCACATCAAGCTTGGCCAGACCTGATCCCTTCCTCAGGCCGTCAGTGCTGTCGGGGATGCCCTCCCTCTGCTCCTTTGCTCCGTAAACAGCCTCCTCTCCCCAGGACCCAGCCAAACCCTCCAGGGGAGCTTCTCTGAATCTGCAGAACATTCACTGAATCAGTCGAGACCGTCATTGCCATGCTTGGTGTGTCCTGCTCTGGTTTTCTCATCGAGACTCGTATGACCTGAAGACAAGGGTGCCTCTTTTAGGGTCCGTGAGGTCTAGTACAGATCAAGGGGCTCAGCAAGTCCTGACAAGTGAGGACTCCAAGAAGGACCCATGTGGGCCGAGCCGGGGTTCAGGCAGCCTTTTAGAGGAAGATGCTGGGCTCTCAAATTCAATCCCATAAAGAAGGGGACCTTCCTCAGAGCTATCACGCATGAAGGAAGATGGGAAAAGCTGGCAGCAATGACCTCACATTTTATAAATGTTCTTTAATTATTGATTAATTCTCATGAGTGTTTGAAAGATAGTCTGTCCTTCACACAGAGAGGCAGAATGAAAGTGGTTGGTAAACAGAGGGGTGATTAACTGAGGAGGACATAGAACCCCACAGAAGACTATGTTGTTTTAATCCACTCTGTGGGGGCAGACCTATTGTGGGTAGGACCTGTTGATTAGGTTGTTTCCATGGAAATGTGACCCCGCCTATTCAAGGTGGGTCTTAATCCTTTTCTGGAGTCCTTAAGAGAGCTCACACAGAGAGCTCAAAGAAGCTGAGAGAGACAGTTTGGAGAGAAGCTAAGAAATGAAATCCAGAGTTTTCCCCCAGGAGAAGCAAGCAAGGACCCACAGGAGCTGAGACAGAAGCACAAAGACATTTTGGAGAAAGCCACTGAAACCAGAAGCTAAACCCAGGAGAAAAGGTTCAGCAGAGCCATGTGCCTTCCCATGTGACTAAGGAACTTTCCTCAGAGAAGGTATCTTCCTCTTCATGCCTGAATTTGGACACTTCCATGGCCTTAGAACTGCAAATTTGTGAACTAATAAACCCCATTGTAAAAGCCAATCCATTTCTGGTATTTTGCATTCCAGCAGTTTTAACAAACCGGAACAGATGTCTACCCAATGGATATTTGCTGCCTTCTTCCCTGCTAAAAAAACCAAGGCAGTGGTCCCTTGATTGCAGGGCTATGTGACCCACTTCTGGCTGATGAGATAGGTGATGCCAGCAGAGGAGTACAGGGAAAATTTTTTACTCCCAGATAAAATGTGGAATTAGTATGAGACTCCCTCTCTCTTTTTTCTCTCTCTCCTGTATGGGTCTCTTCTTCCTGATTTTAAGCACAGTTGTGATGTCTGGAGCTGTAGTAGCCATTATGTAACCATGAGGCCATGGGTCAAAGGACAAAGAGCCAAGAGCTAAGGATGGTGAAGTGACATAGTAGAGACTGATGGCTCTTGATGACACTGTGATAAACAAAACCAGGGCCAGCAACCACCTATATCTTGACATTTTTGCCAATGAATGAAAGATAAGCCCCTGAAGCCTCTGTTAGTCATTTTTCCTTATCAATAGTGAACATTAATTAAATTCTCACTATGAGTCAAGCACTTTTCCAAGTATTTTATACATATTAACTCATTTAATCCCCATCCTTTTTAAGGATAAGGAGACTGAGACATAGAAAGATGAAATAACTTGCCAAAGATACATAGTTAGCAAGTAGCAGAGTCAGGATTCAAACCCAGGTAGCCCAGAGTGCAGCTTAAAGCATTCTCAGCGGATAGACTAACTGTACAAAATAGCCTACAATGGTGTTTCCCCGCACAGAATCATGGGGCTCTTTTAGAGCTGTGGGGGGTCCTTCAAGGTGACCTTGAAATTATTAGAGTGGCTGCAGCCTGACATGCTGATCTAAGTCTCACCGAAGCCCAGAGGCTCTAGGTTTTATACGTTCTGCCAGTAATTGTAGAAGTGTGGTGGCTTCCCCTAAGCAGTCCCAATGTGGGATTTTTTCCAGTAATTGTTTTTTCCCAATTAATTAGCTATATAATAATAGATGAAAGGTTTTTTCTGCTCTGTGTTATGGATTAAATCATGAATCCCACAAAAAGCATGTTCAGGCCCTAACTCCTGGACCTGTGGATGTGAATTCATTTGGAAATAGGATCTTTGAAGATGTTATTAGTTAAAATGAGGCCAGACTGCATCAGAGTGGCTGTAGCTCAGTAGGAGGGCAATCCCTGTGAACAGACAACGTTAGACACGTTGGGGGTAGGAGAAGAGGGGAGAGAGGCAGCCCACGTTGGAGGCAGAGGTTGACAAAAGGCACAGTCCACCCACATTTGATTCTGGACTTGGAGCCTCCCGAGCGGTGAGGCCATGAATTCCTGCTGTGCGAGCCGGTGGTTCTGCGGTTTTGGTACAGCAGCCCTTGAAGGCCAAGATGCTGCATTTTTGCATCGTGAATGTGGCCATGTATTTTTCCTTCTAAATCGTTCACTGCTTTTGATAACTTTTCAAATATATTAGTTTGTATGTTTCTATGCACTCAAAGTTACGTCTTGATGATCTTCTGCAAATTGTGGTCCTATCAGACCAATAAGAGACACTCTCTCCCCAAATCAACCATCACTCCGCGCTCATTCTCAGTTTGTCATATTCCCCGCTGGACCGCCTCGCGTCGTGGAGGAGTGATGGAGAATATGCTACAACTCACTTTGTCTCCAGATGAACTTTCTCTGGTCCCTTCCCCCCTTGGAAATGCCGTTCCACCAGTACCCTCTTTGCCCGATGTCATTCTTTCCCGCTGACATTTTCTCAAACTTTCTACCCATGCTCCATCATCTTAACCCACCAAGCCAAGAATTCCACAGAGTTCAGTAGGCTCAGCAGACCTCAATCCCCACACTTTCCAGAGCTCCCAGAGCTCCTTGTCCCATGTCAGCCTTCAGGTCCTGGAGCCTCACAGGCCCTTCCCTGTCCGTCCATGAATTTCCTCTGAGAACACCTCAGAAACTGATGTTGGCGTTGGGCAACCTCCATCTTCCCTCAGGAATTGTCCTTCCAAGATTTATTTTGTTTTGGAAATTTACTTGTCTTTCACAACTGTACCTGAATGTGTCTTTAAAAAAAAAACAATTGTCAAGAGCCAGTTTAAAAAGTCTGCCTTAGTTATTTTACAAAGTATCTGTTCTCCAACAATAAATGCAACAAGTCTGCCTCCCGAGCCTGCGGCTTCCTTTATGGTGCATTGAGAATCCTTCACCTCACTTCTTTTTTCGTCAATTAATCTTCTCCCTTTTAAATTTCCCTCAAACAAAGTTTCCTGACCCCCTTCCATTAACCTCTCCTTCATAACCCCATTCATCAGCTATGCTACCTTTCTCTGAACACGTTTAACTTCTGGGAAGAGGTTTTGTGACAGAAAATGGAGCAGAAGGAAAAGCTGGTCAAATTTACAGACTTAGTGAAATCAGGGAGGTGATGAGGGTGATCTGAAGTCAAAGGTAAATAATCTGAAATGCGCATTCACATTTCAAGAGAGAAAATTCTAGGAAAAACCTTTACACTCCCCGGAATCACTACTTGGAAACATGAATTCAGTCTCTTGTGCATGAATTAATTAATGGGGACAAAGTCCCTAAAATAAGAATGTGATTGTAATTTATATTTTATTCTGTCAATCGTTTCTGTATTATCCACTAATACTTTCTTAATTCTGACAAGACTCACACTCTGTTTTTAACCTCCAAGCAAGGATGAAGCAGCTAGATTTCCTGGAATACTTATAAAAAACGCTGTTCGTCTTTTTGAAGGGTCTCTAGAGGAGAGATTTAAATATTCTTTTCTCTAATTTGGTTAGATTCAGATCACAGTCTGTCCATGGGGCTGGCGTTATGGATTTGAGTACATTTGTGCCATCAGCAAATTGTTCACCTTGAACTTTATCTTTCAGCTTAAAAAAAAAAATCTAACACACATCCGAGAGTTCCACGAGCATAGAGAGCGTGGGAAGGCACCCTCCGTGTCTGGCAGGGGTCCCTGAGAGGCGGTGTGGGCTCACACTCGCACACACTCCTGCACACACACACTCCTGCACACTCACACACACTTGGTCACACACTCCTCGAGGGAAGCCCCTCCACGGCTGAGGAAGGGCCCTGCCTCTTGGAGCCCTTTTTGCTAGCAGATGCCATGAAGAGATGCTTCCGGGGTGTGTGTGTGTGTGTGTGTGTGTGTGTGTGTGTGTGTGTGTGTGTGTTCATGCACGTAAGCACACGGGGAAGGGAGGGGGAGTTGGTCATCCTAGGGCACGGCTCCAACAAGTTCCTGGCTTGCCCAGATTCATCCAAAGGGCACTGCGGATCGCTCTGTGGGGTCCCTTTAGAGGGACGAGAATCACGGCTTCTGTCTTTTCCATGCTCCCGCCCACAAAGCTGTACTTGAATCTTTCGAGAAAACAAATGACACCTCCACTCAAGGAGAGGTGGGGAATAGTAGGTGAAAAACAACCTGTAGGGTGGCTTTTAGTGCCAACCCCTAGGACCCTGTTCTCAGCTGTGGCCTGATCAGCTTCCTTACACAGACTTGGATGAGGACGTGGAAGGTACGTTCAACACATCAACAGCACAAAGCTGAGAGGAACAGCTAACAGGTCACACGCTCACACCTATGCACACACACACACACATAGATATGTGTGCACCCCCACACGCACACACCCACATCCACACTACAAAACATGCAGGCATACACCCACACACGTGCACACACATCCACACATGCACACATCCACACATGCAGGCACACCCACTCACACACTCGCAACTCTGACACATCCACACACCCACACATGCACATGCTCACATATACTTTCACCATCCACACACACACACATGCATGTACACACAACCACACATCCACACATGCACATGTGCATACCCACACCTTCATACACACACACACACGTGCACACATGTCTAGACACACACACACACACACACGCATGCACCGTTGGCACCCCTGATCCCCTTGCCTGCTCTGTTTCCTTTTTCCACAGCACTTACTGCCTTCAAAGACATACAATTTGTAATATTTATTGTCTTCTCCTCCTGAACAGTTACTCCACGAGGGTAGAGACCTCTGTCTGTTCCCTGACGTTTCCCAAGCACCTGAGGCAAAGGCTGGTGCACTGGACATGCTCAAAAAGTGTCCGTTGAATGACTGGAAGATTGGTATTTTTTAATGAAAACCGCCCAGTGCCGGTTTGAAAAACGACTTGCAGGAATTTGAAATTGGGGCCTGGGGGCCCTGTTGGGGGGCTGTAGCCTAGTTACAGTGATGGGATGACTAAGGGAAGGGGCCGGGGGGATGGAGAGGAGGCCACAGGTTGGAGTCAAGGAGACAGAACAGCCGGACGCGGAACCCAGCACAGGGGAGACGGCCTGGCCGGGCTCCAGGTGGGCCGTGGGGCCGTTCACGGGGCCAAAGCCAGCAGAGTCCTGGGAGACACCACATTCTGGTGCGTGGTGAAGATGGAATGAGTTAGCCACGTTCTCTGTGGGACCACTGAGCATGCAGAGCACCCGTATCTGTGTCTATTATTCTTTTACAGTGGATTTCTTTCCTCCTCTGCAGATATCCACACACTCACACTTGCATGCACACACACCCAGACATGCACACGTGCATGCCTGCACCTTCATATACACACACACGTGCACACATGCCCCAGGCAGATACATACAGTTAACTTTTCCTTGAATTTTTACCGCAATAGAAATAACTGACCATAGACATTTGCTGCTTATCCTGAAGTCACTGGTCTTCCTTATGGTTTGATTTGAGACTTTTTTTTAAAACCTCTTGTGCCAGTTTGAATGTATTATCTCCCCAAAAATGCCATTATCTTTGATGCAGTCTCATGTGGGCAGACATATTAGTGTTGATTAGACTGTAATTCTTTAATTGAGCGTATCCACGGAGATGTGCCTCACCCAACTATAGGTGATGACTCTGTTTAGATAATTTCCATGGAGGTGTGGCCCCACCCATTCTGCATGGGCCTTGATTAGTTCACTGAAGCACTATATAAGCTCAGACAGAAGGAGTGAGCTTGCTACAGCCAAGAGGGACACTTTGAAGAATGCACAGGGGCTGAGAGGAGCTGCAGATGAGACACAGTTTGAAGACAGCCTTTGAAAGCAGACTTTTGCTCTGGAGAAGCTAAGAGAGGACAAATGCCCCAAGAGCAACTGAGAGTGACATTTTGGAGAGAAACTGAAGCCTAGAGAGGAACGTCCTGGAAGAAAGCCCTTTTGAAACCAGAACTTTGGAGCAGATGCCAACCATGTGCCTTCCCAGCTAACAGAGGTTTTCTGGACACCATTGGCCATCCACCAGTGAAGGTACCCAATTATTGATGTGTTACCTTGGACAGTGTGATGGTTAGGTTCATGTGTCAACTTGGCCAGGTGATAGTACCCAGCTGTCTGGTCAAGCAAGCGCTGGCCTAACAATTGCTGTGAGGACGTTTGTGGCTGGTAAATAAACCAACAGGATGGTTTATTAAATCATCAGTCAATTGACTGCAGCTGTGACTGATGACTCACCAAAGGGCGTGACTTCCACAATGAGAGAATGCAATTGGCTGGATTTAATCCAATTAATCAGTTGAAGACTTATAAGCAAGACACATAGAGGACCTTCACTTCTTCTTCCACTTCCCAGTGAAGCGTTTCCTGAGGAGTTCGTTGAAGTTGCTGGTTTGTTTCCTGAGGAGTTCATCGAACACGTTTGTCGAAGATCCCAGTTCATTGCCTGAGGAGTTCATTGAAGTTGCTGGTTCGTTTCCTGAGGAGTTCATCGGACATCTTCCTTGGAGTTGACAGTTTGCTGACTGCTCTACAGAATTTGGACTCGTGCATACCCACAGTTGCATGAGTCACTTTTACAAATTTGATAGTCAGAGACACCTCTCATTGATTCTGTTTCCCTAGAGAACCCTAACTAATACAGACAGTTTATGGCCTTAAGACTGTAACTTTGTAACCAAATAAACCCCCTTTATAAAAGCCAATCCATTTCTGGTGTTTTGCAAAAAGGCAGCATTAGCAAACCAGAACACCTCTTTATATGGGAGAGACCAAGTAAGTATCTCTCCCTGCTTTTCCATTGTCCACCTTGACATCAACATCCAGAGGGTCCGGTCTGATTTCGCATCCCCTGCACAGGCCTTCTAGCTTCCCCTAAACCGAGCATGGCCTTAGCCGGTTGCCTTCCGATGGGGGCTCACGGCAGGCCAGTCCTTAGGAAAACCACCGGACTTTCTAAATAACCAGTGAGGCCCTGGCTTCCCTGCAGCACCCCAAAGCTGTAACCCCCTCCCACGCCCAGCTGTGCCTACTCGCTGCAAACCCAGCCACTTGGGTCTCCCGGTTCCCCGGAGCTCCCAGCTGGCCCAGCTACTCGCTGCTGTGTGTTGCGTTCCGATCCCTTTAGGGTCCCCTCGGTTTTCTTCCTGCTCTCCCGCACCTCTCTCCTGCTCCTCCTAATCCCCACCCTCCCGCCCCCTTCTCTGGAAGCACCTATTTCTTAAAAGAACTTCAAGGATTTTAAGAGGGAGCATTAACTCTTTTTTTTTTTAATTTTTATTTTATTTTTTTGTTTTACGGAAAACCAGCAGCTGCAGAGCTCTGCTCCGTCAGCCTTGGAAAAGCAGCGCCTGAGGGCAGGGTGAGGGCAGCCCCGTCGGCTGGGCCAGGACACACAGACAAGGGAGCTGGGGACAAACAGCCTTGTGACTGCACTTGCCATTCCCGAGGGGGCGGAGTGGAGGGGCCCGTCTCCCCCCGGCTCCTCCTCTGTTTCCGAGGGCTTCGGAAGAAGGGGCCTCTGGTGGTGCCCTCTGAGCGGCCTTTTGCTCCGTGGCCCCTCCCCAGGGAGTGCGGCGCACCCCCAGTCGTTCGCCCTGGCCCTTTGCAGCCCTGCGGGGAGCGGAGGGCGGAGCTGGGGTCTGTGTTTGCGCAGGGAGGGTTGGCCAGGCCTGTGTGTCCGTCCATGTTGACGTGTGGGTGAGCGTGTGTTTTGGGGGGTCTCGCGGGGCCTCTGTAGGGCAGGGACTCCCCGTGGGAGTGTCTGCAAGGGGCGGACTGCAGGGGATCTGCGGAAGCACGTGTAGGGGCGTCGGGAGGGTGCCGGGGGTGGATCTGGAGATGGTGTGGGAGACGGTCGCTTTGGGTGGTCCTGTAAAAGCCTGTGAGGGTCTGTGAGGGTCTGCGGGGGTGTCTGTGGGGTGACTGTGGGGTGCCTGTGGCGGTGTCTGAGGTGTGGGTGTGGGGGTGCCTGTAGGGTGTCCATGGGGGTGAATGTAAGGATGCCTGTGGGGGTGGTGGGGGTATCTGCAGTGGTGTCTGTGGGGTATCCATGGTGTATCCATGGGGTGTCTGTGGTGGTGTCCATGGGGTGTCCGTGGGTGTCCATGGGGTGTCAGTGGGGGTGTCCACAGGGTGTCTGTGGGAGTGTTTGTGGGGTGTCCGTGGGGTGACTGTGGGATGACCATGGGGTGTCCGTGGGGTGACCATGGGGTGTCCGTGGGGTGACCATAGGGTGTCCATTGGGTGTCTGTGGCTGTCTGTGGGATGTCCATGGGGATGTCTGTGGGGTGACCATGGGGTGTCCATGGGTTGTCCATGGGGTGACAGTGGGGTGACCGTGGGGTGTCTGCTGGGTGACCATTGGGTGACAATGGGGTGTCCGCTGGGTGACCGTTGGGTGACCGTGGTATGTCTGTGGGGTGCCTGTGGGGGCCGCCTTTGGGAATGCAGGTGAGGGCACCTGTGGGGACGCCTTGGGGTGCATAGGAGGGGTTTTCTGTAATCTCTGTGTATGAGTCGCCTGTGGGGAGGTGTGTCTGTGAACTTGGAGCACACGAAGGTGAGCAGCCTCTGCAAACTGCCACGACCGACGCTGCCTCTGCCGCTCCAGCGTCCCCAGAGTGCACGAGCCCACAAGGGGCCCAATCCCCACGTGGTGGTGCCTCGCCGGGCCTCTCCCAGACACAGCCAGTTCCCAACAGCTTGGCTGGAGCGAGCGCTGCCCTCTTGGCATCAGCAACAACCTCCTCCTGGGCGCGGCCCTGAGAGCTGGTGCTTGCCCCCTTGCCCGGGCACGGACCAACACTCCCGAGGGTGTCAGCACATCGGAACACAAGCGTGTCTCTGGAAATAGCCTGGGTGCTGTAGAAGGGGCTGGGCACCCAGCGTCCTTCCTTCCTGCCACCTCCCAAAAGTGATACAGAAGATCAGAGACACCTGTGTTTCAGGGCACTTTCCTCCTTGAAAAGCGAGTTGTCTCATGGGATTGCACCTTTAACCTTACCCGGCCACTTTAAAATCAACCGATGATGCTGTCTCCTTGGGGGGCTCCTGGGTGTCGGCACCCCAAGACCGCTGAGGGCAGTCAGGATTTATTTCTATTTTCTGGGCAGCCCTGGTGTCGGTATTAACAGTTAAGTCCTCATAGCTTCTCCAGGATGCCTCGTATTTGCACTCAGGTTCACCTGCCCAAGCCCGGGTGGGGCCGGATCACAGATGCGCCCTGTTAGGAATGGGCAATCCCAGGCCCGCCCGTTCAGCCCTGTATTCACCCCCAGGAGCTCGAGTCACAGCCCCAGAGCCAGCCCAGGCGTCCCAAGCAAAAGTGACAGCTGGCATGGAGGCAGGCCGGGGGCGCTTTAAAATCCAAAGCAAAGCAGCTGCTACCTTCCGTGGAGCTGGAGGACTACTTTAAGTAGAGCTCGGGATTATCACCACCAAGAGATTTTAACTTGTCATTTCTTTCTGTTTGAAAAGGACATTCTTTTGCCAACTACTAGGTCAAACTCCAGGGACGTTCCTGCCTGACTCATCCCTTCCCAGCCACTTCAGAGAAAATTCTGGTTTCCAAGGCAGTGGCCACACTTCACTCTTTGTCCCACCTGAAACGAGGGCACCCGGCCCCTGACAGCTCTGTGCACGGCCTTGTGTGCGGGGAGCCCCGTGGCTAAGGTCCCCTGTCCCCCATCTTCATCCACCCAAACACCCTCTCATCAAGAAAACCTTCTGCAGGGTCCTTCACTCCATCTCTTCTCCAATGTGCTGCCTGGACACAGAGAATCCAAAGCCCAAGGGGAGCCTGAGTCCCCAAATCACCACACGAAGGTCACCCACCAAATGCATGCAGTGAATGGTTACGTGAGCAAGAAATAGACTATTGTGATAAGTCACCGAGTTCATTTTGGGGGAGGGAAGGGATGTTTGTTACAGCAGCTATGCTGACTAATACAGGCTACTTATGTTTTACCTGATCCTCTGAACATTTTATGTCTGCTTGAAATGTTCATTCTGACTTGTTCTGTAACTTATTTTGGCTCCACTGCTCTAGTCTCAGAACCAAGCAGAATATTCTGGCATATTCCCAGGAAGCATTTCTTGAATTAATGAAGAAATGAACCAACTTTGGAGATCCATGGTGGTATTGTAGCCATGATAGAGAATTATCAGAGCAGAGCAAGGAAATGAATGCATCAGGGGGTAGGAATGTGAAATTACAATCTGAGAAAATTAGAAAGGAGAAGAAAAAGAAAAGGCAAGCCCTAAGCTATCTTAAGAGCATTTGCTGGATTTATTCTTTTTCCCCATGGCAATAACTTGAAAAGATTATGTCCTTGATTTAAAAATATGCCATTCTCCATGTTTTGAAATTATATTTAAATGTCAATATTTACCTTAATAGTTCACCTACAGAAGTCAAAAACAGAATGTTCACACATCCCTGCAATATAGTAAAAAAATAATAATAATAATAAAAATAAATGAATTTCCTTCAGAAGTAAAAAGGCAATGCATCCCATTTATTTCCCATGTACTAAAAGCTTGTGCTCTCTCAGCAAAAACAACAAGCAATATTTTTCCATTTAAAAGGCAGTGGATACTTTTCAGGCTTCTCCGTTTCTCCCTACGCAGATGGGCTTTCACATTCAAGAGCATCGGGGGCCGCCGTGACCTTGAGTGGAGAATGAACTGTCCAAATGCCTGCACCGAGAGCCACGTCGGGGATGGTTTCCCACCGTCCGCAAGTGCAGGCTCAGAGGGCCTTGGTCACGCCAGGATGTTTCTCACAGCGGCCCACGCTTGGAATAGCACTTGATAAGAGGAAATGGGCACAATTGCCAGATGTGCATAATGGCAAAAGCTTGCCATCTCTCATGTGAAAGAAATTCTGCTGATTTGTTGGTAAGACCTACCAAAGTATTTTCTGGTATCGGCATGACTAGAAAATAGGTGCTGTAGTAACAGAATGCTTTGCATGCGTTATCTCATTAAATCCCCACCACAATCCTAAGAGGAGGCAGCTTTATTATTTCCATTTTTACAGATGAGGAGACTGAGGCAGACAGAAGCCGAATGACGTGCCCGAGTTAGCAGAAGTTGTAAGGGGCAGAGCTGGGCTCGCTAAACGTCACGTGGTCTCAGGCAGAGTGGAGCTGGCACAAGCTGTGACTGTCGCTGAGGTCACCGTAGGGAGTGTTGCTGTCGTGTGAAAATACCTTGGTCTGGGTACAAATGGAATCTAAAACTACTGGGTTTTTTTTTTTTTTTTTAAACTTTAGTATGACATACACCAAAAATTCTGTGTCAAATATGTCTTATGTAAGAGTTTTCCAGTGCATAAGCTATTAATGGGAACTGCATCAGTGCCACTGGGTTCTGTCACTTTTTCTCACCATTACTGTACCATTTAGAAATTCATTTTATTTCAAGAAATCACTTTAGACTGCCACCCTCCCTCCACGTCTCTCCTCTTAGTCAATGCTGTCGTTTGCTCACCCCACACTCCCTCGATAGAGCCCTGCAGTCTGGCTGCTCTCTCTGTTCTTCTAAAATACTATTTCACAACTGGTTCCATTTCTAATAAATCTAATGGGTTTTTCTCAAACTCTCATCTTCCTTGAGCTCCCTGGACTTGCAGCTGTTAATTTCTCTTCCATTCTGCACATGCCTTCTGGGTTGGCTTCCACTGGTCCTTTCTGCCCTCAGCTCCTTCTTTGGGCCCTAAGGCGGGGGCTCAGCCCTCTGCTCTTTTCTCCTAAAACTCCCTCCCTCGAGTCTTACGAGTCTCACCACTGAGCCGTCTCTCTCCTTACCCCAAGCATGTAAGGGACTCAACCTTCGTACGTTGCTGTTCTAGAGCCACCTCACTCTCAACACATCTCACCCCAAACCACGGCCTTAGGTCCTCCCGTCAGAGCACAGTGCACCTGCCGAGCTGTTTCATTTCCCTCCAGGTCTTGCCATGCTCTTGGTCACACAGGGTGCTAAGCTTGGAGCTGGATAAACTAGGATGGCTGTGAAAGCTTAGAGCCCAGCGTCTGGCCAGGAAAAAATGCTCTGCACACTGGGGTCCCTTTCCCTGCCCTTCTCTGTCATGCCCAGTGTTCATGGGGCATCAGGTCTGTCAAGTACAGGGATGGAACGGCAGCCCCATCCCATCCCGTGCCTCCCACGGCCCCTCCGCTCAACCCCTCGCTCCATCAGGCCTGGAATAGGCCTGGCCTGGGAATCCACCTCCCAGCCTCATGTCCCTTCTGTGAACTGTATGGATCACCAGCACCAGGTAGGTTTTCCTAACCCACGTTTCTTGCTCTACTGCTGTCCTGCAAAAGAAACTATAGCAGTGCCCTGTCATCAGTTACACGAGGTTTATATCCTTAGCTTCACTTCGAGGTCCTCAATCAGTGGCCCCTCATTCATTCAACTCTGCACCTGAAGCTGTGAGCCCTGCTTGGGTCTACCAGCTGCCCACTCCCTGTGCTGCTCACCATCTCCATGTCTTGCACACATCGATCCCTCCACCAGATATCCTTTCTCTACCCTGATTTTACATTTCCTTCAGGATCTAGCTGACCCATAAAGATGGCTTTGATTGGCCCAGGCCAAAATGTTCTTTATGTTCTCTGAATTGCTACAGTATTAACAAGCAGGATCATAACATCCTGCTCCTATCATCAGTAGGGTTTGTTGAGTTCTTATAATATATGAGGATTGACTCAATAACTCCTGGAAATAACTACGAGAGATAAGTGTCCACCTTTACTGCAGAGAGGAAACTGAGTTCCAGAAGGTGAATATGCCCAAAGTTGCACCTGGAATTTGAATCCAAGAAGTGTGACTCCAAAGCCCACATGGCTTCCTGCTGTCCTCGCCAAGCACTCTTGTGTTTGTTTCTGTCCCCCAAAAGGATTCAGGGGCAAAGATCAGTTCTTTTCCGATGGACCTAGCTATGGGCTGGGCACAGGATATTTAATTAGTAAGCACCCACTGATTTTGGCTTCTGGTTTCCAGAGCTAAATGAGACTGTGACTCCAAGGGAGTCCAGCAGTCTAAGAAAGCAGCTGTCCTTCCAAGATTACTGCCCTCATAATAATCAGCAGTAGGCCCAAGGAAACATCCTGACCATAAACTGTTTCATCTTGGGGGGTTCTTTGTCTTTTATTTGCTTTGGAAAAAAAGAAAACCAAGGTAAAAGCCTGAGAGCTCATTGCTATTCTGATATCATTCTGCTTCCAACTCTCATTCAAATCATCTCAAGGGCTTTGTTGACATTATCTGCTAACGATCGCAATCCGTCTTTCCAAATGGGGGGAGCTTCCACGCTGTCAAGCACTACCCCCCTGTCCGCGGAGACCTGAGAGCCGAGGCCACCTCCGACCGTCAGGGCCAGCACCCACTCACCACCCGCCGCCCGTCTTTCCAAAGGGTGATTTTCACAGCGCTGGAGGGCTGGGTGCTGGTGGAGCGGGGGCAACGTGCCCTTGCTTTTGAGGAAAGGACGACCCAGCCCAAGATCGATGTGCCCCCTCGGCTTGGAAATCCTGCGGGTCGAGTGCCGTGTCATGCATTAACAGCCTTTTTAAGTTCCAAGGCTCAGATAAATGCAGGCGGAGGAGCCGGGCGATGCGTCTTGGTCGCATAAACGCTGAGGCCCAGCAGCTGCAAGGAAACAGAGCAATTTGCTAAATGAGCACTTGGCTACTGTCCAGATGGCCAACGTAACGCCAGGCTTGGAAGAAGCTTTTATTCAATCATGCATCTGTCTAGACGGAGACATGAAAGGCCAGTTATGGCGCTGCAGCAGCAGCTTTGAAACCCTCGTATAAAACATGCTCAGGATCACCAATGAGGCGGCCTGGCTGGAGACCAGCTGGAGACGGTGAGGAACAAGGAGAGCCGGCTTCTCACGCCATCTTGGAAGAGGGGCTCTCCCCGCACCCTGCTGCCTACAGGGGGTCTCAGTAGGATCAGGCAATGGTAGAAGGTCAGAAAGCAGAAATACTGGTTGTGGTCTATGTGTTTTCCTTAGGCACATTTAAAAATCATTTCATCTACATCCCATCTTGATTTTCCTAGTTAGGTTGTAAAATTCCCAAGGTAGATGAAAGAATATTCTCAGCTTTTAGCCATGACCTCACTCTGCCTTTCCTTCTGCCTGGAGGACCTTGAGGGTGGTTCAAAGATACTGGCTGCAGAGGCTGGGGGTAGACAAGATGACCACTTGCTTCCAGGCCTTCTGGGTCTACAAGACATGTTGGCCAACAGATTTTCAAGTCCCAGGTCAGGTAAAATGGAGCCACTCAGTGGCCCAAGTCTTACGGGATTAGGCCAACTCTCCTAAAGCAGGACCTCCCGGGGCTACTGGCAGCCAGTTCTACTGGCCTGTTTCTTTTGGGTGAGTTGAACCTCCGTGACTATTTTATTTTTATTATTTCACTAAAAATTTCCCCAGATGAAAGTATCAGTGTACTTCAGCAGCCGTTTTGTCTTGTGGCCGGAAAGTTCTGACCTGTTTGTAAGCAGAGATTTCTGCCCTGCCCCCCGAACCCGCTGGGCCAGTTGGCCCCTCACCTTACACATTTGGCAGCAACTTCCTTTTATTTCTGACTGTGGAGGAAAAGTTTAACCTGCTGAGTCACCAACAGCACTTCCTGTGACATTCTGGGGAAAACTCCAGTGTGCTCAGGACGAACTCCAAAGCCCTTCGCCTCCTGTGATCTCTGGCCTACACAGGGTGGAAAATTTTGGGTTCTGTTCTGTCAGTGACACAACAAAGCTTCCTCACCGACATTTCCCTCTCTTGGAAGTTTCCTGTTGCCAGGGCTAAGTCTGTGCTACGATCAGCCAGAAATCAATGCACTGACAAATGAACAGGGCTGCCCCAGAGGGGATGCTGCAAGATTCCCTGCTCCAGTCTGCTCTAGATTCCATTCCAGAACCCAGCATCCTCATCCGATCCACAATCAGGGCATAGAGGACGATTCGAGGGGCCATCTTCCCAATTCTCCCAAGGCTGGTTCAGAACTGGGACCACTCTAGGCACAGGGGTGAGAAAGCACTCCTCATGTGTGGCGTGGTTGGCCTGGACATTCGGGGTGAGGACATTTGGGGTGAGGTGTCATTCCAGGATCTCCGAAACACCACAAGGAGAGCTCGATGGAGTCACTGGACTTTGGCTTCACTACAGATTTGCTCAAGTCCTGGCAATGAGGACCGAGCTCAGAACAGGCATAAAAGTGAATGTGTCAAGTGTCCTCAGAACCAGCCTTCTTAGTACGCTGACTATGAGAGACGGATATTCCCAAATCACCAGTAAGTGCATGACCCTGGGGCCAGCCACACATCAAAACAGCTTTTAAAGTATGAGGGTGAAGCACCCAGGTCCCCTTGCCTTTGTCGGCATATCATTCCGGGAATATGTGACAATCAAGAATTATGCAAACCATGAAAACCTTGGAGGTTGCCAAGGGACAGTTGAGATGACAGATTAGGTGACAAGGCAACACTCCTGCTTTATAAATAGTATGCTTGTTTCTCTCTCACACACAGCCTGCAGCTTTGCTAGATGGCAGCACGAGTTCTTTCATGCTACTTTCACTCTAAGCCTTTTTGCAGCTTAAAGAAAATTTTATTTTTAAAGTGGGCATCAAATGAAGCCATTTAAACGCTTGCAAATGTCGTGACTTTTTAACATTCGAATATAATTATTCTGAGAGGCACCTCTTGATTGACGTTTTATCCTGTTACAGGGCTGTTAATTAAGAGGCTCGGGCACCACTGGCAACAAAGATGAATGCAGCCCAAGCAGCAAACTGTTCCTGAACAAAAACCCGATTTGCAAAGAACCAAAAACGCCAACTGGCTGCTTCGCCTGGTGGCCACCAGGGGGCAGTGCGCGACCGCGTCTCCCGGGCGGGCGCCGAGGTGGGCTGCGCACCTGGAGCGTGGCCGGCGCCACCCCAGCGAGCGGAGCAGCAGCGGGGACAGGTGCGGGGGGCGCCAGTCACTGCCACCGGCGCAGCCTGGCGGAAGGACGATGTGCAAGGAGCCATTTGCATTTTTACCCATGAACTAACGTGCGTTTCGATGCTCAGGGCGGCGTGGCCTCCCGGGCTGCTCCGGTGCCCCGGGTTTCCAGGCAGCCCCGGCCCCCGGGGTGCAGCCCGGTGGAGAGGCAGCGACCCCCCAGGCGCGCGGGATGGTGACCCACCAAAGCGGGCTCCCCCTTCCCTCTCGTCCCTATGCCAGGGTCCGTTTGGGGGGCACCGTTCACGCCACAGTCTGTGTGAGTGGCGCCCCCTGGAGGTGTGCAATGCGCAGGCCATTCCCTGCTCCCACCCGGTCGTGGCCTCTGGGCTGGAGGCTGGAGTGCCCACCTGCCCTCTCCCATGCTCCTCGCGTTTTAAAATATCTGCATTAAAAAGGCTTTAGGGAAAGTGGGGAGGAAAGCAATTCTGCAAAATTAGGAATTGGGACGAGATGGATTTCAGTGTCTACGTACTTCCTTCTGGTTCTTCCTCTGTCTGCGTCCTTGACTCAGGAATCTGGTACCCGGATGCTGAGGCTCGCCCCGGCCAAACCAGCTCTTCAGGAAGATGCTGGGACATTGCACCCTGCAGGTCAGCTGTGCTTCTCTCGCACTGCATGCAAGCCCATCAATTGTCGTTAAGTGAACTTGGAGAGAGGATGCCTCCCTCCTGGCCTGGCGTAAGGACCGATTATACCCAAAAGAGGTGACCCTGGGCCATGTTGCCATGTCCTGGCTTTACTGCTTTCAAGAGAAGGCCCTTCCCTCCCAGCTGCATTTCTTCATACATTTGCCTGGAGCATCCTTTTGCTGTTTTCCTTGAGCACCAGTGCACAGACTCAGGTCAAGCTGTCTGGGTGTGAATCCCAGCTCTGCCACATCCTAGCAGCGAATAGTCTTGGGCAAATGGTTTCCCTGTTCTGTTCCTCAGTTTCCCCACTCCCACAAGTGGCAAGGTGAGGATGAAATGCAAAGCACTAAGAACAGCTCCAGGCAGGAGAGCGAGCAGTCCATCAGTGTCATTATTTCGCATAAATCTCTACTTCCTTTTCCATTTTCGTCTTCATTTAGTCTCAGCTCTGAGACACAGATGCTCCCACCCTCTTTCCTCCCCCTCGGGACCCCTGAAAAGATGGCAGATGGTCTCGGGCCCCTGAATCAGCACTCACCCCTCTCTCCCACTCCCACCCCCCCACAGCCCCTGCCCCCCACACCCACCTGGTCATCGCTGTAGAGAATCAGGCACTTGTCAGGATCCTCATAACTAAGGAAAGAACGTGAAAAAAAACACACCGTCTTCAGACACTAAGAACGACAAGCTCGGGGCAGGGGGGTAATCTGATGAATGTCCTTTGTCATGTCCGTATTCAATTTGAGGAGCAGTCTTGGAAATGGCCACTTGTTGATTTCACCCAGTTCAGAAAAAGTGATTTCAGATTCTCCTCTTTAAATGGTCTACTTCCACTCTGCAAGCTCATAATTAAAATAAGGAACTTATTTATAAAACCAGAGCAGGAGCTGAGAGAGAACTATGGAGACAGCTCAGCTCACAACTCCTGCGGGAAGCAAACCCTAAACCATGTTGCTCCGGAAGGCATGGGGTGGGGTGGGGCGTGGGAGAGAGCCTGAGGGGTGTCCCTTGGAGAGTGGAGTTGTGACACCCACAGTGCTGTCACATGCCGGGAAGCCCATATGGGGGCCTCTGGCCATCTGGGGAAGGGGTAGAGGTGAGCCAGTGTTGAGGTGGAGATGAGACATAACTGCAGCGAGGCTGGATTTCCCCCGTGGCTGGTTGGAAGAGAGTGAGAAATTCTTCTTTCAGACTGCTGAAATCCTCAGTTGCCCCCTTTAGACCTCCAACTGATTAGATGAGAAAATTCCTCTCATTGCTGAAGATGATCTCCTTTGTTGATTGTAGATGGAATCAACTGACTGCTGATTTAAATCCATGAAATACCCTCACGGTCACAATCAGACCAATGCTTGCTTGACCAAAGACTGGACACCATATATATATTTATGTATAAAAAATATATATATATATTTAACTTCACCTTCATTCACATAGGATCTTCTATTTTCATTGCTGTAACTGTCTCCAAATCCTCTTTTAGGCAATGTGGTTATTAATAAACAAAAACATAAATAAATACATTTTTGCCCACCCTAGAAGTTTTTAACTTTTATCTATTATGGTGCAGAAATTTTCCTCAAGTTTTGTTGTAGTCAAATCTGTTTGTTAATCTTTTCCTGACTTCTGGATTTAGAGTCGTGCTTTTGCAAAAGACTTTTGTTCACCCCATGGTTACTAACATGTTCTCCTTTATTTTCTTCTAGTAGGTACTTTAAAAACACTTAGATCTTAAGAGGCAGGGCAAGATGGCAGCATAGAGAGTAAATAGCCAGGAACAACTAGTAAATAGTCTGGAACAACTGCTGGGGGGCAACTGTGACTGTCCACACATCATACACCAGCCTGGAATGGGTGGAATGGCTGATATTGCAGCATAAAAGCTGTAAGTACAAACTGCGGAACTGCACCGGGAGCCCCCACCCCCCACGGCAAGCCGAGCTGCAACACTGAGCAATGATTCCTGATGGGAGCAAGTGAATATAGCTCAACCTAGCTCAACTGTGGTTTTAATTAACAAATGTGGACTGCTGAATACAAGCTACAAATACAGGCAAACCCCTAACAAGCAGCAAAGTACCCTGAGGTCGCTCCCAGTGGAGAGGAGGTGGGGCTGATGGGAAAAAAATACAGAGGCTTTTGGAGATGGCTGTGCTTAGAATACTGGAAAAAAGCCTGTGTTCCAAGAAAAGAGCACAGAAAACTGGGTACTATCTCTGGCCGACAGGCAAAACTGGGGGGCCGAGAACTGGCTCTGAAAAGGGGCTTTCTTTCCCCTTTTTTTCTCTCTCAATCTGAGTGGCTCAGTGGAGAAAGCCTCAGGCATTTTCAGTTCTCAGTGCTCTGACCCAGGCAGGGGTGGAGTTAACAGAGTCAGAGACAAGGGAGTAATTCAAATGCAGAAGATAACTCCCTAGGGGGTGTATCTTCCCTAAGAGAGGGGAGGTGGGGCCCAGCTCTAGTGCCCGCCCTCCCTTCAGAACTCAGACCCCAGGGCCTGGGGGAAAACAATCAATCCAGAAACAACATAAGCTGAGGATTAAAGGGACCACACCTCTTTACACCAGTGGGGAGCAACAGGCTGACAGGCACCACCTGCTGGGCAGGTTAGGAAAAGCACAGCAACTGGAGACCTCACAGGAAAGTCTGTCAATCTTCTAAGACACACCCTCAGGGACACTTGAAACTGAATATAACCCCCTTCTGGGACCTGAGCCCATTCTTGTCTGGGAAAATCTGATTGGGGTAATCAAGGAAACCAGATGCCTAGACAATAGAAAACTACAAATCACACTAGGAAAAATGGAGATATGGCCTAGTCAAATGAACAAACTTACACTTCAACTCAGATGGAGGAATTGAAACAACTAATGCTAAATCAATTCAACAAGTATAGGGAAGATATGGCAAAAGAGATGAAGGATATAAAGAAAACATTGAGCAAACATAAGGAAGAACTTGAAAGTTGGAAAAAATAACTGGCAGAATGTGGCAGAAAGGGGAAGTTTAGAGTCATATATGTCACCGGAAGGAAAGTTGGAAGTTAAAACATGCGAATGTATAACACAGTGAATCTTGTGGTGGACAGTGTCTGTGATTAACTGTACAAATATTAGAAATTTCTTTCATGAACTATGATTGCATGGTATGTGAATAATCTATGGAAATGAAAGGCACAACATAAGAGATGAAAAACACAATGGAGACATACAACAGCAGATTTCAAGAGGCAGAAGAAAACATTCAGGAATTGGAGAACAAGACCCCTGAAATCCTACACAGAAAAGAACAGAAAGGGAAGAGAATGGAAAAATATGAGCAACATCTTAGAGAATTTAACAGGAACATGAAGGGCATGAATATACATGTCATTGGTGTCCCAGAAGAAGAGAAGGGAAAATGGGGCAGAAGCAATAATGGGGGAAATAATCATTGAAAATTTCCCATCTCTTATGAAAGACATAAAATTACAGATCCAAGAAGCGCAGCATACCCTAAACAGAATAGATCTGAATAGGCCTACGCCAAGAAACTTAATAATCAGATAATCAAACGTCAAAGACAAAGAGAGAATCCTGAAAGCAGCAAGAGAAAAGTGATCTATCACATACAAAGGAAGCTCGATAAGACTATGTGCAGATTTCTCAATAGAAACCATGGAGGCAAGAAGCCAGTGGTGTGATATATTTAAGATACTAAAAGAGAAAAACTGCCAACCAAGAATCCTAAATCCGGCAAAAGTGTCCTTCAAATATGAGAGAGAGTTTAAAATATTCTCTGGCAAACAGACAATGAGAGAGTTTGTAAACAAGATGCCTGCTCTTCAGGCTAAAGGGAGCACTACAGACAGATATGACAAGACAGGAGTGACAGGTCTGGAACGCAATTTTGGGTGATGGTAGCACAACAATGTAAGTACACTGAACAAAGATGACTGTGAGTATGGTTCAAAGAGGAAGGTTAGGAACATGTGGGACACCGGAACGAAAGACGAAAGATAAAGACTGGGACTATGTAACTCAGGGAAGCCTAGAGTGGTCAGTGATTGTGATAAAATGTACAAATGTGTTTTTGACAATGAATGTCAACCTTGCAAGGTGCTAAAAATGGGTGGTATTGGGGAAAAAATACAATCAATGCAAACTAGAGTCTAAAGTTAGTAGAAACATTGTATTACGCTTCCTTTAACGTAACAAAGGGAATATACCAAAGCTAAATGCCCATAAGAGGGGGATATAAGGGAAAGGTATGGGACTCTTGGCATTGGTGATGTTGTCTGCTCTTTTACTGTATTTTATCTCAATTTTATCTTTTTTTTGCTTTTTAGCTGTCATTTTTCTTTCTTCCTTTTTCTTTTTCTTTTGTCTCTCTACCTTTTTTGACTTTTCCTCTTTCTTTGTGGAAGAAATAGAAACATCCTTATATAGAAAGTGGTGGTGATAGTGAATGCTTAATTATGTGACTATACAGGGAACCATTGATTATTTACTTAGGATGGAATGTATGGTGCATGAACAAAACCATCTTTAAAAAAACGGGTTGATGGATTAACCTTGAGGACATTACTTTGAGTGAAATAAGTCAGACACAAAAGGACAAATATTGTATGATCTCACTGATAGGAACTAATTATAATATGTAAACTCATAGACATGAAATATAGGCTGCCAGGATACAGAATGAGGCTTAAGAATGAGGAGTGGTTGTTGATTATGAACAGAATGTTCAACTAGGTTGAACTTAAGTGTTTGGAAATGGACAGAGGTGACAGTAGCACATTATTGTGAGAATAACTAACAGTGCTGAAAGGTGTGTGAATGTGGCAGAAAGGGGAAGTTTAGAGTCACATATGTCACCAGAAGGAAAGGTGGAAGTTAAAACATGGGAATGTATAACACAGTGAATCTTGTGGTGGACAATGTCTGTGATTAACTGTACAAATATTAGAAATTTCTTTCATAAACTAGAACAAATGTATGACACTATAACTAGAAGTTAATAATAGAGGGGTATATAGGGGAAAAACGTACCTATTGCAAACTATGTACTACAGTTAGTAATATTTTAACATTTTTTCTTCAACTCTAACAAATATACTATACCATTACTTTGAGTGAATAATGGAAGGAGTGGTTCTGGAGTAATGAAAATGTTCTAAAATTGAACAAAGAATTAATTGTGGTGATGAATGCACAACTATATAGTGGTACCACGAACAACTAATTGTACACTTTGGATGATTGTATGGTATGTGAATAATCTCAATAAAATTGAATAATTAAAAAATATTTAGATCTTTATCGGGAATTCATTTTTATGCATACTGTGATGTAGGGGCTCAATTTTTTTCCCTAAGTAAATAGACAACAGTTATTTGATAGACACTTCCCCCACTAATTTGAGATACCAGTTTCATCAAATAGTATTTTGCAGGTCTATCCTCCATCTATTTCGCTGTTCTTTGCACCAGCATTTTATTGCTTTCTTTTGCTATTACTTGAAAGCATGTTTTGATATCTGGTAGTTTGAGTTTTCCTCATGGTTCTTTTGAAAAATTTTCTTTGCTGTCATCCCATATTCACTTTCTCAGATGAACTTCAAAATCAAATTCTTAAGTTTCAGAACAATCTCATAGAGAGTTTGACTGGAATTCCATTGAATTTTGTTCAATTTTGGGAGGGTTGACATCTTCACAATTCTGAATTTTCCCTTCCAGGAAAATAGCTGCTTCTCATAGACATCTGGGCCTGCTTTTATGTCCTTTAGAAAGGCCGTGCCCCCTTCCCCCAGACATATCTTCACATTTCCTATTAAGGTTAATTCTGGGTTTATTCAATAATCAGTTTCTTCTTCAGACAGAGAGGAAGCAAGAAAGATTGAAAAGGGTTAAATTCCTGGTGGGCAAGGAGTTCCCATCATGGAGCCATATTCATGTGCAAAGATTTAAAGCAACTTTTCCCAGCAAAGACCAGTTCATCCCAACTAGAAAGTTGGAAATACAGGCTAAGAAGGTTGGCCAGTTGCTATGTTACAAAAAAATCATCTGTGTCCCTCAAAAAGACAAAGGTTTGAGGGTCTCTGCCATCCTATCAAAAAGACCTGTTTGGACCAAAAAAAAATTTTTTTCTGTATACTTCATATTTTTTTATAGAATATTTCAAAGAAGAATTTAGCTCTTCATTTCACCCTAACATTACTCTTCTCATAATTCTTGGTGGTTTGAATATCAGTTATAAATAATCAGTCTCAGTCCATTGCTTTCTCACTTCCTTGACTCATATCTTCTGAAGGTCTTGCTTTCCCCCATACTTCAGCCACTCATTGCCACGTTCTTATCCTTGATTTTGTCATTGTAATAACTGGAATCCCTCCAGAATCTCAATTTCAAACACTCTACCTTCTCCTATACTCCAGCTCTAACTCTGGAACTTCCAACCTGTTAATCCTAACACACTTTCACTGTCCCCCAGTCCTTCGTGCCTCATTTCCCTTCTTACCTGGCTTAAATTCATGGTCTATTATAATTACCACCTTGTATACACCCTCAACCCCCTGGCTTTCTCTTAGTTTTTTGTTCTTGCTTGGCAAAAGCACAGCCCTGGTCAAACCTAACTTTCCCCCACTGCTCACCTGCGTCCACGTGAGGACATGTGGCTGGAGACAAGCCACGCAGCTGTGTTGAGTGGCTGGCTTTAAAGGCATCACCACAAGCCACACACATTCTTACTGCTTCCTGGGAGCCGTCCATTATCTTCCCTTCTGTTCACCCGCCCACTCTCCAAGACCATTTCATGCTTCCTCCTTACTCTGCAAATCTCCAACACCCCACTTCCTCCTCATTTCCAGACGAGGCCCTCCTTGCTTCCTAAGTCACCGACAAAACCGAAGCCAGCAAAAGAGACCCTCCCCTGGCTCCCAGCCCACATTCACCTGTCCCCTCCCGCTCAACCTTGCGTTGAGTCCCTGGGGCCCACTGTGCTCCTCCCTCGGGCCAGCCCCCCATGGGGGTGCTAGGTCCCTGCCCCTCTTGCCTCCCCCAGGGTGTCGTTTGCCATTTCTCCCCATCTCTCCTGCACCACCCAGTTCTCGTTTTTTACTGCATCACCCCGTCAGCACACAGGCATGCTGCTGTTTCTCCCACCGGGGAAAATCGTTATGAAAAATTGGTTCCCATTTCCCCTCCAGCTATCACCCCTTCTTCTTCCCTTCACAACAATGTCACCAGGGAGAGGGGTTCACACCACGGTGTTGAGTTCAAATCCCAACTCCAGTCCTCGAGGTGTGAACCCGTTTGCAACTAGGACCTCGGGAGATGTCAGGGCATGGACTCATTTGTGAGTAGGATCTTCAAAGATCCTGCTTCCATAGGCCAAATCGAATCTCGGAGGGCCATAATCTGCATCAGTGGAGGCTTTAGAAGGAGAGGAAATTCCAGGGCAGTCTACAGAAGCCTGAATTTAGAAAAAGCCAAGGGATGGAGGACAGCCATCGCCGGAAGGTTACCGACCCCTGGAGAAAGCACCAGTGGCCGACACTTTGGTGCCGGATTTCCAGCCTCCAGCCTGTGATCCCATGAATTCCCATTGCTGCAGCCAACCAGTGCATGTTTGTCACAGCGGCCTGGCAACCTAAGGTGTGTTGTCTCTTCTCTCCTCCAATTCTTGCTGGAAAGTGTTTCCACCATCCCCAAAAGCTACTTTTCCCAGGCAGCAGTGCCCCTGCACTGTGGGAAGGCAGCCGTAACTCGGAATGTGCATTTTACTAGCGGCTGCATTAGACACGGGTCACTCTGGGGCTCAGCCTGTGCTCCATGCCGTCAGGGGTGGCACTTGGGGGCCTTGTGGCTTTCAGTTTCAGCTCATGGCACGTTAATGCCTCCAACACAACACTCACCACTGGGTAGTTCTGATGCCTTTACCGTGCCCTATTTTTCCTCCTAGCATTTACCACTTTCTAACATCCCAGATAATTATTCATTAGATTGCTTATTTCTTGTCTAGAATCCAGGCTCCACCAGGGCACAGTTCTTGCCTGTTTTATTTGCTAATGTATCCCAAGTGCCCAGAACAGTGTCCGGCTCCTAAGAGGCTGTGTAAGTCTTGACCACTCATGCAGTCATGTACTTCCAGTTTAGCCACATCTGGGACACTGCAGCCACAAGCCCACCGCAGGGCCTGGGCTCCTGCCTGGCACCTGGCTCTGGCCATTTTGCCTCCCAGTCTCAGCCCCAGGGGCAGCTGGTGAGCTCTGCCCTGTCCGTCCTCCCTAAAAGGTAACACTCCCCCCACCCAGCTGCTTTCCAGTCCCTCAGTTTTTCCTCTCTCTTTTTAGCCTTTAACCCTTACCTCCTAACATGCTACCTATCTCATTTATTTTGTTAACTGCCTGTCTCCTTCCACCAGAATGTACGTTCCATGAGGCACAGGTTTTTTCCATCTTGCTCACCGGTGTATTCCCAGCACCAAGAGCCATGCTTGGCACATACTTGTGGAAGGGACTCATGGAGAGAGCACATTTTATAAAGTCTTCTGGGTCCAGGACCATGACCTGATCAATTTTCAGGTCCCGCCCCACCACGGGAGGTGCTGGAAGATGGCCTGGGCTGTCTGGACCTGCAGCTCTGGCTTGAACCCCACACCCAGATCCTCAGGCTCACCCTCACCCCGGGCCTGCCGGGCCCCCAAGTATCGCCCCGACCAGCCTCAGCCAATATCCCAGCCTGTCCTGGTGGCCACAGGGCTCCCTCTCCCGGTGCCGCTGCTCCACCCAACACTGCTGTCATCGACCACTGCTCGTGGCCTCCCTGACACCCAGCTGCCGGCTGCCGTCCAGGGGGACACAAGGTGGACACCTCACCCACGACTGCTGGTATCTACTCGGGGCCCGATGTTCTAGGCACTCCCCAAATCCATTCATTCCATCGCTCTACAGGTGTGCATTTGAACAAGTACCTGGCACAGTCCTAGACCCTTGGGATATAATAAAGTTCTTGCCACCGTGGTGCTTATACCCTAATGGGAAAGACAGATGACAAATAACCAAACTGATATATAGTATGTCTGATAGTGAGAAGTTCCATGGCGATAGAGCAGGAGAAGGTGTAAGGAGTTCTGGAGCTAGGGTGGGGTGGATGTGGAGTGTGTTTTCATTCATGGGGGTCAGGAAGGGCCTTTCTGAGCAGGGGACATCTGAGTGAGCCACACAGATTTCAGAGGGGAAGGTCATTGCTGGAAGAGGCCACGACAAATGCAAAAGCCCTGAGGGACAAGGGCTGGGGTGTTCAAAGGATAGAAGGCGACCAGTGTGCCTGGAGCAGAGTGAGCAAGGGGGGTGGCTGTCGGCAGAAACAAAGTGGCTTGGGCTATGCATAAAGGAAGGATGGTTGTCCCCAAGGGGAGCCTTGCCAGACTGGGGGAAGACAAAGAAGGGGGGAGGACTGCAAGGGGAGTGGGAGTGGAGGAAGGGACGTCTTCCCCCACCTGGACTCGAGAACTGTGGACAACCTGGGTGGGCAAACCATGAAATGACTGATGTTAGGCCAGATGGCAGGAGCTCAAAACAGAGCACGACTTGAGTTTGGGAAACCAAATAAGTTCCATTTCTTGCACATCCAAAGTCTGGGCAGAAATTCACACTTGCTACATTAAGCTAAGCAGGTTAAATTACGGGGAAACACACTGCGGCTGCATCCCCGGCTAACTTTTTAGAAATCTTTGCTCCTGTCATTGACATATTTTTCTCACAACAAGACGGTTGAAAATCTGGGAAGAGTTTCCTCAAGTGGAGATATCTGCTACGCCGCTCATCACCCCGAAAGGAGCCACCCATCCTGCCTTGAAGAGGGAAATCACCAATTTCTCTAAGAGAGATGGACTCCAATAGCATTTCTGTCAAAAACAAAAACAAACAAACAAAAAAAAACAGAAACACATGTATCCTGAGTGTGAAAGCCCAGAAATTATTCCTATCACTCTGCAGTTCTGGCAGGAAGCCAGATTCCTGGAATCTGCAGCAGCTGAAACATTTCATCAGGCTGCAGTAACCACAGCAGATCCTGGTGACAATGATCTAGAAAGATTGAGTTTTTCAAAGAGGCTCTCTTTGATTTCTTTTTAACAATGAAAAGGCCCACTTTAGAGTTGCTATTTCCTGGATTCTTCAGGAATTCCTCATCTCTAGCTAATCTGTGTGCATTTTAATATTAATAAAGGAAGTGAAGGGCATGTGCTGGTTTGAATGTATTATGCCCCCAGAAAAAGCCATATTCTTTGATGCAATCCTATGGGGCAGACATATTAGTGGGGATTAAGTTGGAAAGTTTGGATTAGGTTGTTTGCATGGAGATGCACCCCACCCAACTGTAGGTGATGACTCTGATGAGATAATTTCGAGGCGTGGCCCCACCTATTCAGGGTGGGCCTTGATCAGTGGAGCCATATAAATGAGCTGACAAACAGAAGGAACTCAGTGCAGCTGAGAGTGACATTTTGAAGAGAAGCCACAGCCAAGAGGGACACTTTGAAGAAAGCACAGGAGCTGCAAATGAGAGACAGTTTGAAGACGGCCGTTGAAAGCAGACTCTTGCTCCAGAGAAGCTAAGAGAGGACAAATATCCCAAGTGCAACTAAGAGTGACATTTTTGAGGAACTGCAGCCCAGAGAGGAACGTCCTGGGAGAAAGCCATTTTGAAACCAGAACTTTGGAGCAGACGCCAGCCACGTGCCTTCCCAGCTAACAGAGGTTTTCCGGACACCATTGGCCATCCTCCAGTGAAGGTGCCCGATTGCTGATGTGTTACCTTCGTCACTTTATGGCCTTAAGACTGTAACTGTGTAGCCAAGTAAACCCCCTTTTATAGAAGCCAATCCATTGCTGGTGTTTTGCATTCTGGCAGCATTAGCAAACTAGAACAGGGCACTATCTCATTTGGAAGTTGAGGAAAATGAAGTGAGTTTTGCCCGCATAGGTGCCCAGCAGAGTGGTTCATGGTGCATGTGACCACCTCCAATGGCCTGCAGCTGTCATCCGGTGCTCAGTGAAGGGCCCCAGGCATTGGGCAAGCTCCACATGTGGTCACTGGATGTGACAGTGGACCCAGGGATGGCAAGTGCCTGGTGATGTTTGGATTAGCTCCAGATTTTACTGTTTCTTTGAACTTTTCCAAGTTGCAAAGCATTATGATAAGTGAGTCTATTTTTGACAAGTCTTGGTATTCTAAATCCTGGTGATCTTACTAGCTCCAAATTGGAGTTGTTTTTTATTTTTAAAAGAATCATTCTTTTCTCTCTTTGGAACGCAATGGGAAAAAGCTTAGAATAAATCCTTCCAGTTTCCCCCTTCAAGATGGAGCGAATTATTGGCTCTGAGTAATGAAAGGTGACAGGGGGGATTGAGACAGATGGAAACTATTCAGAGGGTAGAAATTGGTACTTTGTTTAGGAGGCAGAGGAGGGATAGACAAATCAGGTTACAGATCACACTGAAAGTGCCTCTAGTTTCTGACGTCAGCACCTTCTCCTGCAGACCTCAGCCTTCCAGAAATAAAGTAAGTGGCTCATCTACACTTCCAACTCGTAACCCAGCTAAGGGAAGACCACAGGCCACATTTACTCAGTGCATGCTTTGTGCTGTGGCATCGAGGGGTGGCTGGGATTGTGTAAGTGACACGGGAAGGCTCGTCTGGAGCACTGTGAGGACTGTCCTTATGGAATGAGACATGTCATAAAGGAGCTGGCCAACATCTTAATATCAACTTGGATCAAAACTGGAAAACTGAGGCCGCTGATCACTTTTGTCCTCAAGGAAGATAGGAGGAAGGGAGCATATGACAAACATCAGTGCTCAGCAAGCCTTGGCCCACTAGGATAGGGACCAAATACAACAAGGGACATTATAATTAGAGATACAGTACATTGCCAAAAAAAATTAAAAAAAAAAAATCAGTGGCCAAGCACAGACTGGGTGGGGTAGGGAGAAGGATGCAACTTAGCAACAGCAAGAATTAAAAAGGATTAGGAAAGTTTGGTAGGCACTAAGCCCAGATGAGTCAGTGGTGCAGTTGGCTGCCCATCAAATGGCTGCTGGGACATAAGAACAGGTGAGGTGGTGTGCAGAAGAATGTTGATTCTTCTTTATGCTGATGGCCTCATATGGATGTGACATTTTAGGAGACTCAGATATGTACCTAAGACTGTCCAAAGGAGAGTGACCAGGACCTGGAAACCATAGAGAATCAAGAGTTGAAGAACCAGGTGTTCAGACTGAAGAGGAGAAGAGCCAGGAGCACTGGCCACAGCAACAGGGATAGGCCTTTTTCTGGGCTCCTGGGGCAGAACCAAGACCCATAGTGGGTAGGAACTCCAGGGACAGAGTCTGGCCCACTCTGAGAAAGACCTCCTTGGAGGGCAGCCTCCCCTGCACCGGCGACATTCAAGAACCAGCCACATGGCCACCTGCTGGGAACATCGGTGAGGGAAGGCACACCCCGTGTGGGGCTGGGGAGCTGATCTTCAGGGTAACATGCTGCTCTCAGACCCTGGAGCTTTTGATGAGTGTCGGCACTGCCTCAACCCACCTATGCCTCTGCCCTCACAGCCGTGAGCTCCAGCAGGATTTCTGCTGAGATGCGGTGTTCCAGTTTGCTAATGCTGCCATCATGCAAAATACCAGAAATGGATGGGCTTTTATAAAAGGGGGTTTATTTGGTTACACAGTTACAGTCTTAAGGCCATAAACTGTCAGAGGTAACACATCAACAATCAGGTACCTTCACTGGAGGATGGCCAATGGCATCCAGGAAACCTCTGTTAGCTGGGAAGGCACATAGCTGGCGTTTGCTTGCTCCCAGGTTGCATTTCAAAATGGCGTTCTCCAAAATGTCAGTGTCAGCTTCCAACAGCTGTCTTCAAAATGCCTCTCTAAGCTGCAGCCAACGTCCACAACTACAAGCATCTCTGAGCTAAGCCAGCTAGCATCTGGGTCTGGCCAGCATTTTTAAAGGACTCTAGTGATTAAATCAAGACTCACCCTGAATGGGAGGGGCCATTCCTTCACGGAAGTAATTCAGTCAGAGTTATCACCTTCCATGGGTCGCATCTCCATGGAAACAACGTAATCCAAAGATTCCAACCTAATCAACACTAATATGTCTGCCCACACAAGACTGCATCAAAGAACATGGCATTTTTTGGGGGGACATAATACATCCAAACCGGCACATGGGGTTTAGGGATTTGGGAACAAGTCTCATGCTTAATCATAACTTCATCTCGAGCTTGACCTCCTGTCTGGGCAGTCAGAGGAGCGGGAGGGGGTGGGGAAGAGTCGGGGTCGGGTGCTGGGAAGCAGTGAGCTCTCACAGCTTGGGGCCGGGGCACACACTCAAGGTGAAGGGGGTGAGGACAGCAAATCTGATCAAGGCCACTCCGGGGGCATCTCACACCCAGTTGATCCAGTGAGAAAGGATTCTCCATCTCTTCCCGGGTCCCACACTGGCCCCAGCACTGACTGCTTCCATCCCAATACCTCAAACCTCTTTTTTGCCCCTAGATTTTGCTTTCTCTTTGAGCTCCCTTCCCAGCTTTCTTCCTCATCACAGGCCTCTGGAAAGAGCAAGTTCCACCTGCCTCCTGTCTCACCTCTGGTTCATTCCTTAGCCACTGCACCCAGGTTTTGTCCCCACCGTTCCTCTGAAGCATCCCCCACAGCTTTCTGTCTGCTGTGCTCCAACCATGGTTCAGTGACACCCACTGCCTTTCCTTGGGACCCCAGTGTCTCTACCTGGGCCTGATGCTAGACCTCCCAATAGGCCAACTCTTTTCCTGCTTTTGAGTCTTGATTCTGTCAGACTCTGTGACTGCCATGGGTTGAACTGTATCCCCCAGAAAGGTATGTCCAAGTCCTAGCTCCACATCCCATGACCGATCCTATTTGGAAATAGGGCCTCTGAAGATGTGATTGGTTAAGATGAGGTCATTCTGGAGTAGGGTGGGGGCCTGATCCGACATGACTGGTGTCCATATAAAAAGGGGAGAGGAGACACAGACAGACGGACACAGGAAGGACAAGGCCACGCAAAGAGGGAGACAGAGAAAGGAGTGATGCATCTGCAAGTCAAAGCACACCAGAGACTGCTGGTAAACACGGGACGAAGCAAGGAAGGGCTCTCTGCTGCAGGTTTCCAAGGGAGCACGGCCCTGCCAACTCCTCGGTTTTGGACTTTTGTCCTCTGGAACTGTGAGATAGTAAATTTCTGCAGTGATAAGTGAGCCGGTTTGTGGTACTTTGTTATGCCAGCCCTGGGAACGCAAGACATTGGCTAAACATATCTTCTGCCTTGACTTCTGCATAACCCACACCTCCAGTTTTCCTGCTTTAACTGCTACTCCTTCACCCTCTGGCTCCTGGTCCTCTACATGCCCAGAGGCCCTCAAGCTCTACCTTAGCCTTCTTCTTGTACCACAACCTCTCCCTGAATATTGTCTTTAATTTCACTGTTTTGATCATGATTGAAAATCTACTTCTTGATTCCTGCCCTCTAAACACCAGCTTCATCTCTAAGTGGATATCCAACCGGCCTTTTGAACTTCAAGTGTCAAAATACAACTGCATCCCCCTCCAGAAAACTTCTGCAATTCTTCAGCTTTCCTTGTGCTTTTCATTTTGATGAGTGCTCTCAGACTCCATTCATCATCCACATTAGGAACCTTACAATTATCTATGGTTTCTTTCTCTTTCTCGCCTTCCAACTCTCATTCATTTCTGCCCTCCACCACACACACACAATTTCCATAATCCTCCCTAGTATATGTCTTCATCATCCATACTTTGGGCAGATACGTTATGCTTTGCCCCACAGCCTTCAGCAGGTCCCAGGTGCTTATAGATAAAGCCCAAACACCAGAGCTTGTTACCGTGGTGGTGCCTTGGGGTCCTGCACTCCACCTCTCTCCATCCTTCCCCTTGGGCTCCTGATGCAGCCCACTGGACAGCTCGCTTTTCCTCACGCATGTGGGCAATCTCCCTGGAGCCTGGCATGACCACTCATCATCTATTACTTCTTGCTCAAATTTTTTCAACCCCACAAGCTCCAACTCAGTTGTCATTTCCTCCACAAAGCCTTTGCCAACACCTTGAGCCAGAATCAGTTTCCTCCTCCTCTGGGCCCCTGCTGCACTTTATTTAGCTCTCTATTCTGGTTGCAGCTCTGCCTCCTGTTATAGTTAGCTGTGTTCATTCACTCAACAAATATTGTCAAGAGGCCACTGTGGGCCAGATCCTGCTCTGCCTGCTGGGGATCCTTGATGTTCAAGAAAAATGAGCTTCTCTGCCTTGAGGAGTGATCATTTTGGTACGAAGATGGAATGTATTTATATAAATACATAAATACATAAATTATAGAGTATGTTAGAAGGTGATAAGTGCTTGCTATGGAAAAGAGGTATAAGTAATACTCAGGATGTCTGTGTGTTGGTAGGGGTGTCTGTTGCAGTAATGAACAAGGTGGCTGGCATAGGCCTTACTGAGAAGATGACATTTCAACCAAGACCAGAAGGAGGCAAGGGAGTGAGCCGAGGCAGCCAAGGGGACATCTGGGAGAGAGCAGGGTATCTGTCCTGACAGCAGAACAGATGGGCAAGAGCCTGGAGTGGGACATGCCTGTCCTGTTCAAGGGCATAGCCAGGAGCCCCGTGTGGCTGGAGAGACGTGAACAAGGAGATGAGTAACAGGAGGTGAGGTTGTGGTGGGGGTGGGGGGTATGGGAGCCAGCCAGACCACTGTGAAGAGAGTGGCCTTTATCTGGATGAAACTGGAGCTACTCTAGGGTTTGGGGCAGACGTGGGACATGATCTGACTTAGTTTTAAAGGATTACTTTGGTTGCTGAGTTGAATATGAACAGTAAAGCAGGCAAAGACAGAAGCAGGAAGACCAGTAAGGAGTCCACCGCAAGAAATCCAAGAAATCCAGGGGTGAGACGATGGTGTTCAGACCAGGGTGGTGGAGGGGAGGAGGAAGAGGGGGTCAGATTCTGAATACGTGTTTAAGGTGGAGATGACAGGATTTCCAGTCAACTGAATGTGGGTGCGTGAGAGAAAGGATGAATCAAGGAAGACTCCAAGGCTTTTTGCCTGAACTCGGGGAAGGATGGAGTTGTCATCATCTTAGATTGGAAAGGTGGTGGACAGAGCAAGTTTGGGTGTGGATGGGGGTGAGGCTTTGAATGTGTGCGCCAGGCCTCAAAGTGGAGATGCCAAATAGGTCACTGGATAGAAGAGTCTGGAGTTTGGGAGAAAGAGCTGTACTAGATATATAAACTTGAGGAGTCATCAGTGTCTAGATGGCATTTAAAGCTAAGAGATGGGGTGACTCAGCAAAGGCAGTGAGTGTGGATAGAGAGGACCAAGCACTGAAGCCTGGGACCCTCCAAGCATTAGGGAGAAGAGAAGCGACCAGCAAAGCTGACCGGAAAGGAGTGCCAGGAAGACAGAAGGGAAACCAAGAAACTGATGTCCTGTCAGCCAAGCAAAGGAAATATATCTAGAATCAGCTAAATCAAATGTTGCTGATACGTCATGTAAGGAGCGTTGAGAGAACAAACCAATGGAGTTTCAAAGCGGCTGTTGGTAACCCCGGTAAGCACAGCTTAGGTGGAGGGGTGGGGGTGAAAGCCTGATGGGAGTGGTTAAAGAGACAAAGAGCAAAAGTGATTCTTTGATTCTTCTAAGGTTTTGCTGCAAAAAATCAGGACATCTGCTGGTAGAACAAATGGGATATAGAGAAGGTTTTCATTTGCTTAACTTGGGAAAAATAATGTTTGTGAGCTAATGGGAATGATCCACTGGAGAGTAAAAAGTTGATGGAGAAAGAAGGGAGAATTAAAATTCTCCTTCAGACATCCTTGGGATATATCCATGGGATATCCTTGAGTAGGTGAGAGAGGACAGGAGCTGGTACCCAAGTGGAGAGATTTGCTTTAGATGGAGCATGGGAAGTTCATCTAGGATGACAAATGAGAAAGCAGAAAACGTGGCTATAGGTGGTTGCAGGTGACGGGATGAGGTGAAGATGGGGAAGTTCTTTTCTGGTTGCAGCTCACACTGCTCTGTTGGACTGGAATGTGCTTTCTGTCCCCTAGGCCTGGCTGCCTCCTACTTCTACTCCAGCTCAAACATCACCTTCCCCAGGAAGCCTTTCCTGCTGTCCTCCATGCCTCCCCCAGTCTGGACAGTGAAGACTCCTCTCTGGCTCCCGCACCCCAGTACACCTCTCTGTTGCAGCTCACTGTCTCCCTCCAACTCCCTCGCTAGGATGTAAACATTATGAGAAAGTAGCGACTTTTATCTATCTTTTAGAGCTCCTTTTTTACACAACACAGAAAGGCATGTCTGTCTTCAATTTAGGAAGTGAAGCCAATCTCTTTTTGGTCACTTTCTGTTACATTGATTTGACAAGAGGCTCTAAAAATTTGTTTTTCTTCCAAGAAAGTCTCTGGGGCAGGTTGATGTTGCATCCCCTAGTTAATCGGTTTCTTGTTAGTTTATTTTATATTCAAAGGGAGCAAGTAGTGTTTCACCCTGGGTCAGCAGACACATTAGTAGTAGGTAAGGCCGGGATAAAAAATTACTTATTTACTTCTGTATTTATTTGTTTTGTCAAAAAATAGCTACTGAATGTCTTCCATGGGCCAAGAGCGCTATCTGGCAGGTATATCCATCAGCCATCAAAGATATTCTTCAGGCCTTCCTGCTTTATTTTTGTGTCTAAAATGTTTTAAAGCCGAGGCAACCTCAGAGCATGTCTACCTTGGTGGGAAAGCAACAAACTACAAGCTGTATTGGGTTTGAAATTGCATATTACAGGTAATGACAGAGTGAGGCTCTGGTAATGAGCTTACAATGTGCTCTCACAAACGCACTCAGAGCGCGGGAAGGCCGCTCCCCAGGGCACCAATCCCCCAAACTGGCTCTCACTGTACTCACCAGAGCCCAGGTCTCCAGGGATACTGTGCTGTTCTAGTTTGCTAATGCTGCGGAATGCAAAACACCAGAGATGGCTAGGCTTTTATAAAACGGGGGTTTATTTCGCTATATGGTTACAGTCTTAAGGCCACAAAGTGTCCAAGGCAACACATCAGCAATCGGGTACCTTCACCGGAGGATGGCCAATGGCGTCCGGAAAACCTCTGTTAGCTGGGAAGGCAGCTGGTGTCTGCTCCAAAGCTCCAGCCTCAAAACGGCTTTCTCCCAGGACGTTCCTCTCTGGCAAGCTTGCTCCTCTTCAAAACATCACTCCCAGCTGCACTCTCTGAGTTCCCTCTCTCTGAGTCAGCTCATTTATATAGCTCCACTGATCAAGGCCCACCCCGAATGGGTGGGGCCACGCCTCCATGGGAACATCTCATCAGAATCATCACCGACAGCTGGGTGGGGCACACTCCAAGCAAATCCAACCAGCACCAAAACTTCTGCCCCACACAAGACCACAAAGATGATGGCATTTGGGGGACACAATACACTCAAACCGGCACATGTGCTGAACACCATGTTGGTGCTAGTATTGCCCTAATGACGAGGTCTGGGTGTGAGAGGGGTGGTGAGATGAAACAGAGATAAACACAAACCTCATGCTCCGGTTGCTTAGCTGGAACTCAGTAAGGAATCAAACCAGGCATCTTCAAGTGAAGTTTTAGGGTGACATAGGGACACGCTCACCCCAGATGCCCAGTGCCTGGGGGTAAGAATGGGCTGTGGGTGCTGTTGCCAGTTGGTTTTCTGCTGGGTGGGTCTGGAACTAAACCTCAGAAGGTGGCATGAAAGGAAGAGAGAACCAGTCTCCGCTTCAGAGGAGCAGAGAAGCTCCCCACACCCCCCTTCTCATCCCCAATGGCGGAGCCACAGGGAAGGGGTGCCCAGAGCATGACGTCATCCACAGACAGTCCCCTGGGGTGAGGGGCTGCTGCACAGCCAGTGCCATCAGCTCCCCCCAGACGGGCCCCTCAGCGAGGGAGGGACGACATGGGCAGAGCGGCCAGCCCACAGGACTTGCACCTGTCAGTAAAGGTTCACCAGACTGGCTCCCCTTGAGGCCAGGTGCCCCAGGTATTCTATCCCCAGATCCCGGGCCCAGAGAAAAGGACCCCGCCCCTGCCACATACTGCCCCAAGCCCCAGGAGTGGCAGTGGCAGAACAGGTCCTCAAGACACCCTAGGGCTGCAGTGTCCCTAGAATCCTCATTAATTTGGGTGCTCTCCATCCAGCTTTGCCTTGTCAAGAGCTCATCTAATTACGACGACAATGGGGACCCGTGATTCTAGAGCCCTTTCCATGTGCCAGAGAAGGACTTGACAAGTATCATCTCATTAAATCTCATTAAACACTCCCAACGACCTAGCAGGTTGGATACATTTTAATTATTACAAGGAAACTGAGGTACAAAGAGCTCCAACAACCTACTGGGACTCCAAAGACGATTTGACTTCAGAGTCCCAGCTTTTGATTACAAAATTATTGGGTGGCTACCACGTGCCATGCATGGAGACGGGTGTTGGGCTGACAGTGGGGAAGGAAGCAGACGTGATCCCACCCTTGTGGACCCCGCTGTCTCGTGGGCAGGGCAGCCGGCCACTAAGGAATCCAACACCCCGCCGGCAACCTGCTACAGCACAATACAGGGGCGAGCAGCATCAGGGAGGGTGGCGTTCATAAGGCAATTGGAAAAGGACAGCTAAAGGAGGTGAGAAATCCACTGAGGCCTGAAGGACAGGTGGGCGTGCAGTGGGGAGGTGCTACCAGCAAAAAAACACCAGCACATGCAAAGGGCCCGAGGTGGGGAAGTGCCGAGCAAGTCAGGAACTGAATGAGGCCTGGCAGTGGAAAGAGGGACATCTGAGGGGCTTTGAGGCCACGGTGAGGGGCAAGCATGGGGGTTGCTTTACCTACGCCAAGCCAGTGCACCTTGACCACCACCCTGTAAGGCGAGTGCCATTAGATCTGTGTCCATTTTGCAGACAAGACGACTGAGGCTGAGGGGTGAAATGGTGATGTGCCTAAGGAGCCCAGTATGAGTGAAGGGGGCTGAGATCTGAGCCCAGGTGCACCCACCACCCTGCCCTGCCCTCCGCAGAGCCCCTGAGCAGACCAGGAGGGAGCCCAGCTGCCCTGGTGCTGATGTCTAACGGGGGGGTGGGGGTGGGGGGCTAGGGACTGGCTCATCAGGGCTGAGCTCCCTTTGCCGGACACCCAGGAGCTCTCCCACAGCCATGGTTCTTTTCTCATCAGTGAAAGTGGTGATAATGCGATGTGCCATTTTCAGGAAACTATCCAAGCTGGCCGGCATAAAAGGCCGTCAATCTCCCCACAGCTCAATAACAGGCAGCCCTCACCGGGCCGGGCTCCAAGCCCTTGGCCCCTATTAGCGCAGGGAAGGGATCCAAACCCCATCTGGTCCTTCTTGCTGAGGGAGGGGGCACCCACCCCCAGAGAGAAGTCAGGGCTCTTTGCAGGGGTGGGGAGGCAGGATCCGCGAGGCAGGACCGAGTAAGGGTCCACCCCGTCTATGTGGTGCCGTCGGAAGCGGGAGAGCCAGCAGCCGTCTGGCCTGTCCCTTCATCCTTTCATTCCGTGAGAACCCTCTGGTGGCAATTCTGCTTCTCAATCACTTCCTTCTAAATCCATCGAAAGCTTCTCAAACGTCTCCACGTGCAAAATGACTGGAAGAAGAGAGCTGAACGAGTGATCGATTTCACTGAAGTGTTTCAGCAGCTAAGGAGACTTCTATCTAATGCGGAGGAGGAACAAAACGGGAGGAAGGAAAAGGCACAGATTTTGCCTGCTGAAATCAAAGCAGCTTTCTGACTTGGTGGTTCCGCTGACATTTCTTGAGACCCCAGCACGTGACCGTCAGTGTGTGAGCGCCCAGTGAGGACTAAGACGTGGGTGCTGCCCACGGGGACTTGGTGGTCCCAGGGAGGAAGATCACGGGAGACGAACGGGATCTGTACTGAGATGACGGCGTGGAGGTTTGGAGCTGTGTGCACCCCAGGAAAACAGGCTCTTAAAGCTAAGCCTTCCCCGTGGGTGTGGACCCACTGTCAGTAGGACCTTCTGATGAGGCTACTTCAGTTAAGAAGGTGTGGCCCACCTCAGTCAGGGTGGGTCTTAATCCTATTGCTGGAATCCTTTATAAGAGAATGAAATTCAGACACAGAGAGGAAGCCACGAGAAGCAAGAAGCTGAAGTGGAGCCCGGAAGAGAAGGGGGTGACTGGGAGACACTGCCAGGTACCGTTTAACGGAGGACTTGGGGCTTGCTGGTGCCGGTGGCCAACCCCAGAGCTCCACAGTCCTCGGGGAGAAACCATCGCCTTGATGGTGCCTTGATTTAGACTCTCTTCTAGCCTCAAAATCATGAGCAAATAAATTCCCCCTGTATAACCCGGCCCATATCATGGTGTTTGCTTGAGCGGCGCAGGAACCCAAAACAGATGGTGCCCGATTTCAACAGGACCCACCAGCCGGGCGAGACGGTGTGAGCAGCTGTGAAACATGTCGTATCCGTGCTTGTGCCCCCATATCCAACTGTGTCGGGGGCACAGACGGGCTCAGCCCACACTGATGGGCAGCTGGTAGAGGGAGCCCTGTCCGGAGCAGGGCACGGAGATGGCACCTGCTGCAGCCGGGGAGGCGCAGGCTGCTCCGACTGGCGTGGCCCGAAGGCCCAGTGGGCATGACGGAGAGGCAGAGGGCCTTAGGGGCGTCACGGAGAGGGCGGGTGGACATTACTGGCAGCCATTGAGAAACTGAGGTGGGAGCTGAGACTCAGGGAAATTAATCCAGGCACGTTCAAAACATCATTGACAATCTCATGACGGGAAATTCCTTCCCTCTCTGGCTTCCCTCTCCTCCTGGCTTGGCCCGAGTGCCTGGCAGCCCTGACATCCACCAGGGGAACACAGATTTGCCCAAGGAGAGCGAACAGAAGCTTCCGTGCCCAGCAGGGAGCCCCCCACCCCCAAACAAGGCCTTCCTGGGCCTGGCCGGGCCCTTCTTACCAGTAGTCCAGTTGCAGAGGTGAGGCTCCCAAGCTGCCAATCTGACAGTAAAGTTCCAAGTTAGAGAGTTCATACAGCTGGAGCTCGTGGTTTCTGTTAAAATATCAAGAATGTTTGAAGTGAACATTAAGTCAAATTCCCACTGCACTTTTGTAGAAAACTCCTTATAGTGGAAAATCCCCTGGTTTCATAAACGGAGGCAGCACCGGGCCAACAAAATGCTGCCGTCCTGACCACACGCTCCGAGCTGAGCTTGAAGCCCCCTCCCCATGCTTCTGCCTGGTGGGCATCGCTCCTGCCCGGCTTTCCCCAAGGAGGCTGGTGCAGTTTGCAAAAACGGACTCCGGAACACAGCAGCCAGGGCCGAATCCCTCACCTGCCAAGTGGGGATAAGAACAGCTCCCCTCTCGCGGGAGAGCTGCGAGGGTGGAAAGAGAGGGCAAGTGGGAAAGCGCTAGTCCAGCACCCGGTACTTGCCAAGCGCTCACCAGACATTACCTATGATTTATCAAAAGATGCCGACAAAAAGACGATTAGATCTGCGAGTGGAGGGTCGAAGGCGTCTTCCCGTACGCTGAGGGCTTAACGCAGAGCTCTCTAATTCCCAGTCTCCTAACCTGTACTCCTGGCCCCTGTGTAGCCTACCTTGGAGCCGAGTGCGATAGAACAAGTTTGCAGGTGAGGAAAACAACTTCCTACTTTGACCTGTTCACACACGACACATGTGCCTTAGCTTTGGTGCCCAGGGCCTTTTCCTGCCTGCTTGCCACCTGCAACGTTGTGCAAAGTGGGCCCTGCCTCCAGGTGTCACGTCTCTTGCCTCATCTACAGTTTGTCCGCTCAGAGGGTCTCTAATAAATTCCTGTTTCAACTTCAGAACTTCTAAGTGTGTGTAAGACACGATAATTAGAGCTGCTGATTGTATATTTTTAAATCAAACTCAGCCGAATGAATACATCCAAATGTGTTGCTTTTTAATATTAGGTTTGGATTATCTGAGGCTGGATGACTGCTTTTGCTCATTAAAGCAGTTAAAGCTGGGGAGCCAGGAGCTGCCGGAGGAGACAAGAAAGCCCTTTGGGCTGAGCTTCCTGGGAGTCGAGGCGGAGCCTGAGAAGTTGAGGGTCCCAGGGGGCCGGGCTGTGGGAAAGCCCCTCCCAGCCCTGCCCCATCCCAGCCCACCCCCCAGGGCCCGGCGCAAACCTGACGAGTTCCCGCGCCTTGCCCCCCTGAAACCATATTTCATCCTCCCACCATGTGGAACTTGCTTGTGCTTCAATCTTGATTTGCAGTTTCCCAGATTCCCTTCCCACATGTGCTCTCCCCCTCCACCCCGGCCCACGACTGAGAAGAATCAAACAGCCCCCAGGACTCCACGCATATATTTTCATTTTGCCTCCATTGATCAAAAACTCCGTGCTCTTCCTTCTGAGGATCTTCAACGATGTCTCCAAGCATCTTTTTACTGTGGATTTTAATTTTTGAATCACCCAAAGCCCTCAGGACTAACTTTTGATGGATAATAAACTGGGGGGTGCTACTTTTATCTGAACCAAGTTGTGCTAAAAAGGAACAAGACCAATTTTTTTCTCCTCTGGCCCACACGTGAGCTCTGGACGTGCTCCCCAACGAAGGCCGCCGTCCGTGCGCGAGGCAGTGAGCGCATCCCCAGAATATGCCAGACGGAGCCAGCGTTTTGGACAGTGATGTTGAAGTCCTAGTATTTTTCTTAATGGCCATGTGACTCTATACTCACACCACAAACGTTTGTGTAAGCTCAAACATAGAAACACATTTGCACAAGACAACAATTTTTCACCCCTGGTTGAGAGCTGCAGGCTCCTACCCGGTGGCGAGGATCAGCGTGTTGCACTGGAGCATGCTGGCGGCGTCCGTCACCCACTTGGGCTTCCGGCTGAGGGGCTTGTTCTGAAGAGTCAAAGGGAGGAAAAGAACAATAATGTGCATTTTTAATGAAAAGACCATTTTAGCTGCCTCGAGTCATTCTTGTCCATAATATGCACACTTGGCATTATACTCATTCCTTAATTGATTTATTCCGTCAAGTATAAGGAGCTTATCACATGGATGTGAGGAGCCAAGTTTATTCCCTCTCTCCAGGGAGGGCTTGTTCTGCAGCACGAGGGTTACCAGTGTAGCTGGTAGGTTTCCTGGGGGCTCACACTGGGTTTCTGTATCCCGAGCACCTGGCACGGGGTCTGCACTATGCAGGGGCTCAACCCTTTATTGAATGAGATAATAAAAGAGCAGCTTTAAAGACAGAATATATTCTGGGAGGCATCAGGCATTGTAGCTCATATCCTAAGTGTGCCCCCAAAGCTTTTGCCCTCTGATTTTCTGATTCTGTGATTTAATAAGCTCTCTGAAGAGAACCCCTAAACCAAGGTAACAGTCAACAGGAAAAAAAAAGGGAAATTCTTTTGCATTTATCACTCATTAAGAAATATGATAAATGGCATGATGGAATCATGTGTACTTGATCACACCATCTGATTTTAGAAGCCAAAATGAAGCAGTATCTTGTATTCCATATACGGATCCTATTTCTTTTGCATTCCACAGACCAGCAAAGCCCAACATGAATATATTACATCCAAGGACACATTTATGTAATCATACCACTTTAGGAGCAGTTTAAAATAGCAGATAACATCCAACTGTAGCACTCAGCAGCCCGATCCAATGAAAATCACATACAAAAACCTGCTTTCTTCTTTCCAACTTCAGCTGCGGGGACCAGAAATAAATAGCTCCATCTTCTCTGATGGTGATTAGAGTGTCATCCGGCGCAGCGAGAAGGCGCAGCGTGAGACCCCCATATGGCAGCCCCTGCCGCAGAGCTGGCAGAAGGAAGGAAACCTCTTTCTGTCGGGCCAAAACAGCCGCTTGCTCCAAATACACTAGCTGCAGATATGTGCAGACGCCATCCTGGAGACTCAAGGAGAAGTCATTGAGCATTCACTGCCTTTGTGGTGTTCCCAAATCAGGGCATGGATAATTCTTTCCTGGACACCACATAATTACAGCACATGAGCACGGCTGCCAAAAACTCAGGGTAATAAGTGGAGCGGGCATGTTTGCGGGGGGTGGCTGGAAGTCTGTCACCCAGCTGCTGGGCTTTCTTCCCCTCTCCCGCCCTTCTCTTGGGCCATAATAATAACTGTGATCAACACTGAGCGCTTGACGTGTGCCATGCACTGGGGACTTCACCATAATCCTCACACTGATCGTGGAAGGTGCCACTGTTAGCATCATTTTACAAATCGGAAAACTCGGGTTTGGAGAGGGTTGATAATCTGCCCAAGGTCAAATGGCTAGCAAGTCCCACTCCCTGCCCCCCAGAGCCAACACCACCAGAGTATCTGCCTTGGTTATGTCTTCCCTTCTCTCCCCTGGAGCCCTGACTGCTTATTTTTCAAATCACAGAACAATGAAGCATTGGTACTGGATTTGGTTGGGGATTATCCAAGGGTCGGAACAGAGGAGTTTCACTGCTCAACCCATCATATTAGACCTGGACTCCTTCTAGAATCATCGAAGGGCACTGGCAGATGCCAAGCCCGAGAGTGTTAGGGCAGGAGTCCCAACTCATTGGTGTACAATGCAGACTGGGCAACTAGCAGTGATGATGATGATCAAGTTTGTTAAGAACTTATTCTATGACAATCCCTGTTCTAAGGATGTTACATGTCATAACTGAGTTGATTATCAGCAAGTGTCATTTGGCCACAGGATTTCTTCCTTTTTTAAAAAAATTTTTATTGCGATGACACATACAGAAAACACAAAGTTTCCCATTTTAAGTGTACAATCCAGTGGCATTAATTACCTTCACAGTGTTGTGCTATCGCCAGCACCATCCATTACCAAAACTTTCTCATCACCCTAAACAGAAAGTCTGCACCCACTGAGCAATAACTTTCCATTCCCCTCTCCCCTCAGGCCCTGGTACCCTGTACCCTCCTTTCTGTCTCTATGAATTTGCCTAGTCTGGTATTTCATGAGTGGAATCAGACAGTATTTGTCCTTTGGTGTCTGGTTTATTTCACTTAGCATAATGCTTTCAAGCTTCATACACATTGTAGCACAGATGAGAACTTCATTCATTTTTATGACTGAAAACTATCCCATTGTGTACATATGCCACATTTGTTTATCCATTCTTCCATTGATGGGCACATGGGTTGTTTCCACCTTTTGGCAATTGTTAACAGCACTTCAGGACACTGGTGTACAAATATCTGAGTCCCTGTTTTCAATTCTTTGGGGTACATGTTTAGAACTGGGATTGCTGGGTCATATGAAGTCTATGTTTGACTTTTTGAAGAATTGCCAAACTGTTTTCCACAGAGGCTGCACCATTTTGCATTCTCACCAATGATGTACAAGGGTTACAATTTCTCCGCAGCCTTACCAACACTCATTCTCTGCTTTTTTTTTTTTTTATAATAGTCAGCAGGTGTGACATGGTATCTCATTGTGGTTTTAATTTGCATCTCCATAATGACTGAAAATGTTGAGCATCTTTTCATGTGCTTATTGCCCATTTGTATATCTTCTTTGAAGAAATGTCTTTTCCAGACCTGTGCCCATTTTTAATTGGGCTGTTTATATTTTTGTTGTTGACTTGTAGGAGTTCTTTATATATTCTGGATATTAAGCCCTTATCAGATATATGATTTCCAAATATTTTCTCTCACCCTGTAGGTTGTCTTCTTACTCTCTTGGTAATGTCATTTGGTGCATAATAGTTTTTAATTTTGATGAAGTCCCATTTATCTAATTTTTTCTTTTATTGCTATGTTTTTGGTGTCATAACTAAGAAATCACTGCCAAATCCAAGGTCTTGAAGATTTCCCCTATGTTTTTTTCTAAGAGTTTTAGGGTTTTAGGTCTTATATTTAGGTCCTTGATCCATTTTGAGGTACTTTTTGTGTATGGTGTGAGGTGGGGGTTCATATTCAATTTTTGTTTTTTGCATGTGGACAACCAGTTTTCCCAGCACCATTTATTGAAGGGACTGTTCTTTCCCCATTTAATGTACTTGGTACCCTTGTCAAAATCAGTTGACCATAAATGAGTGGGCTTTTTTCTAGACTGTCAATTCTATTCCATTGACATGAATACTTGTCCCTGTGCAGGTACCATGCTGTTTTGATTACTGTAGCTCTGTAGTAAGTTTTGAAATTGGGAATTGTGAAACCTCAAACTTTATTCTTTTTTTTCAAGTGGCCACAGGATTTCTTGGTCATTCACTTGTGCTTTTGGGTAAGGAGGCAGAGGAATCCTTTGTTCACTGGTTTAGGGTACCCTTCTTGGAGTTGCCTTAGCTTTTGAATTCCTAGTACTACTGCAAGAAGAGCCTGATATTGTAAGAATTCAGAAACTGTGAACACAACACATTAGCAAAGGTACTGGTTTCATTCCAAATTGGCAATCATCCTGAAGAGACTAATCTCCTAGTAACCCTACGCATGTCAGTTAACTCCAGAAAGGAAGATGTTCAGAACTAAGTCTTCTCTGTATTTTCCTTACTAACTTAAAATTTGATTACAAAACATATAACCCAAATCACCCACTGAATTCTGCCAGTTGCCCATAGTCTATTTTCATGAAAAGCTGTTCTATTTGTTTAATACTCTGGAAAAGAAGAAAATATCTGTTTATAAGCTTCACAAGAGCAAACTGTTCACTGGATTGCTGGGGAGGGGTGTGGAAGGAAGGGGGAATTTCCATTTTTCCAACTTAGGAGTTTCATGTTAAAAATGCATAATATCCAAAGATCTCTGGAACATTTTTTCCAAAACATTAATAGGACTGTGAATCAGAATTCAACACACTGACCCCACATCTCTGCCGTGAGAGACCTGGGCTCCCAGGACTTTCATTTTTGGACCGATGCCCTCGTTGGCAGGAGGAGGTACACGTCCTTCCATGTCTGCCCTCCCAGGGGGGTCTGCTCAGTCCCAGCCAAAAGACTGGACCATGTTTAAAGGCCCCCCTTTGAGAAAAACAGCTAAGTATGCTCAGAGGATCACAGCCAGGATGTGGAGGAAACTCACTTGGGCGTAGTCCAAGACAAAAAGACACGCGGGCCATGAAAATTATCCTCTACTATTTGAAGGGTTACTCTGCAGGAGAAAGGTTACATTTCTTCTGCGTGCCTGCGGCAGACAGACTGAAAGATGGAGCCAGTAAGCCCTGCCTCCCGTAGTCATGCTCCTATGTAATCCCCTCTCCCTGAATAGCTTGCTTCTAACCAATAGAATGACTCAACATGGAGGGGACACCACTAGTGCGAATAAATTACATGAGACTGTAACTTCCGTCTTGCTAGCAGACTCTTGTTTGTGGCTTGGATGGAGCAAGCCGCCATGTTGCTCTGTAGAGGAGACCACCTAGCAAGGAACTGAGGGCAGTCTGTGGTCAACAGCCCATGAGGAACTGAGGTCCTCAGTCCAAACACCTGCAGAGAATGCAATCATCCCAACCACCACGGGAGCTTGGAGCAGATGCTTCCCCAGCCCAGCTTCCAGATGAGACCCCAACCTTAGTTCAGGCCTGGATCGCAGCCACACGAGACACCCTGAATCAGAGAACCCAGCCAGGCTGTGTATGGCTTCCTGACCCACAGATATGGTGAGAAAATAAATGCATGATTTTGTCAGGTACCATGTTGGTGGTAATTTGTTATGCTTTAGGGAACAAACAATGGGTAGAATGTCAAGAAAGACCAATTTTAGCTCATAAAGGGTAAACGAAGTTCTAAGGCCAGAGCTCACTGACATTGGAGTGGGCTGCCTTGTAAGGTGTTGAGTCTACTGACGGGGTTCAACACATGTTGGCTAATGACTTAGCAGAGACAAGAATTTGAGCGTTGAAGGCATTCCATACAGAGAGACCTCCAGGGTCCTTTCCCACCTGAGATTCTACAAGTGTGTATGGAAGGCAGTTTCGACAGAGACAGGCAAGTTATAGGTCTGTGTTGGGGAGTGAGGCTTTTCACTCATGCGGTCATAAGTCCCAGGGGAGTCTGTCTTTGAGCAGTCATGACAGTCAACTGGAAAAAATGAGACGATGCCTGGTCACCAAGACAACTGGGTATTGCCCTGTGGAGAGTCACACCCAGTGGCACGGGAGAGGCCGGGAGGAAAGACACTGACTGTGGCCTGGAGCTCAGCCCCGTTCCCAACCCCCAGCTCGGGTTGAACAGGTTATGCTCCTGGGCGTGGCAACCAGCACACTACCACCCACATCATAATCAACACATCTTTTTGGAATAAACATACAAACCAAAACCCCTGAGAGATACTCGAGAGGAGCCCAGGTCCAGGGATGGGACAAAAAAATAGAGACACTCGGGGACAACCATGGGGACACCGGGGGCTGGGGGCACCCAAAGGGTAGCACCAGATGAGGCTGGGCCGAGGCATGAGCCACGGCAGGGCAGGCCCCGGGTCAGGCCACGGGATGTCAGGGGGGACATTGGGGGGCCTCAGTAGCCTTGCCACACTGGGATCCTCCAGGAGAGGGCCGCGCCCCCCACGCAGCCCAGCACAGAGAGGGGGCACGTGCCTCTGCGTGGACACTGCCTCCAGGCCTGACTCTGTGGGACTCTGGGGACCAGAACCACCATGACTGGCCTCCACCCAGTGCTGCGCTCACTGGGAAGCACAGATTGAGTGCCAATGGTATGCCAAGCCCTGTGCCAGCTGCTGAGGGGTCTCAGATGAAAGCCATGTTACTGTCGCGTGAGGTCGCAGATGAGCAAATCAGCGGTGTGATGCAAAATGACCTAGGAGGTCAAAGGGGGAGCCTCTGATTGCCCCTAGGAAGGCTGGGACAGACTTCTTGGTGTCCAGGATGGCTGCAATGCCTTAAAATCATTCATTCAACAATGTGTGATGAGCACTGATATGTGCCAAGAAAGGAGCTAAATACTGGAATATGTATTTTAAAAATCCAAACCCAGAGAGAGTTATTACTCGAGAAAAAAAAAAACAGAAAAAATGGGAGAACATTCTAGGCTAGGGAAATGGCATGTGCAAAGATGTGGAAATAAGAAGCAAAAAGGACACCCCACCCCAGGACTTATGACCACATGGGAGAAAAGCCAACACCTCACTCCCCATCTCTGTCAAAGCAGAGGGCAGTTCGGAGGTCCCTGGGGACAGGAGCTAAGACAAATCTGACCCAGTAATAACTTTTGTATGAATGGATGAATGAGGGAGTTAGTGGATGACTGGGCAGGCAGGGTTTCTGAAATTATGGGTAATCAGATTGCTTTGGTTTCAAAGAGCTGGGACATTGGTAAAGCACCTAATAATTGCCCTCTTAAAAATACTCTTTTCTCTTCCCAACAGACATCATTTGCATAATTTTACACAAATGGGGGGAGACCTTTTTAAAGAGGTGCTACTTCATGTTCCCTTCCCCCAGCCGCAGAAACCCTAAAAGCACCTAAACTCTCACGTGTCAAACCTTGGGCTTTGGTCTCAGAAGGGGCAGCTGGTAGATCCCTCAGCCTACAGCTTGCCCAGGATGTGCCTGGGTTCCAACTCCAGGGATAAGATCATAGCGCTGGACCTTGAATAATTTTTTTCTATAATTTAGGACATAATCATGAAATCTTAGTGAGTAGAGCTTAAACAGTCTCTCACTTTATGTTATGAACACAATCTTATTCATTAAGAGTATAGAAACAACTGAACTAACCAAGATGGCAAAGAGAATGTTTAAAATATTTAATTCCAGCAAACTTGGGCCATGGGGAGTACCGAACTCTTTGGAAATAACACCTATACAAATAATCAGTGACCTAATAAAGTTTTTCTCTATTCCAAGAACATCTTGTTGGTCTAGTGTGCTATGTAATTAAAAAATACTTTCCCATATAAACTGTTCGGTAAATCAGACTGGTCTTAGAAGAAACCACAGTTTAGAGGGGAGAATGACTTTCTAGATGGACCATCCAGCCTAACTGGTCCACGTGATTGAAGTTTTAACTGCGGTTTCAACCACCCAACATATATGAAAGCCATTTACTTTATTCTGGGACTTCAGACACCACTTCATTATGCACTTAAAAGTTGCCATATCCAGCAGCTGTCTTCCTCTTTTTTCATACTCCTAGAGGGTTAAAAAAAAGAAGAAGCTATAACTACAGTTGCATTTTGTTTGGTCTAGGAGCATGAGCCCAAAGCAACAAATACCTAATTAGACTTACCAAAATTCTATCAACTTTTTGAAATGTTACCCCTTTAGCTCATTTCTCTGATGCATTAACAATTCTTTCTAATTCCATTAAAAAGCGACAATTAAAAAGAACTTATTTTTCATTGCCATTTAATAGAAATTAAAAGGATTGTACTTTTCATTGAAAAAATAAACCTTCCAAAAGAGAATCAAAGTGCTCAGATGAATATTTGGAAAGTTCACCAGGTCAGTTCATACCTGAAAGACTGTATTTAAGTTTTGTAGCTCTTCAAGGGTCAGCTGATGTTCGATCTCATCAAAACAAAAAGAAAATAAATGTAAAACATATAAGGCCAATGGCAATGCCCATAAAATGCAACTCCTGGAAACCCACGTTTCTCTCTTTATGAGGCCGATGAGATACCTGAGCCTCCATAAGTCCTCCAGAGTCCAACCCCTCTCTTCCCAATCCAAACTCTGATTCTGCTGAGTCCCCAACCCCAAATTCTGTCCTCCCCTGGGGTAGGGTTGGCTGATGGGGCTGGAAGGAAGGATGGGGTGGAAGGGTGATGGGAGGAGAGGGGAGGTCCAGGTGTTGACTTGGGAGAGAAGAGAGGAAGCAGAAAAAGGATCAGGACCTAGCTGAAATGAGAAAAGAGGGGCTGAAAGCATCTTGCCATGGCCTTCTCTGAAGACTCCCCTTTTTCCCATCAGGGGTGCTGTTCCTTAGAGCTGCCTTCTGGTGCATTCTCTGAACCAGGATGAGACTCTGGGGAAGCTGACCTGCCATCTCTCTCTGGGGTAAATTTTCTGAAGGCAAAGCCAGAGGCTCATGCTATTCTCGATGCTGGGGAAACGGGTTCTTTCTTAGTCTCCTGGTCTTAGTGTAATGAGCAGATCACTAGAGGACACCTCCACCTCCCCGCAGGTCTCTAAGCTTCTGTCTCAACACACTGGCTTTTATAAATGAAAATCCCATCCTTCTGACACTGAGTGAAAAAATAAACTATCACCAGCACCTACTAGTAAGCTAAGGTCTGATGTTCTCTTCTCATCTCACGGGGCTGATGAAGGTAACCATGGAGGGAGTTGGCTATTTGCCCAATAGGATCATTATCTGAAATTTTCTCTGTGTATCAACCTCCAACACAGTGGCCTTCACCATAAAACCGACCCCAAAGCTATCGGGAGATCCACGGTTCTATAAAATTGAAGCACGTTTCAAATTCTGTCTTGAAAGATCCCATCATTACTTTTTAATTTGCTTTCATGAAGGAACAAGATTGAAGTTCCCAGCTCTCAGAGGGAGAAACACTCATATTCTTAGCCTACTTAAAATTTCCCCTTGGGGCTCTTTGGGTAAGACCTGAGCCCAGGAGGCGACATCAAAGATGCTCTCTGGCAGAAGGATCTCACTGCAATGCACACACATCAGACTGATGGGCCCTTTCCCTCACCAGACAAAAGACACTACCACTGAAAGCATTCAAACTTCCCTAGGTCCAAATGCCCTCCAGAATCCAAGAAAAGCAGATGACCACTTGCCAGGTTTACACATAACACATATAAGATAAATGTACCTGTTAGGTCCAAGGCAAACCGGAAGTATCGACTTCTCTGCCTGCATCGGAGATGTGACTTCCAGGGGATGGGACACATTTTTTTAAAGATTTAAAAATTATTATTCCCTTGAAATTGGAAAATTCTGGGAAAGACATGCCATTGTCTCAATTTTTCACACTGTATTTTTCTGGGCCTTTATACATCTAAATATACGATGTAAATAAATATCTTATGAGTCCTTAAATTATGAAAGATAGCCATGTTCCTAAACAATGTGACTCTAGATTTGTGCAGAGCAATCAAAACATATTGCATATATTTCATCCCTACCGCAAATACTTCTCTCTTTCCACCGCCCCTGAGGATCTTTTGTTTTCTTAGCTTCAAGTTTGCCTGAAATGTTACATTGTGATCATAATTTGTCCACTACCTACCTTATGATGGGAACTTGTCCTTTCACCCTTCCCTACCTCCATGACTGAAAAAGAGCAAACAACAACAAAAAATCATCCTACCTCCCAGGAGGGGGCTCCCCAGTGCAGAAAGAGACTAACTCATCTTCTCTCAATAAATTGCCTGGCAATGGGACTGAGAGAGTAAAAGTCATCAGTGATAATAGCAAAGAAGGGAGTCAGATGGAGAGCCAGTGTAAGGATATCATCTATAAAGGGTTTTCCAGGAATTTTCCTTTAAAGCATAAAATGCCATCAAAAAGCCTCACTTCATCTCTTCAAAACGTCTTCTGCCCAGAGCCATCCTCAACAAATATCCCCCCCAGCCCCACCTCGAACATGCTTCACACCCGAAGTCTTCAAATTGTGTTCCTTTGCCTTCTAGCTCAGTCCACCCCATCCCTGCCTTCTCCTGGCTACCCTGCACACCGCTCTCTTCACCCAGCCTCCACAAAAACAAGGAAACAGACGAAAGGTAACTACTGAAGATCTGTCAGCTCGCAGTACAAAACTATGTTAACTAAATTTCCATTGCACTTAAGAAAACAGTTTTCAAATCTCACAGATCTCATCAAATTTTCCCGTCATGACAGAAAGAGAAAATCCAAATGATCATTTGCCAAATTCTTTTCAAAAGGCAGCTCTATAAATGCGTTTTAGAGAAACACAGCTATAAAACAGGGCCATTATTGTGCTTTTCCTTGAAAATATAAATCAGGCCTTCACATAATTGCATGTTTTAAAGGCAAATTTGGAACACAAAGCAGGGAAAACATATGTCCCTTCTGGTTACTCCTGAGCTTGGCAGTACTTGAAAATCTGTAACTGCCATCGAAAGCAAGTCATACTGTATCACTAAAAGGCTTGAATGAGTTGTTTTCCTACAAATAAAAATGGAGGGGAAAGCCTAACTATTTTATATCCAAACAATCATAGCTACAAAGACAGCCATAAATAAATTAGTGTCCACCATTGTGGATTAAAATTTTAAAGCTAGTACCTACTGCCCAGCAATGCATTTTATTTTATTCAGTGCAATCTCACAGAGAACTACCTGGAGAACTCTCTAATATGCTACATTAGAGAGGATTCGTGAAAGCTGGGATTCTGTTTGTCCTTACACTGCAGTCTCCCCAAAGCCAGCAGTTTTTATGATTTGAGTGCTTTTCCCATAAGGCTTCATTTGCCTGCCGGTTGCTCATTTGCATTGCAAATGAGCTCTCCTATTGTCACAACCCAACATCGTTTTGCTTCCCACCATCAGAGTCCCCTCTCTCTGGATGGTTTAGAGGTAATTTCACATCTATGACAAGGGAATTGAGTAATTAATCGAATCAAGTATCCTTCTGAAAGTCTGTTTCTGGAATGGCTTCAGCTTCAGAAAATAGATTACAATCCTGTGGTCTTAAGATTCTAAAAGAGAAAGTAACTTCAGAAGGAATGGGGGGTCCTCCAGGCTGAAATTTAGATGGGGGGTCTACAGGCCTTGGTTCTCCAATGAACCTGAATCGTGAGTAGCACTTGTGCAAAAAACCAAACAAGAACAAAACCAAACAAACAGACAACAGAGTGGCAAGAGCACAGCCAAAGGAAGAATAAAAACAACCAAAGGCCTGGGACCTTATGCCAGTAACTTTAAACCCCCACAAGGTGGTCTTTTGAGCCATATTAGGAGTGGGCACGTCAGAAAAGCAGCCTCAAGGCCACGGTAAACAAGCCAGCCTTAGGCAGCTCCGCTACGCGTCTCTAACCTTAACTGAGCTTGTTAGGTGCCAGGCACTTAGACGTGTCATTTTCCATTGATCTCACAACAGCCCCAGAAGGAAGGCACAGCTATTGTCCCATTTCACAGATGGGGCAACCAAGGCACAGAGAGGTTAATTAGCTTACCCAGGTTCCCAAGCTAGTGAGTAATGGTAACCAGCATCTCACGCAGTCCGTGTGTGCAGCTCGTAGGTGCTCAGTGCCCAGCACCGGGCCAGCCCCGAGCACGCTGGCAGGTGTGCAGGGGAAAGCTCGAGCCACCAATGTCCACTTTCAGGCTCGCGCCTTCTCATCCCGAGAGCCCAGATGTTGGAGTGGATTGTTTCAACCCAAGTCGCTAGTCTCCTGCAGAGTGAATCTCAAATCTCTCTTTACTTGAAGGAATTCTTAGTTTGTGGTTCTCTTTAAATGGTTAAAGTTAATGGTGACATTTGAAGAGTCATATCCTCTCTTCCCCCAGTGAGTATTAGGGACTTCCCTTCATGGGGGTATTTTATAGCTGTGGACGCTTTTAAGACGATCTAAATTTGTTATGAGGAGCAGCCCAAGCGTTTCCCAGCCAGAAACCCCTCGGTGCCTGAGACGCTCACCCCGGGGGCCAGTGGGTCTCAGGCTTTTTTCGCTGCAAATCGTTTCACATCGTGACTCAATACACACTTAGAAGACAAAATTTCCACGATACAATGCCTGTGTTTATTCTGAGATGCCCCCTGCTATTAACTATTGTCTGTCATTATTTTAAATGCCAATCATATTCCAGTAAATCAATTTCTTGACCCATTAACTGTTCTCACCTACAGTATGACCACTGCCCTTAGGAAACCCCTTTTGATATATTATCTGCCCTGGTCCCTAAGCCAAAAAAAAAAAAAAAAATTGAACCTGATTCTCAACTCCATTAAGAATCCAGTTCCAACCTCATTTAGTCCAATCTCTGCTCCTTAAGCCCCCTTTACTTCAAGCAAAGAACACATGGGATGGCTTCTACTTTGCATGGAAAAACTCCTAGCCTTCTTTCCAGGCCCATCTCAAATGCCACCTCCTCCAGGAAGCCTTCCCTGTTGCCCAAACCTGAAGTAACTTCCCCTCGTCTCCCCATCAACAGTTGGATTGTAGCACTTGACACACATATTTGAATACATGACTTTCTCTTCTATTGAGTGCATGCTTACTAAAAATTAGCTATGTCATCATCTGCACAAATTTTGTGATGTCTGTGGTATTTATTTGATATTTTTTCTTTAAATAGTCTTGCTTATTTTATATACTACCTTCCTTAGTCTCATTCTAAACAATAGCAGTTGTGAAATCATGTGTTTGATGTTCTTGTTATGTTTGTTTAGTACACATTAAGGTAAGTATAATAATATTAAAATTAAAAAATCTCATCATGGTAGCACCTAAAAAATCATCTTTGAAGAAAAACTGTGCCAGCTGTGCAAAGTTTTGAGGGGCTATATTTTGTTTAAGTTTGATTTTTCTCTAGGGCTCAGTACACGGTATTATGGCTCAGTAAATGTTCGCCAAATTGAAGTCAATTGAAATGGATTAGTTGCAATTTATTCCTATCCTTAACATGTGCGCACAGATCTGATTAATCCAAAGGCAACTGTCAGCTTGGAAAACCAGGAAAGGGCGAGGAAAGGAACCAGACCTAAGAGAGGAAAATGCTGATAGATGTGGGAAGACAAGAGGAGGAAAAAATCTGGGAGGAGTCGGCCACGGAGGGGTGCCGGAGATGCTGTGGGGATGTGCGCATCGGGCGGGGACTGGGGAGTCGGAGAGCAGGGATTGGGGGACGGAGGGGAAATGGGGGGTCAGGGGGCTATAGAGCAAAGGTGGCGGCGGGGCCGTCGTGGGAGGAGGCCCAGCACCCCTAAAGTGCACCCAGGTTTTAACCGGGTAACCGGCGGAAGGCTGACCTGCACCCACGCGGAGAGCGCCTGGTGCCCGGAGGCGCGGGGCGCGCCCACCTTACCTTTTCGGGCCCGGGGTGCGCGCGGCGGGGCGTCCTCCCTTGGGCCGGCTCCTCCAGCCCCCGGCAGCGGCTCCGCGTCCTCCGGGGTGGGAGGCCGGCCCTCAGCGGCCAGGCCAGGGCGCCGGCGCTGCGCAGCCCCCGCTGGTCCCGAGGCAGAGGCCCAGAGGGGCAGGTTTGAGCTCGAAGCACCCCCGGATCGCCCAGGAAGCGGCCAGACCCCAGCCCAAGAGATGGTCACGTGAGGGGCTCCGCAAGGAGACGGCGGCTTGCCCACCCCACCGCCGGGTGACCCCAGATGCAGCTCCACTCTGGGCAGCCAAAGCCTCAGCCTTCTCAGAGGTGCACCCAAGAATACAGAGGACTTTGGGGTCTTTGGGAGCAGGACTGTGCCCTGTTTGATCCAGGTGGAAGATACTCCAGCTGAGCCCTTTCCATCTTTTCAGAAAAAATACAAGGAAGAAAAAGAAGAAAAGAAAGAAGCCCCAATACCAACCCCAGAACCACTAGCTTCCTAGATGTGTTCAGTTCTGAATGACAGCATAAGTAAGCAGAAACTATTAAGACAAAATCCATGGAAGTTAAGGCTTGTAATTAAATAAAGCCTACAACAAAGTGAATGAGACATGGATTTCATGATCATTTTTATTGTAGTACATGGTAATTAGATATAAATGACAGGTTGTTTAAGCAATAATCCTAATTACTGTTAATTTTACAACAGTTTTGAGAAGGCTCCTCAGGAAAATACCCAAAGGTGGCTCAGATCGCTGGCTTTTCCATTTAAGTGTTTCCTTCATAAGGAAACAGGCGGTGGTGGATTTAATTTTTGTTCCTAAGCACTGTGCTTTTTTTCAGAGAGAGTAACACCTGCTAGTCTCTTGCTTAAATTTCCTTGGTGTAAAAATCTTGCTTTGCAAGATCTTTTTGAAATATAGAGATTAGGGAGAAACTGGTCCCTTTGATTGCCAAATAAGGCAAAAGAATTTGGAATCTCACTTCCTCTTCTCGGGTCTACTTCTAACTTTGGTAGACAGTTATCCCCTTCAGGGCCCAGCTCTAGGCTGTAGGGAGGACGCTGATCCTCCTTGGTCTTCAGGCTCAGGATTATTGGGTGACTACGAGTGCCCCCTTTGGGTAGACAGCTGGAAGCAGTGTGAGCAATGTCTGAGTTTTTCTTGGGCGTTGCAGGTAGGAATGGACTACGGTCTCTACTTGATGAGTTTCTTACTCTTGGTGTCCTAAAATTTTATTTCATTGTGACCAAAAGAAAAATAGGATCTGCCCCTCTAAGAAGGGCAGGTCCTACACAATAAACTGACCAATGAGGCTTTTCTGGGGTCACCTGAAGGTAGGGGAGGGGGAGGCCGAGGTGACCTGAGTGGAGAAGGAATTGGATGGTCGCAGAGAGGAGAAGTAGCAGGGACAGTGGAGCACGCGGAGGTTCAATTAAATACTTTGGGCAGTTAAAAGAGAGGACTGGACCTCTGCAGGGCCAAAGTGGGGAGAAGGGAGAGGAGCTGGAAGCACTGCAGGGGCCCAGGAAAGGAGAGGAGTGGCCCGCATCATTTTTCCTAGGGCAGTCGAGTATGCACAGCTTTCAACAACAGTGATAATCAAGGTGCCCGCCTCACAGGGTGAAAAGTCAACTCAATGTTACAAGGTGTGTGGAGGGTTTAGGGCAGAGCACATAGGAGGTGCTCCATGCGTGCTAGCTCTTACCATGACCGGGGCCACCTCTGCCACTTCCCATCCTGCAAGAGGCTGAACCAAGTGCCCTGGACCCTCTTGCCCACAGCCGACTGGAGGAGGTAGAAAAGCTTTCCAGCAACCTGAGGACTATTGAAAAGATGAGCTGGGCCAATGAAAGTCTCTCTCTCAGTGTTTAAACCAGGAAATTTGCAAAGGGTTCAAGGAATGGTGGTAGAACAGAAAGAAGCAGCCACGTGGAGTGAGCTGAATTATGTGAACAGATTTTTGAGCTCTTACTTCTTTACGTCGTTGGATCCCCTTGAGTTCAAAGCCATACCCGCTCCAGCCTCACTGAGGTCAGGCCCTGAGACAGCTTTCTGGTCTAGAGTCCCTGTTGCTCCACATGTGTCCCTACCCAAAGCCCCTTGGCTTGGGCACTCTGAGAGGGTTTCTGTTCCTTGTAATCCAAAAAAGCCAAATTGAAGGAAGTAGTTTTCTCTGGTAGTGGGTCCACAGGAAGTTCCTATTTTCTTCTTTTTGTTTTCTCTCTATTCTATATTTTCTATGAATAACCTATACAATCAACATGTGATTTTCTATAATGAACACTTATTTTGTAACCAGAAAAAAATACTAGAAGAAAAGAATTAGTTCACTCATTTGCAGCAAGCAGAGGGTTTGTATGGGAAAGAACAATGAACTTTGTCAGGAGGTCTGTGTTCAGGTGACCCTCTGAGCCCATCCATAAAATGATCAGGTGGGCTAAAGAATCTTTAAGGTCCATTTTGGCTAAAAAACTTTTGCTATTCCAGTACTATCCAGCCTAGCAGAATCTGTTGCTCAAACCTGAAGCTAGTGTGAGAAGGGTGGGAAACCCCTGTCTCAGGCCCCCTGTTCAACCTTGGAAGCAGAAAGCCTTCAGACTGGGGGTAGATGGTGACAGAGCCACGCTGAGGCTCTTCACCCATTTCTGCATTTATTCTTTTACTTGATCGATATTTATGAAGCGCATACTCCAGGCCGGATGCCCAGACCATGAAGACAAATAAAATATGGTCCTTGTCCTCCTGCAACTCATGATCTTGTAGGGACAGACAGGTGAGCCAATAATTTTAACATAGCGACAAGTGCCACATTGGAGGTTTGTCCGTGGGCCCCCAGCAGAACACAGAGGAGGCACTTACCCCTGGCTGGAGAGGTCAGAGGAGAGGGCTCTTCCCAAAGGGGGAGCCATCGGAAGGATAAGGATTAGCTTTCCAGGCAGACAAGGGAGCAGTGCCTTCCAGTAAGAGACGCAGCAAGTAAAACAGTGCAGAAGCAAGAAGGAGCTGCACGTAGCAGTCTTGGGGCTGTGGGTAGGTAGGCGTGGGGAGAGGAACGTGATAAGGGCAAACTGTTAGCGGGGTCAGATCCTGAAGGACTGTGTGTGTCATAATAAGTACGTCAGATTTTATCCTTGCAAAAATGAAGAGCCATCTCAGCAAGATGTCTTGGAAAGACTGTTCTCTCTGCAGCATGAAGGAGAGGTGGAGGAGACAGAGGGTAAAGACAGGGAGACTTGTTGCAGCAGAACTGCAGAGGGCCTGAACTGAGACAGGGCCGTGGGAATGGAGATGTGGGCTAGATGTACGAGGGAACGGGCTTCCGGGACTGTGGAGGCTGGGGGAGAGGAAGGATGGGGTCTGGAGAACAGAAGCCAGGAGAGGCCAGAATGAAAACATGGGGAAAAGAAAAAAGACGTGCAGTTTAAGATAATTCATTCCACTGGGGGCGTACTGCGTTGACGCTCCTTCTGAGCTATCCAGGTGGAGGAGTCTGCCAGGCATTTGGAAATAGAGGGCTGGAGCACAGGAGGGAGGCATGGCAGATGTCACACAGAGGTGACAGTAGAGTGACTCCCTTGGGGAAGGGGTCCCTCGGGCCTGAGGCTTGGGTGGGAGCGTCTTGTTCCCACCCAGAGCTGTCAGTGTCATGAAGTCCAGAGGCACCAGGAGTCAAGTTGCATCGACTGGCAATGGTCAGAGTTAGCATTTCAGAGGACACTGCACACAGGGTAATGCCAAAAAGAAAAGAGCTCGGGGAAGATCTCAGGAACCAGGGAGATCAGAGAAGAGGCTAATCTGGACCCAAAGGCCTGGTGCTCACCCTTGCTTGATGTGTGGGGGTTGGAAACCTTCACTCTGTTATCTTGCTGGCTCCTCAATCTCAGTATGCTGAAGGCTACTCGGTTATTTCCTTGGAAAGGGACTCCACCATTCAACCAGCTGCTCAGGTCATGTTTTACTCTTTTCACTCCCCACTTTCCTGGAAATTGAACCACCATTTGATGAGCTGCCCAAACTCACATCTTCAACCTTTATTTGACTGGCTCTCTCTCCACCTCCTTTATCCACCCAGCCACCAGTCCTTCCGTTCTTCTCTGCTCTTGGCCTGGAGACCCCTGAGATGGCGGGTTTCTGTGTCTGCCTGACTTTTGTCTCTCATCCCTGATCCTTCTTGACCCCGGATCTACTTTCCTGAAGCCTCCTCCCCTCATGCCTTTCTGGGGCTCGGAGTCCAGGGGGCTCCCCACTGACCCGTACCTGCTCCTGCTGCCACGGCCTCCACCTGCCACTCTTGGGCAAATCATTAACTGCTCGGACTTTCATTTCCTTGTCTGTAAAATGAGATGGTTGGACAAGGCGGCCTCCAGCCCAGGTGTCCAGTCTCTGGCCGGCCAATGAGCAGACTGTGCTCCTTCTCACCTGAGACTCCCTGCCCTCCTTGTTCCCACCTGCAGCCCCTCCCGCGGCAGCAGCAGATCCCCAGAAGGGGAACCCTCAGTTGCCAGTCAAGGCATGGGCTGGCTCGCTGGCGGGTGGGAGGCTGTCACCCAGGCCTCCCCATCAGCCCGCTCTTCTCAATACCCGACTGAGATGAGGTCCAGGAAGGGTGGGGGTAGCTCATGGTATCAGATCATACAACTTTTCAAAACAATCACTTTATTTTTTTAATAAATGTTTTCGTGATTCTTATGAATACCAGTGGCTTCCCCACCATGAGCATCCCGTAATCCAGGCTCCTTTGAGAATGAATGTAGGTTTGTATTAACATCATTCCTGTGTACCCCCCACTCCCCCACTGCAGGCAGAAGCTAACAGTTCAGCCTTGGGCAACAAACACCCTCTCCAGGCTTCCTGCTTCTTGCTCATGTTTTCCCAACACCCCAGTCAAGCCCTCTTTTTCTGAAGACCCTCTGGCCCACTCTGCATTACCACCAGCCTTTCTATGCACTGCAGGACTGGAGCCTCAGACCCCAGCAACTGTGCATTACCTCATGGCTTGCATTACCTGCTGCAGCCCCCCAGACATCTCCACAACCTTCACCCTCCAGCCCCCAGCCTGCGCCAACACAGTGTGGAAGGGAGGGTGAAGAACTCCTGTGCAAATAGGAGAGCTGAAATAGAGCCGAGCAGTTCAGACAAGAGCTAATCCAAACCATCACAGGGGTGCGTTTGTGTGGTGGCCAGATCAGAGCCTGCACCCTCGTCTCAGCCCCCCTGAGTTCCATTGTAGAATGTGCTCACAGGCCAGGAGACGTCGGCCTGTTTCAGATCACTGGCTGGCATGCCCTGGTTGCCCGTGGCAACCCAGCTGCACTGGCATGTGAGCATTTGTAAATGTGCATGGGCCTAAAATTATATCATTGATTCTGTCTGGAAGGCGGCAGTCTGATTTGTATATAGCTCTGAATAAATTACTCATTATCCTTTACAGTCATCCAAGTACGAGACTCTCTTTCTCTTTTTTAATTTTTTTTAATTTTTTTTTTATTTTAGAGAGACAGCAAATGGTGTCAGCAGATGTGAAATGAAATGTTCCCCATAACAACTGTGCTTGAGGAATCAACATCCAGGACACCAGCCTGGGAAGTAGTCAGGCATTACAGAGTACATGAGAACTGGAGTCGTGTTGGGAGGGATGAAGCCTGTATCTGGTAGTCTGTTCCAGAGGGACCATAAGGCGTGGTTTGAATGAGAGCAAAAAGCAGACGGGGAGAGAGGGAGCTGCAGCTCCAGCCTGGGCCCAATCAGTTCACCCCAACGAAGGGGCCCTGGGCTTTCTCTTCTGTTGTCTTTGAGGCACAGCATATCCTTGGGCTGATTGAAGACATCACCCCTCCCTGTGCCCATGTTCTTTGTTGTACAATGCTATAGATTCTCCCACAAAAGGCATCATGTACAGCCCTTGACTTTGAGCTTGGCCACCTAATTTGCTTTGATTAATTGGAGGATGTGGCAGTGTGCCTGTTCTGAGCCTGGGCTTTAAGAAGCTTCAAGTATTTAACCTGCCCTCTTGTGCTTCTGTCACTGCAATTAGGATACCCTCCCTTGGGTAGCTGCTGCCCCCTCAGCTGGGGCCCCAGATGCATAGATGAGGAATAGGCACCAGCCAAACACAGCCAGACCTGCGGCTTGAAGCAGTGGCTATCATGTTTGAGCCACTCCAGCCAATCTGCTGGTGCACCTGAAATAAATGCTCTGGCATGCCACCAAGATTTTATAGGTGATTGTTACGCAGCAGTAGCTGACTGATGCACTCCTCTATCCTTTCAACATCATGGCACTCAGTGTCATTGACAATGGAAAAGACAATTAGAACATTCCTTGGCTCTCCATTTCAGCTTTATCACTTGTGATCACAAGATTTATTGAGAGAGAAACCCAGATCACATATTACAATTGCATGTCCTGTTGCCCTCAGTGTACACTGCCCCATCAAATGTGGCTTTACCAGCTGGAGACCAATGCAGCTGTGAGAAGCTCCAAGTAAATTTTAAGATTCCATCTCCCCCCCTCCTTTAGTGCTTGTAGATGTTCTGTCAAAAAATGGTTGATTGTGTTTGATTTGGAGAGGAAGTGTGGCACCAGCCATCTAGAAGCCTTGCAAACCTCTCCTTCAATCCATCCCAGAATAAACATCCTCATCAGAATGCCACACATTATAACCCTCAAGTTCTTTCTAACCTCCACGTTTCCACCTCTCAGTCCAGGTATGCATTACGCAAGTACATTAGTCAATTTTCAGCACATATTACATGAGCACCTACTATGGGCTGGGCCCCTTGGGATGGCACGCTAGATGCCATGTTGCACAAAAGAAAAATGGTTGTGATAGGTAGTTAGAGAAGAGTCAAGATTGACTCCCAGTCCTCTCTGCTCAATAACTGGACAGAGGTGCCATTTATAAAGATTTGAAGCCTGGGAAGGAGCTGGTTTGGGGGAAAGGAAACATTCTGTTTTGGACGAGTCCTGTGGGGCATGAAAGTGGAGATGACAAGTGGGCCCTTAGATGTGCAGATCTGGAACTCAGAAGCCTGGGCTGAAGCCATCAGTTTGGAAGGCTGCCCACATGGAGATGGCATTTGAAACCTCAGGGCTAGCTGAGGTTTCTTAGCAGAGATCACACGTAGAGAAGTGCGGAGGAGTGCAGAGGTCCTGTGGGATTCCAGGGTTCAGGGGACAGGCAGCGGGAGTGAAGTGAGCAGCAGCAACTGTGAAGCTCAGGGGGAAGGGGAAACCAGGCGGCCGTGTGGGCAAGTCGCTGTGGGTTCCACCCCGCTCCTCCCTTGTGTGGGTGCTGGGTGGCCGAGCCCTTCCCGAGGGGTGCATCCTGGGGTCTAAGCCAACCACGCAACCCATGCTCCTTGCTGGGACGGGCTGGTCACGAGCAGGCGGAACTGTGACCACTCAGATGTGCTCGGACGGCCACTGGGTGGCTTTGGGGACAGGTTTCTAGGCTTTTAAAAAGTGAAAGAAAGGAGAAACCCCGGCTCCTCTCCCGTCTCAGCGGTGGCCTCCGGATGGAGATGCGGCAGCCTCTGGCAACCATGACAAATGTGGGGACAAAATCACAAACGAGGAAGATGGGAAGTAAATTTGTTTTTAATTATACCTGGGAATCCCTGAATTAACCAACTTTGGAAAACTCCCTACCAACAAATTTATTTGGTGAGACAATCACCTTTCTGAATGTTTCAGGTGGTTGGGGGGGTCCTTCTATGACTCGCGGCCAGAAGTCCTGACAGGTACAGGCGGGTTAACAGGAGAGACAGAGGAAGGGGACACACACCCAGCAGGGCCCTAAGTCCATGGCTTGTTTAGCTCATTTGGGGTGATTAATTACTCAGTCTTTTCAATGTATTGTTTGTCAGTCTTAACACTGACAATATTATGCTTACAATTTTTTTCTTGAGATAGTCAAAAAGCACATTTTCCGCAATGCTAAAAGCATGTTTTATGTTAGACATTTCAGAAGAAGGGGATCACATGTAATTATGGCATTTCATCAGTCCCTGACCAGTAAGAAGGATGGTTGGAAGACTGAGTTGGAAATTCTCTAGGGCTTCCTTTCTGCTAAAATAGAAAAGAAGATTCACAGTAGGGCAAAGTGAGAGGAAAACATAGATGCCTAGTAGTTAAGGCAGCCAGAAAATTAGAAACGTAAATATAATAAAGAACCCTGAAGTCAAAATGTTCTTTGAAATGACACTTGATGCCATAATTAACCAGATTTTAAGATGATGACTGTAGAGTCTGTACATTCGAATGGTTTGGGAAGTCCTCACAGCTCTTCCTATGGTGTTTCTTTATTCAATTAATGCCTCTGAAAGAGCTTTAATCTTACATTAATCAAAAGCCCTCATGATATTCTTGGGAGTAACTCAAATTCAAGGTTTCTTTCTTTTTTTTTTTTTTTTTAAGTGCAATTAAGTTATCGGCAGAGGCTCTGATTACAAGGACAAGATTCCATAGCAACAGCTGGTGAAACACACTGAACATCGGATGCTTTGCGGTGCACCCTTGGCTGTGCCAGGCTGAGGGGCGTGGATGGGACAAACATCCCGCTGCCTTCGTCCCCAGGAGAAATGCTTCCTTGACAACATAAACAGTTACCTTATAATACCCCATCCCTTTTAAAATTTTTTATGATTATAATTTTTTTTACAGCAAACAGCTCTCTGCTTGTATCCCAAGCTAACAGAATTCTAGAGAATTCTGCAAGGGGCAAAAAAAAAAAAAAAAAAAAAAAAAAAAGGCAAATAATTAAGAAAATTTTGTCTTACCTGTTACCATGCAATGTCTCTAACCTTCCCAGAGCAGAACTTGCTCTTCTCCCTCTCCAATTCATGGTAGAAGACAGGGAAACAAATCTCCCAGTTAACACCTTTACTGATCAGAACCACTCGGTCCCCTGGAGCAGTTACCAAGGATCAGCGAGAGGATCCTAAGTAATCTCACGGTGGTCTGGCTGGGAGCAGCTAATGCCGCCGAGCTGTATCCACGGAGGTGGCTTGTCTTCCCTTTCAGCGCCAGGGTTTGTAACTGGAGCACCAAGGCTGCTTCCCCCATCACTGCACCTCCCCAGGCACCTTAATCCCACCACACGTGGAGGAAATCGATGCTAAGGGAAGCTGGGGTTGTGGGGAGCAATGCCAGGGAACGAACAAAGAGGAAAACAGCTTCGGTATTAAACAGAAATACTCTATCATCTTGCCCAGCCATCATCACGACTTACCTCTGGTGGCATCCCACACCCCGAACTGAAACTCTGATTGCCCCCTCCAGCCCCTGCCTTGTCTTCTCCATCTTAGATGGCTTAGGACAACATCCTTGGAGTCCCCTCTGACTCCTCTCCTTCTCTCCCAACACATGTTGTTCCGTCCACCAGCAAATCCCATTGGTTAGCCCTTGGAAGCCCATCCGGAACCCAACCACTGCTCACCTTCTCCGCCTATCCCTCCCACCCCAGGCCTTCCCCTGCTCTCACCTGGACTCCCTCCTAACTGGTCTCCCTGGTCCAGTCTTGGCCTCTGTACAGTGAAGTCTATGCAGAGAAGGAGCCTTTTAAACAGAAGCTGGATGATGTCAATCCTCTACCCCAAGCCGGGACATGCTTCTCCTCTTACTCTAAACGAGACCCAAGGGCACTGCCCTGGCCCGAGGCTCAGCGAGCTGTGCCCGCACCTCCTGTCTCCCCGTCCCACCCGCCTCGCTTTTCTGGGGCCGCGCTGGCCCCCTTAGGACACGCAGGGCCTTTGCACTTGTTCCCTTGGCCCCGAAGTTGCTCCCCCAAGACACCCACGAGATTCTCCCTCCTCCCCCAACTTCCCTTGGGAAGGAGTGCGATGCTCTTCTGGAGAGGCCTCCCCTGGCCACCAGCCTTCGGAACCGGGCCAGGGAGTCACCCTGGGAGCGCCGGGGCCTCCTCGCAGAGCCAGGCAGTGGGCAGGGGCAGCCAGGGCCCCAGGAGAGCCTGACGCGCTCAGGTAGCTTCTCTCTCCACTCGGTGCTCGCCCTGTTCCTGCAGGCCTTCGTCTGTCTTCTGGAGCTTTGAGAGAGATGTTTCTGCTGGTTCTTGCTGGTTGTCCAAAGCTTCTGTAGGAAACGACGTCCTGCAGCATCTCACTGTGCCATCTTGATTGGAGCCACCCAGCTAGATGTACAATTTTATATAAATGGGATCACACCATTTTGTAACCTCGTTTTTTTCACTTAGCTGGTTTTCAAGACTATCTTTCCATTTCAACAAATAGAGACCACAAATGCATGCATCACTTTCATTTGCATTTACCTAACAACCCCTTACTGATGGACATAAAGTTCACCCATGTTTTTCCGTGACTTAATAAAGCACTTTGATTTTATAAAGTGAGCATGCCAGTTTTCCGTTTTGTGCAAAGGTCTCAGAGTAAATTCATCAATGTGGAAACTCTGAAAGTATTGCTAAACCCTCCTGGAGAGACTGTACCAGCTCACGCCCAGTCCAGGCATGAGACTGCCCTTTCTCACCCTTGCCAACACCTTTTGGTTCATCTTTGCTAATATGGCAAATCTTGCCCATTTTTCCATTGAGATGTTCATTAATTTCTTGTTGATTTATAATCAGAATATAATAATAATTTGAATGCGATATTTTCAAATAATTCTGAATATAGTATAATAATGTAATATTTGGATATAATTATGTAATATTTATACTCTGAGTATAATAATAATATGGGTTCTATGTGATGCAAATGCTTTTCCACTTCTTTGTCTTTCAGATATTTTTATGGTAGGATTTTTTTCAGGAGGTGGGGATTGTTTGGAGTTTGTTTGCTTTGGTCCTAGGAAAGGCTTTACTTTTTAGGAAGACAAACTTACCAGTCTCTTTGAGTTTTTGGTTCTTGCAACATACTTGGAAAGGGCTTCTCTACCAAGAAATTTTAAAAATTCTTCTCATACTTAGATTATTTCATTTTTGACATGTTGCATTTATTTATTCTATCCACCTGAAATTTATTTTTATCAAAGGAGTGACATGCAGATATATCTTTATTTCTTTTCCCAATGGTTGGTTTTTCAATAACATTTATCCAATAAGCCATTTCTTCCCCTAGTTTTGTAATGGGATCCCTATCATAGTACCCAATTCCCATATATATTTGAGTCTATTTGTGGTACTTAATTTTGTTCCATTAATCTGTCCATCTTTCCCTGCACCTGTAACATAGTTTAATACAATAATTTTATAGTACATATAAATATTTGTAAGTGGTAATTTCTAATTACTTGTCTTCTGTATCAAAAATTTCCTAATTATTCTTGATATTTTTTCTCTCTAAATGAGTTTTAAAATTTTTTGCATTACATATACACACATACACACACAGAGACAGACTGTTGGAATTTTTATTGATATTAGATTTATAGTCAATTTAGGAAGAAATGACACTTTTACAATATTAGATCTTCCTGAAAAGATTACAATACCTCTTCATTTACTTGACTTGTTTTCTGTCCCTTGGTGAGTTTTATGGGTTTTCCTTATATAGGTTCTATACATTCCTAATTAAGTATTTTAAGGGGTTTATCATTACTATAACATAACACAAATATTTATAATAATGAAAACATAGTAAAATAAATCTAATTAAAATCAGTTAATTGATTAATTACATTCATCCATTAACTAGAAAAATTAAGTAAATAGGAAAAGACTTCCTACGCAAGACTTACACCTATACTTGGATAAACAGGTCTAGAGAATTGTGAGAGCCCCAAACTGCACAAACTGGAACATAGCCAGGGCTACAGCATATCCAAAATGCATTTTGGCTTGTACATCTTTACAAATTTGAGTTAGAGAGAATTCTTCAAATTAGAACCATATTTCTGATTTCTACTTGGAAAGAGAAGGCTGGTGAAAGCTCTAGAGAGCTGGAAGGGCATAATTCCCACCTTTTCAACAACAAAAACAAGCTGGACAAACTGTGAGCTCACAGTGTTTCATGTCCGTCAGAGAGCTGTGGTCACAGGGTAACTACCTGGCCCCAAATCTAAGGAAATCCAGTAGCTGAAGGGAGAGATGAGACCCTCACACCTGCTGACCTGGGATAGAAAGAAGAATTCAGCAAGAATTGTTAGATTTTATAGAGGCTGAGTGTGGGCTGGGGAGCGTGTGGTGCCCCTGGGTGCAGGGATAGGGGGTGTTCACACCCCTTGCAGACTTTTCTCCATGGACCCAGCAGGAGCTCACAGGAAGGCCTGGTGAGCATCTCAGCTGTGCCCAAGTGGCTGTGACAAACAACAAGTGTTTATTGGCTTACAGTTTCAGAGGCTGGCAATCCAACCTCAAGATACTGGTGAGGTTTGCTTTCTCCTGGCACTCGGTGCTTTCTGCCAGCAGTCCTTGGGGTTCCTTGGCCTTTGATCCGTGGCCATGTCCTCTCCTTTCTCTTCTGGGTTTGCACACACTCCCACCTTCTGGCTCCTTTCTGTGGTTTTCTCTCCCTGTCTGAATTTCTTCTGCTTCTAAAGGACTCAGTAATTGGCACTAAGACACCCATTCAGTTGGGCCACACCTTAACTCAAATATCACCTTCAAGAGGTCCTATTTACCAGGGGTTCACACCCAAAGGAAAGCAACCAAGACCAAGAACCTGTCTAAATTGGGGCACATGACTCAATCTGCCACAGTGAGCTTCTGGAGAAAACAACCTTCTGGGCACAGGCCTGGGGGCAGCAGCTGCAGCAGGAGGATATGGAGCCCTCCCTGCCCAGCCTCTCCCCTTGGAATTAAGCCTTCATCTGCAGGGGAAGGGCAGGGAGCCCCATCACCCTCAGGGCATAGGGGAAACCTGCATGGCTGGGAGAGGGGAACAGAAAACACCCTCTACAGTGCTGGGCCCAGAACTGTAGCTGTGGGGGTGGGGGTGGGGGAGGAGCCCTGAGAAGGCCACACCCACACCCAGGAATATGGAGCCTGCTTAAGAATGAGGCTAAACCAAGTCCCGCCCCCACAAGCCAGGGGGCCTGGACTGACGAGTGGCAGGGGAGGGCTGCAGGAGCTGGAAGGGTTGCCAGAGCCTGGAGACATAACCACTCCTGGGCACAGTGTAGAAAAGAAGACCTAAAGCTGGTGACAGAGCAGAAATTGAGGGAACCGTCTGGAAAACCAGTGGCTACCTTAACACGAGGTAATGGTAGAGGAATTTGAAGCCTGTGGTACACAGAGGGTAACCATAGCAACAATCAACTTCAAACTCAGCCCACCCCCTGACTAGATTAACACTGACCCCATCTCTACAGGTCTACAGAGGAAGCTCTAGAAATGTCAAAGGGAATTCTTTAAGCAAAAGGAAAATAATACCGGATAGAAACTTAGATGTACACAAATGAACAGTGCTAGAAACAACAAATGAAGGTAATATAAAATTTAATTTTTTCTTGTTTTTATTTGTTCTAAAAGATAACTGATTGTCTAAATAAAAAATAGTATCAACGTATTTTATGTTTGTAGCATAGCAATGCATTGCGTGCTTATAACATATGGAGAAGTAAACTGTATGATGGCAATAGCACAAAGAAAGGAAGAATTAAGAAGATACACTGGTAAGGTCCTTAAACTGTATGTGAAGTGGTAAAATATTTAACAATGGACTCTGATTAATTAAAGATGTGTATTTGAAAAACTAGAGTGACCACTAAAAAAAATTCAGAAAAGAGGCATAAATAATACATCAGTAGTGGAGATAAAATGGAATGATAAAAACTGAATTAACACAAGAGAAGATTGAAAAAGAAGAAAAAAAAAGGAAACAAGGAACAGTTGGAACAAATGGAAAACAGCTAGTAAGATGGTATATTTTAATCTAACCATATCAATAATCACATTAAGTGTGAATGGCCTAAACAACCAGTTAAAAATACAGATAGATTTGATTAAAAAAATAATAAAGCAAGTCTGTCTATATGCTATCTACAAGAAACCCACTTTAATTATGAAGACATAGATGGGTTAAAAGTAAAAGGACAAGAAAAGATATACCACACTAATACTAATCAAAGAAAGTTGATATGTCCACGTTACTATCAGGCAAAGTCAACTTCAGAACAAGGAATATAATCAGGGATAAAAAGGGACGTTACATATTGATAAAGTGGCCAATTCTCCAAGAAGACATAGCAATACTAATGTGTCTGCACATAATAACAGAACTTCGATACACATGAGGAAAAAAATGGTGGAACCAAAAGGAGAAATAGATAAATCCACAATTGGAGTTGGAGGATTGAACACTCCTCCCTCTGAAATTGATAAGTCAAATAAATAGAAAATAAAGGGTGTAGAAGCTTTGAACATTGTCAACTAACTTGATATCTGTGCCAGTTTGGATGTATTATATCCCCCAAAACGCCTTGTTCTTTGATACAATCTTGTGGGGGCAGATTGATTAATCTTTTTGATTAGGGTGTGGCCTCTTGATTGAATGTTTCCATGGAGATGTGACCCATCCAACTGTGGGTAATACCTTTGATTAGACTATTTCCATGGAGATATGGGCTCTGCTCATTCAGGGTGGGTCTTGATTTAATCACCGGAATCCTATAAAAGAGCTCACAAATAAATGAGCCTCAGAGAAGCTGAGAGTGACATTTTGGAGAGCAGCTGAGAGAAACATTTTGGAAATGGCTTTTGAAAGCAGACTTTTGCTGACACTTTGGCAATGCTAGCCCACAGTTTGCTCCAGAGAAGCTAAGGAGGACAAAACACCCCAAGAGGAACATTTTGAAGAATGCACAGGAGCTGAGAGAGGAGCTGGAACACAACCCACAATCAGCAACCACCAGCCATGTGCCTTTCCAGCTAACAGAGGGTTTCTGTATACCATTGGCCTTCCTTCAGTGAAGGTATACTCATGTTGATGCCTTAATTTGGACATTTTTGTGGCCTTCAGATTGTAAATTTGTAACCAAATAATCCCCCTTTATAAAAGCCATTCCATTTCTAGTATTTTGCATGATGACAGCATTAGCAAACCAGAACAACATGATTCCACTCAAAAGCATGCACACATTCTTTTCAAGTTGCTGGTGGAATGCAAAATGGTACCGCCATTTTGAAGACGGTTTGGCAGTTTCTTACAAAGTTAAACATATGCATGATATAGCAACCCCAAGCCCAGGTGTTTACCCAAGAGAAATGAAAACTTAGGTTCATGAGAAAACCTGTATGTGAATGTTTACAGCAGCTTTATGCATAATCACTAAAAAGTGGAAAGCACCATAAATTGATTTAAAAAACCAAACTATGTTATGTCCCTACTTACCATTAAAAAGGAATGAATTATTATAGATTACACAACAAGAGAATGAATTGCAACTTCATTTTGCTAAATGAAAGAAGCCTTGCACAGAGGGTTACATGTTGCATAATTCTGTTTCTATGACAGAGGAAAGTCAAAATTATAGGGATAGAAATCAGTTCTGCTGCAGCCAGGGTTTGCAGTGGAGGAGAAGCCATATCCAGACAGCGGAACGGCTCTGTGGGATGATGTCCCTTTTCTGTGTCATGACTGGTGATGGGTATAGGATTCTATACATTCGTTAAAACCTATAGCACTGTACACCACACAGGGGTTTTTCCACATGCAGATTTCCTGAAACGCTGCATAACTGATGTTTTCTAGCAGGGCAACAACTGGCAGCAGCTCTTGCAGACAGGGCAGGTGCTCTCCAGTTTACCACAGCCCTCACCGCTCCCTACGAACTTATATTTTGCCCCTCTTCCCTCATGTAGCTCACCTGCTTGGCCCCTGTGGACATTTTAGCTTGAAACTCTTGCTTTTGAAAATAGCCCTGTTTCAGTGCATTCCCTCCAACACAGGTCTGGACCTTCCCGGGCTCCAGAAGCCTCCCCTGGCTCTCCAGCTGGGTTAGGCAGCCTCCTCAGCTATCCCATAACCCTGCACACATCTCTCTTCAGAGTCCTGAATTTCTGTGTCAATCAGATCTCTGCTGATGACAAGTGACAGGCATCCAGCTCAACCCAGCTTTCATCGAGTGGGGAAATGAACCTGTTCATGTAACCAAACCCCAGAAATGGCAAGGGCAGGGCTGGCCTCTGAGACAGGCGCGGATCTCGGCAGGGTTCCCACTGTCCTTCCTCTGTCCTCTCTGGGGTTGTCTGTCCCCAGGACGCTGGACCTACAGACCACAGGTGGCTCCAGACTTGTCTCCCTAGAGCCTTTTAGCAAGAGAGGAGAGAGGGGCTGCCCATATTCCCCGATGGAAATCCTGGGCAGAGCCCCACTGTGGCCTGAGGGAAGGACCCTGCCTGGGCAGGGCACAGCGATTTTCCAACCAACGTCAGAACCACAGGGAGCTTGGGGGGTATCCCCAAAGCCAGGCTCCCTGCCCTGGGCTGCCAAAAAATTTTTCTATTACATTTGCTAACTCATCTGTATTTTCCACTAGACTTTTATGTCTTTAAGAACAGATACTGTCTTTCATTTCCTTATCTAGTATATCACAGCCTCATGCACTTTAGACTTGAAAAATATTTTTAAATGAATGCCAACAGGAGGTTCAAGTTTAAATTGTCACAGCCACAGACCTTGGATTTTCTGGGACAATTCATGAAATGTGAGTAGTTTTTATTAAGGTGATTCTTTAAATGAGTAAATTATTTCATGTTTTTTATATTTTATAAAATGTTCCATAAACTTACTTTCAGAAATCATATTCAGGACTTGGCTGAACGCTCTGCTTTTGGTGTTGGTTCAGAGGGCCTGGCCGGCTGGGCTGGGCGTGTGCTGCCTGGACCCCAGCCCCTCACGCCCGTCTGGGCCGCTCTGTGCCCCCAGAGGGTGACCCTTGGGTCTGCACCCCCGTCCCTGCCTGGCTGGGGGCTCCACGGGCCATTGGGAGCCAGTGACAGGAGGTCAGAGGGAAGGGAGAGGGTGCTCCTCCTCCACTCCCTCCCGGGTTCGAGTCTCTTGGAGGCCTTGTCCCTCCGCGACCACAGCTCCCAGTGGCCCACGGCCCCCTCAGCTCCGGCCCTCAGGCTCCAGGTGCATCATCCCTTCAGGCCTGGGGTGCTAAGAGCGTCCTGCTGCTGCAAGCCTCCGGGAGCTGCACAGCCCATTTACTTCCTTACCAAGTAATCCTTCATCTGAGCTCCATGGGTTGAAACAAATGGGTAGATTCTGTTTCTGACTGCACCTTAGCCTAACTTTAGCAGAGGCAACTTGCCAAATCAATCATTTCTCTAGTTGCGTGGCTCTTACTCGTTGCTGTGTGCTGAAATCACCTGGAGAACTTTAGAACATCTGGATGCTGAGGTTCCATCCCCAGAATCTCGGATATAACTGGTCTGGGGAGTGTCCTAGGCATTGGGACTTAAACAGTCTCTCCAGACCTTTCTACTGGTGTTGCCTCCAGCTCCAACACCTGCTCAGAGAGTGGATTTTCAGCACAGGATGGAAGGTCAACTACGACCCCCTTTTGTTTCCGAATTTCTGCAGTCTTCTATGCTGTCCTTTGAAGTGGCAGAGCTTTTCTACTCTTCCATTCAGAAAATCATTTTTTTAACAAAGTAGAAAAAGTTGAAACAATTTATGTAACGGTTTCTTCGAGAGGTTAAAAACAAAGAGCAGATGTTTCTGAAAAGCGTAGAAATACCGCTATACGTCCTCTGTTTTTGGTAGAGAGGTAGGTGTAGATTTCAAAAGAGGGTAGAATGAAAATAGAAGAGCTATCAAGGGATGTCATCGGAGAAAAAATTTCAGATTCATCATCCGTGTTGAAAAACTGCTCTCTTTGAAATATAATAGCGGTAATAGCACTACCTAATTGACTCGCGTCAGGTGCGTTGACTGATTTGGACTTGACAATCTGATCTGAGAAGGAATCATATTAAAGCAATCGTTCCAGCCTCTGGCACATTAAAATCAGCAGTGGCTCCGAGCCTCCTAAGAACCTTTCAAGTGCTCAATGTTTAAAATTCCTTCACTGTTTGACAGGTTTTAAAATACAAAAGAGCCACAACCACACTGCCCTATTTTAAAACACAATCACTTCTTAAACACACATTTGTAAGTGGTGATAGGGCTTATTATTTTTAAGAGGGAGCAGCGATTCTGCTAAGCCTTTCATTTCATTTCACTTGGAGGGTTCCAGAGGTGCTTTCTCTGAAGAATTTCTGGGCCTGTATCAGCTGGCTAGTGCCACAGCAACGTCAGTGGCCTGCGGCAGGTTTGACGGCTGCCACCGGCGCGAGTCGGCTGGGTTGGCTCACCTCCACGCACCCATCCTCCTCCGGGGACGTGGGCATGCTCTTTTCATGGCGATGCCAAGAGAGCAAGCTTCTGCCTGTTCCTTCCTCCGCCAGGGCAAGTCGCACGGCCAAGCCCAAAGCCAAGGGCTGGGGAATGCATCTGCTCTCGTGGAAGGCGCTGCAGGGCCACGCAGTCAAGTGGATGGGTCCGGGGGAGGTGAGGGATCAGGGACAGTCTAGCTGGCACAGCCCCTAAAGCCACAGCCCGTCAGATGGTGCACCCCAATACGGTGTTTACAAAAGGTGAGTTCTGGTCTGGAGTCACAGCCAGGCTCTGAAACTCTGGGTGGAGGGCATCTTACTGTGTGGGGACACTCATCTGTGAGCTGACACAGGCATTCTTGGGGGGGGGGGTAATGTTGGCTTTTCTTGGCTGTCCTACCCCCAGAACACCAAAACCATCTCCTAACGAGTTGTCAGTGCTTGGGGGGAGGTGGGGGGTTGAATTCACAGAGCACAGGGGATTTTTAGGGCAGGGAAAATACTCTGCTTGATACTGTATGGTGGGTATTTGACTCCAGGCTTTTGTCGAAAGCCATAGAACCTGCAGCACAAAGAATTAACCTTAATGTATGCAAATTTTCTAAAGTAATTTAGGAGGTTGGAAGATCCTATTTGGGCCTCCCAGGAGATGGAGCTCTGTCTCTGTGGAGGTACAGAGGAGACTTAAGATGCACCTGGAGACGCATCTGCAGAGGCTAAACGCTCTACTCCTGGACAAATCTTTAAGAGGGTTAGCATAAACCCAACCATGATCCACAACCTCAATCAATAGAAAGTTATTGGCTATTGGGAACACGGCATCTTAACCACATTTTCTAGCTTCTGTAAACAGATGCTTTGACATCTGCAGGTGTCCCCAGGTGGCCAAGCCTCACCTGTACATCTCCTACTCCCTCCTAGATAATTCTGACACCAGCCAAATAAACAGCCTCAAACTGGTGGGGGCTCCACTGTCAAATATCGCCGTTAATCCCAGGCTAGTGTACCCATCTCACCCTTCAATGCATCCCATGGAAACCACAGAAAGGCACATGCTCCACCCCATTCTCCCTCACTCTTTGGGCCCTGTGACCTACCCTGGTGTTTTCCCACATGGCCCTGTTGCCCTCTGTGACTAAAATAAATCTTCCAAACTCTTCTGGGCAATCTCTCTTGATCTGCATCTGACCTTACCATACCTCATACAAGGTGATATCAACAAAACACATAGTGTCTTAGGTTGCCTGACAGTTATGACAAATACATGAGTGGGCTGGCTTAAAAAACAAGTGAGTATTGTCCTGTGGTTTTGAAGCCGGCAAGTCCAAAATTAAGGTGTCGGCATGTCCGTGCTTTCTCCCTGAGGACTCCAGCATTCTGGTGCTGGCTTGCCCCATCCTTGGGGTTCCTTGGTTCAAATCTCTGCTTCCCATCAGGGAGTGATGCCCTCGGTCTCCTCCTGTGGCTTTCTTTTACCGTGTCTGAATTTCTTCTGCTTATAAAGGACTCCACTGTGATTCAGTTGGGTCCAACCATAACTAAAAATAACATCCTTCAGAAGGTCCTACTTACACTGGGTTCACACCTGCAGGAACTCTGATTAAGATCAAGAATGCGTCTTTGTTGGGGCACATGATCCAACTTGCCACACCTGGCAGCTACAATAAAGGCTCCGTGCCCAAACTCTTCTGCGCTCTCTCTCTTGATCTGCATCTGACCCTACCATACCTCATACAAGGTGATATCAACAAAACACACAGTGTCTTAGGTTGCCTGACAGCTATGACAAATACATGAGTGGGTTGGCTGCTCTGACCCTGCCCTCCAACCTCCGTCTGTCTGTCTGTCCTTCCGCCCCGCCCCACCCACTCACCCTGCTGCAGCCACTCTGCCCCCCCGCCAGGTCCCGGCCACATCGAGGCCCCTAGGCCTGCTGCTCCCCACGCCTGGAGAGTAGTCGCCCAGCCCTTCCCTTCAGTGTCACCTTCAAAGGCCCCCGGGCAGGAGCCTCCCACCACTCTCCATCACAGCACCAGGAATGTCCTTGTGCAATTCATACACTGCAATTAAAATGTCCATTTTTACCTGCTGATGGTCTGTCTCTTCCTCTGGAATGTAAGCACCATGCCCATCTTTTCATGGCCTGGCACCTACCAGGGGCTCAATAAATATTTATTGAATGAAGAAGCTACTAATTTTACTCCTCATCTTTTCTTATTAGTGTGCGGGCCCCAGTGGAGTCTGGGCTCTCCTTTGCAGTGGGGGTCTGAGGGCAGACAGGAGGCCCCACACCACATAGTAAGCTGAGAAGGAGAAAAGTAACCCAGAGAAGAAAAGTAATAATGAGAAAATTGGCAAAAATCCTGAAAAAACAGGAGAAATTGACAAAAACATATTTATTGTGGGATGTTTACAATACTGTTCTTTCAGAATTTGACAGCTGAAGTACACAATTAAGGCACAGACAGAAGGGATTTGAAAAATACAATAAACAAATGATATAGATTATCTCTATAGTCATGTTATACAGCAATTAAACATATACTGGGCATTAAAGAAAACTTTGATAAATTTCCCAGAGATTTTTTTTTTTAAACTTTAATTCAGTCAAGCAAGAAATCAACAATAAAAAGATTTTTTTTAATCCTATGATTATTGGGAAATTTAAGAAATGATTTCCACATAATTCCTGGTTCAAAGAGAAAATCAAAATTGAAACCACCAATTATCCAAAAGGGAAGAGGAAAACACATTTATCAAAACCTATTGGATGCAGCTAAAGCTACATTCAGAAAAGATTTATTAGCCTTAAAGGATTTCATTGTTAAAAAATAAGACAAAATAAAATGCAAAGTCGTGAATATCGTAACATAGATGGAGCAACTTGCATCTTATTTTTCCTTGATTGTTGAGAAAATAACGAGGCAAGCACTAGGGCTTTTGCTGATTTTCAGATTTTCTTCATTTGATCTATTTTCCTTTTTCACTTCTTCCTTTGGCAATATTGTAGTGAGAACGAATAAAGCGATCAAGAATTTGTCTGTCTGAAAATTGTAAAGAAAAACAGGATGAAAATTTCTGTTTAACTGTTTAAATGCTAAATAAAGAAATTCTAGGAAGGAGGCAAATATCTGCTGAGCCCTATCTATACAAATTGGATAGCAGATCCAAATAATCAAAGGATATTATGTCTAATACCTAAAAAAGGGCACGATTGTGTAATTATTGATTAAAAAGAGTAAACAATATTTAAGAGCTTGGGAAGGCTTAACTAAAAGGGTATGGATTTTGAAATGAAACAGATTTAGGTTCCAGTTCTATGCTGCCACGTATTATCACTTTATTTAGCCTCTCTGCTTCTATGTTTCTTCACCCGGAAACAGGTCGTGGTATTTACCTTGCACAGTTATCTGGATGGATTAGAAACACTATGTGCAAAGCACCTAGGCAGGGCCCGGCCCATAAGAGACAATAAATAGTAGCCTTAGTAGCTTTATTTCTGGGTATTCAGTGATAGTGATGAGAAGTAAACAATCGAGGTTCTTGTTTCCAAAGTTTCACAGACACCGTTACCCACCAACGTTGGCAGGCTTTCCTTGCCTTGAGTGATAACGGTTTGACCATGGGAAGGTGCTTTAACTCCCTGGTCTCCAGTCTCTTGTCTCTAAAATAAGGGGGGTCTTATGGTTCACCCACTTCTAGTTATGTACTTTTTTAATAATACAGAGTGGTGCTGTGAAAACTTCACTTACTTCCAGCGAGTGTCACCTTAGCAGCCGAAACCGAAAGGGAAGGAGAATGAAAATGATAACATGCTATTTGCTTAGTGTTGCCAAAGCCAACCAAGGTCAGGTGTGTGTGTGTGTGTGTGTGTGTGTGTGTGTGTGTGTTCCTGTTTCCTCTCCAATCATGTTTGCAGTTAGTTTTTGAGATCTTACCTTTAATTTGAATCAGCCCCACCCTACCCAATTCTTTTTGTGACTCCAGTATTTTTTTTTTTATTTTGGCATACTTTCTATAATGTGAAATGCACAGATCTCTAGCACACAGTTTGACACTTGTGTACATGAACCTACACCACAGAAAGATATAAATCATTTTCAACAGCCCAGAGAGATTCTTCGTGGGTCTTTCCAATCACTCTCCCCCACCCCAAGGGAGACACCGCTCTGAGTTCTTTCATCATACGTAAGTTTTGCTGGTTGTACACTTTCGAACAAATGAAATCATACAAAATGTATTCTTTTGTATCTGGCTTCTATTGATCAGCATAATGTTTTTGAGGTTCATATATTTTGTTGTATACATCAGTAATTCACTCCTTTTTATCACCAGGTAGTATTTCATTATATGAATATATCACAGTTTATCTATCTGGTCTCCTGTTGGTGCACATTTGGGGCCATTATCAATAAAGTGGTTACAAATATTCTTGTATGAGTCTTTTTGGGGACATATGTCCTCATTCCTCTTGGATAAATATTGAGAAGTGGAATTTCTGGGTCACGGGGCAGGTATATGTTTAACTTTATGAGAAACTGCCTGACCTGTTTCCAAAGTGCTTATATTATTTGCTATTCCCACCAACTTTTGGTATGTGCGGTCGCAGTTGACTCGTCTGGGGGGGGGAGGTGGCGGCCGGTTACCAAATCCTAGGCTCTCAGGATTGCTTGGAGGGTACCGGCGGCAGGGGCTCTTTCCCGGAGGCGAGGGCGAGGCGGGGGACTGGGCCCGGTCCCTGGCGTAGGCGTGCAAAGTATGGAGGGCGGCGAGAAAGGAACAAGCGGGACACGGTTCTTTTAGGGTGAAGAAGCCAAGAGAGTTTATTAGGGGAGAGTACAAGCTTATATCGGGCGTTTAGAGGGCGGGGTAGCTGTAGAGGTTAAAGGCTTGGATTGGTTCTGAGAGGGCGCGGAGGTTGATTGAAAAGGGGCGAGAGTTGCTCCGATAACGGTGTCTGGCAACAATGTATGCGCACTGGTGGTGATGGGAGTTGCACTGGCAACGGGGAGTGTCCGGGCAAGATAAGGGGGTGGGGAAAAGGCGGTTCCCTCCGGCAAGCCTCCCCTAACGGTGGTATTTTGGGTGAGGAAATGGGGCCTACCTCCGGCCTCACTTTCCCAGGCCTGGGGGGCTGTGGAGGGCGCTGTCACCCGTGCCCACCACCCTCCCCAGGGGCGGATCTGGTCCCCTGGCCCAGACCCGCCAAGTTGAAGCACGTAATCAGTGTCCCGCATTTCCCCTTTCTTTTCTAATTAAAGGAAGAAGCTTACCGGAGAGGCCCGCTAAGGGATGAGGGAAGGGGGAGGCCGGGGAGGGGAAAAAGGGGTTGACGGTGGCTCAGCGAGGCTGGAGCTTGGCGTTGGTGTGGCGCCCGGGCGCTCGACAGGGGCCTTGCTGCTTGCGGGATGGACGAGGGTGGGGGGTTTAAAGTTGGAGGTTCAGAGAAGCTGGAGCTCGAGGTTGGTGCAATGTTCAGGCGATCGAGAAGGGCCTCGCGGTCGGCGGGTTGACCGGTGGCGGTGAGGTCGCGGAGGGTTGGTTGTCATCTCGGAGTAGGGAGTGTCAGAGGTGGCGAGTCGCTGGTACTGGACTTGCACGAACGAGGAGAAAATAGCATCCGTTTGTTTCCTTACAAGCTGGACAATTCTGCGGATAATGCAGGGTCCTAAGGTGAGAGCTAGAATAATCATTAGTAGGGGGCCGAGGAGAGGGAGGAGGTAAGGGAGGAGGGGGGTAAAGATGTGGGACCAATAGCTGGTGGCTTCACGGTCTCTTTTGCGTTGTTCCAGTCCCTCTCGGACCTTCTTTAGGCTGTCCTCGGCGAGACCTGTGGAATTGGCATATACACAGCACTCTTCTCCTAGGGCGGCGCAGAGGCCTCCTTCTTTGAGGAGGAGAAGGTCGAGACCTCGGCGGTTTTGGAGCACTACCTCAGAGAGGGAATTGACAGAATTTTTAAGATGGGAAATAGCGTCTTGTAGGTGACGAATGTCCTCGTCAACAGCAGCCCGGAGGTGAGTTAGGGCGGAGCCTTGACTGGCTAATGCAGCGATTCCGGTGCCAGCGCCTGCAAGACCTAGGAGGGAGGCAATCGTGAGGACGGTGATGGGCTCTCGCTTTTGCAGTGGGGCAGAAGCTGCAGTTGTTTCCAGGCGGAGGAAGAAGTCTTCCTCGCTATGGTATAGGACCCTAGGGATGAGGACAATTAGGAGGCAAGTTTCATTAGTTGTATTGAGGGTTTGCACGTTAAGGCAGGGGGTAAGCCCTGTAGAGGAGCAGAGCCATTGGGAGGAGTTATGAGGAATGAGAAATTTTGCAGAGCTGCTGGGAGATGAGTAGTCGGCACAAGCTGTGAGGTTGGGAGAGTTACTTGAGCGAGGGCGGATGCACTTTCCTGTAAAGGAGACTGAATGAAAGGTTAGGGGGACGGCAGAGGTATTCCAATTGCATTCCGAGGGGCTGTCCTCTGTGTTTTCTGAAAAGGAGAGGTTGGAGGCAACTGGCTCATACAGGGGGGAGGAAGTGGAGAGGCAAAGCCAACAAGAGGACGTAAGATTGGGGTTGGAGAAATTTACCGAGGTGAAGGCTGCTTGGATAAGGCCGAGGAGGGGAGAGGAGTAATGAGAGGGGGGCAGAAAAGGTCGGGGTGGTGGGGTTGGCGATGCGCTGTTTGTAGCTGAGGTGCGGTTTCCAGATGCGCTGCTTGTAGTTGAGGTGCGGCTGGAGGGCTTTCGAGCGCAGGTTTCTTCGACTCTGGAGACAAAGGTGGCGAAAGGCTTACTCGGCTCCTGGAAGAGCTTGGTGAATTTATTAGGCCGACAGGCAGAGCAGTTTGCAAACGCTCGTAAGGCGATTCCCCAAAGGATAGGCCAAAAGGTGGCAGGTGCATTAATATAGGCAGATGCATTTATAAACGCTCCCGTGCCCAAGTAAGCTTCGGGGTGATGATAGACTCCAGTGGCTGCGTCTTGCTCACTTTGCCTAGCTGCTTCTGCCTGGAAGTGGGCACGCCAATCAACGAACTGGCCGGGGTTAAGAATGGAACGGGCAAGCGGGGCCCAGTCTTGGGGGAGGCAAAAGTCCATGGCGAGATCCTGCAGTATTTGGGAAGCATATGGGCTACCTAACCCGTCCTCCTTGACGGCCCTGCGAAGCTGCTTAATAGTATCTGAGTCAATGGGATACCAGTCATACGGTTTCTGTGGTGTGGGGGTAAGGTTAAGAGGAAAGCAGTGAAAAGCACGAGAGAAAGGAGGACGCGCTTGCAGAGGGCTTGGCGCGGGAGTGGGGGTAGGGGGAGCGTTGCCCCAAGGGTTGCCTTGAGGTGTAGAAGGCAGCCAGGGGTTGTTAGTCAGCAGGGTGGGAGGAGCGGCGGCAGCTGCCGGTAGCGGCTCCAAGGGGGAGATCGCCGGAGGGGGAGGCGGAAGTGGGAGGCCCCAAGCGTCGCAAGACGGCGGCACGGTGGGAGTGGCTAAGGCATAAGATGGCGGACTAACTCCGCCCTGTGAAAGGGCGGGGTAAAGCGCTTGCGGTTTCCGGCCCAGCTTAGGGCTGACGTCATCGCCGGAGCACTTCCTCCCCTCGATGGAAGAAGAAGGAGGAGGAGGAAGCTCGCCATCTTGGCGAGGCTCAGTGTTATTTTGTTTTTTGGGAGTCACTTCGAGCGCGTTGTTAATCTGCTCGACTAAGGACTCTGTGTCCGAATCGTGGTCTACATTAGTATCGCTGTCTGAATCTGTTGACTGGGTTGATAGGGCCTCCTTGGATTTAATGGGGCCTCGATCAGGGGGGAGGGAGCCTTGAAGGCAGGAGCGGACGGTTATTAAGGTGGGGAGCAAGCCGGGAGGGAAGCGCTTGCTCTCATGTTCCATGGCGTTGGTGACCCGATCAATAAGGCGATCATAAGTAACAGGGTCCCAAAGATGGCAAGTGGTGAGCCATGGGTTAAAGGGCAGCAGGAGGTCCCAGTATACTTGCAGCTGCCGGACAGACACCTTACAGCGATGTGTGTCTAGGAGACCAGCCAGAGCACGAACTTGGGGTGCTTGGCGTGCAGATAGACGATTACCCATAGCGGAGTGAGAAAAGAAAAAGGGGGGTTGATTATTGAGTAAAGAAAATGAGGTAAACCGTGGTCGCGAGGCCAAAGGAGACGGCGAGAATAGAAGGCAGGAGCCTCTAGTAGCGAGAGCAGTTTGGGGGGGGCGGTCGCAAAGAGGCACACCGCGCGAAACAAAGAAACAAAGACACAAAGGACCACAGCAAAGTAATGGAGGGGAAGAGGGAAAGCTACTGGAGGAAGAGTGTTAGGAGGAATGGGGGGACATAGGAAGAGAAGACGAAAGGTAGTCGGGGGTAAGAGTTAGGTTAACACGGGAAAGGAAGAGCGGCCCGGGCGCGGAGCGGCGTGGGAGAGGCGGCTCCGGACGTGGAGCGGCGAGGGAGAGGCGGCCCTTACTTTGCAGGCGAGGAGAAGGGGAGCTGGAGAGGCGTCCGGGCGAGCGGGTGGTTTTACTGGACCGCTGCGTGGAGAGGACTTTTAATTCCAGGGGCCCCACGTTGGGCGCCAGTTGCGGTCGCAGTTGACTCGTCTGGGGGGGGGAGGTGGCGGCCGGTTACCAAATCCTAGGCTCTCAGGATTGCTTGGAGGGTACCGGCGGCGGGGGCTCTTTCCCGGAGGCGAGGGCGAGGCGGGGGACTGGGCCTGGTCCCTGGCGTAGGCGTGCAAAGTATGGAGGGCGGCAAGAAAGGAACAAGCGGGACACGGTTCTTTTAGGGTGAAGAAGCCAAGAGAGTTTATTAGGGGAGAGTACAAGCTTATATCGGGCGTTTAGAGGGCGGGGTAGCTGTAGAGGTTAAAGGCTTGGATTGGTTCTGAGAGGGCGCGGAGGTTGATTGAAAAGGGGCGAGAGTTGCTCCGGTAACGGTGTCTGGCAACAATGTATGCGCACTGGTGGTGATGGGAGTTGCACTGGCAACGGGGAGTGTCCGGGCAAGATAAGGGGGTGGGGAAAGGGCGGTTCCCTCCGGCAAGCCTCCCCTAACGGTGGTATTTTGGGTGAGAAAATGGGGCCTGCCTCCGGCCTCACTTTCCCAGGCCCGGGGGGCTGCGGAGGGCGCTGTCACCCGTGCCCACCACCCTCCCCAGGGGCTGATCAGGTCCCCCAGCCCAGGCCCGCCAAGTTGAAGCACGTAATCAGTGTCCCGCAGGTATGGTCCACCATTTCAATTTTAAGTATTGTCTTTATTTTTAAACCTTATGCCAAGGACTTTATTTTAAAACCAACAAAATCTTCCTTCTAATACTAAAGATAAACATGCAAGATGAATCAAGTTCAGCTTAATAAAAAAGATGAGATTGTCAAATTTTATGTCAACTTACACAACAGCCACAAAGGCTACCAGCTGTCATTCAGATGCCGCCCATCTCTATCATGTACAGGTGCAGATTTGTGCCCAGGATTTTGCTCGTGCTATTCCTTCTGCAGGAGATGCCTGCCCCTCCTTGTCAGGCTGACCCACCGCCTCTGAGCAGCTTTACCTCATTTACCACCCACCCTGCGAGTCCAGCTGGCAGACTCCCTTTCACCCAAGGACTACGTCCACTCAGAATTTAAGACATTGTAACTCTGTCTGTCTGTTCCCCACACCAGACCCTGAGTTCCCTGAGAAGAGGGATTTATTTTTTATTAACCTTATATCAGGTGAGCATAACAGATCTTCACTCAATGAAGTTTACTGAGGGAGTGAATAAATGAATACTTAATACTATTGAATCATCCCTTTGGAAGGAACACCTTTTTAGTTGGAGGAAGAGATGGGGAGGAAGTAACAGCTGAAAAATGAGATTTCAGATAATGTTTATCTTTTTTTTTTTTTTGGATGGTGGAGGAATGAGGGTGGAGTCCACAGTTTTATGTAAATAGATAACAGAGGCCCAAAGAGTAAGATTTCAGGTGTTCTGAGTCAGTCTCAGAGATCAAAATAATTTTGAAAATGGAATGGCCACTCAAGGCATCTCGTTCAAGTTCCTCAAGCTACAGAGAAAGTTATCAATACCAAATAGTGATGGACAGAGTTAAAGGAAACAAAAGGTTTGCCATCAGCTGCCCCTTTCCTTCTCTCCTCTTCCCCAGCTTTATTTTTGCCTCCCTAGACTTCCCTCCATCCCACCTGCCTGCCAACCTCCAGCAGCCCCATTTCGGCCATTGAACTGACCCTTCCTCTCCCTCACCCTCCTTTTAAAAATGCACCTGTTCTGGGTTCCTGTCCCATCAGGACCTTCCCTAGTCGGGCTAATCAAGTAAACTAGTTTAAGCTGAGTTGATCATGTCCCAACTCATACATCTGCCAAGTAACACCTTCATGTTCTTGCAGACTCACCTCAGCCCGGCCGCAGATGAGCTCTGCTGAGATGTTCACCAGCTGAATTTAAAGCATCGGTGCTTTAGATTGTCACTGACACTGGGAAATGAGGAGAGGTTTGGGGCATAAGAACTCAAAGGGAGCCTCCTGTTTTTGTCCACCTCCAGCACAGCTGGCATCGAGGAGGGGGCCATTCTAAAGCAAGGTTAGAAAAGAGAAACTAAACCCTGTTGGAAGCAGATCCTGTTTCGCCCTACCAAGTCAGAGCAAAACAGCAACCTGCGGGGCCTGAGCCTTTTGGTGCCTGCCGCCAGTGCCGTCCTCGTGGAACCAAGGAGGGAGAGCCAGGAGGAAACACGACCTAGACTGGTCCTGACGTTGTTAGCTAGTAGGTAGGTCTCGCCCCTCCGGTGGACAGATACTGTTTCCAGGAGGGATCAGTGGAGCAGAAGCTGCCAGACACTTTGAGGAGTCCTTGGTTCTCCCTAAGGGGCACCGCAAAGGCTCTGATCGCAAACACCACGCAACAGCCAGAGCCTGAGGCACTCAGCACTCCCTTGGTTTCCTGTGGGCAGAGAAGTGACACAGAGAAGCCACAGCCTCATCCATGTTGAGAGTCCCCAGGCAGACGGGAGGATGTGCTTAGGGAAGACAGAAACATTCTTTCTACAGGGTCAAACGGCTGTGGCTACTAAAGGGGAAAGAAGTGCCTTAAAAATGCAGATGATTATATATATGTATCTATACCAAAGCTGGAAAAAACAAATGGAAGGAAAGCATGAGCTTGCTATACAATGTCAGCTGTGTCTTTTGGGAAGATGTGACTGCAGAGCTCAAGGAGCCTCTTAGTTTCCTTCTGAACTGTCCACTGGTCCAGAAGTGTCTGTTCAGAGGAACGAGGCTTCCAGTCAGAGAATGCCTACTCCTGGCTCAGATGAGGGAAAATGTCTGCTGCTTGTACTTTCCTGAACCCCAACATTCAGATTCTTTTAAGGGTCTTTAGACCCTCAGCCCTCAGTGTTTGTGGGTGGAAAATGCCCCCTCCCTGCCCCCTGCCTGCACAGCCACTACCCCATTTGGTCTTGCCCACAGTGGAGGGACAGTTGTGTTTGAGGCAGCAAATCCCAGAAGACAAGGGTTTCAGGGAGGATTTCAGAGGAGCAGGCTCTGCTGGTCGTGGCCAGGGACAAGCCAAGGACAGAGACCCCGAGAGAGAAAGGAGGAGGCAGAGAGCACTGGAGGGTCACTGAGTAGCTGAGGGGATCCTAAGCTTCAGTCTGACCACAGCACACAAAACATGTGAGTGATCCCTCCCACCACGGCCCAGAGGGGAAAGTAGGGCCCCTACGATGGCCCACTGGGGGCAGGAGGAAATATTAGAACCTCTGCAGTTATTTTTCGTTTCATCCTTTCACCTTTTGAATATTTTCAAATGTATGCATGTTATTTGACTGGCCTATGAATATGGTTTATATAAGTACATAAATCTGCATGGGCGGTATGTGCTCAGAAGTGATAGCGATCAGGATTTAGGCTCGTTGCTGTGTGGTTCCACTGGAAGATCTGAGTTTCCTCTCCTCAGGCTCTTTTCAGCTGAGCTGACATTTTATACACATTCAGTCGACTGTCCAGTTGCCCCTGAAATGCTCCCCGATGGATTCCAGTCACTTGGCCCCGAACAGGGTATATCTTTGTCACGTGGCGTGAAATGAAAACTGCCCTGGGAATGGCATCTGCTTATGTACCTTAAAAAAGCCTGTCACCAAAAAAAGTACTGCTGAACAGGAAATAAAGATTAAACAAAACAAAACTATGAGACAGTACAGGCACCCAGAGGAGAAATCAATCAGCTGCAAGGAAAAGCGAATACGTCACAGAGCAGTCCAACAACAGGCAGAACGAGATCAAAAATGAGGGAAAAGCTGTGTGGCTCCTTTTTAGTGAGTGGGAATAGTGCCACCAGGGCTTCTTTTAAGAAAAACTGCTTTTCAGTGGCTTGAGGTTTGCACAACCCTAGGGGATATATATATATATATATTTTTTTTTTCCTGAGGCAACATTTTTCTTTTTGAAGATGTTAAACTTCAGTGACTCAAAATTGGGACAATTTCTATTTGGCGTGAAGCAACTTACAATGATCTGAAAATGCATTAAATTGCAACCCAGGACCTCAACTTACCTTTATGGGAAACGTTGCTCAGGTACTCCTTGATTTGAGAGGGATCAAACGATTTCAGAATCATTAAGAAATCCAAGTAGTTCCTCCCATAATCACTTTGGTATACAGTCTGTTTCTTGGTGCACTCTTGGTTCCGCAGGTGGCTGCAGAGCACAGCAGGAACTGTGGAAACACACAGGGAAGAAGGGATGGGGAGGCAGTTACCAAGGCAGAGAATCCCTGCCCTCATTTTCTGAACATGGCCCCGACAGCCCTGAGTTCAACTCGGAGCTTAATCTTTATCCTGAATGATACTGAAAACTAAAGCACAGTGCTGAACTGATGCCTCCACTGACTCGAGGCCCTGTAGGGCGATACGTGTGCTGCTGGGACGTCAGAGCTGTCCTGGTGGAAATGGGGGCACTGAGAGACACAGTGGCCAGAGGTGGAATCTGACTGCCGTTCTCAGAAACAAGTTCTTCCCGAACACAACTTCTTGCCTGTCAGCCTGATAGGATGCTGACTTTCACCACCTGCTCAGTACACAAAGGCCTTCAAGAAGCTCCTTTTGTTGTCATGACACCTCCTGCATAGACTTGGATTCACACAGTGAGAGCTTCGCTCCCAGGCTGCTTCTAGTGTGCAGCTTCGAAGAATGTTGACATCGACAGTCAACACTCATTGTCCATTCTGACTAATGCACGTGTGAGGTGTAGACAACCCCAATTCGTTTATAGTCAATAAATTGTTTCTGAATATTTTTCTAAATTTAATGTGGATTCTGATATCCATGGGACTTTCATGGAACAAAATAATGAAGACATGATGTGAGAACCTAATTTCTATAACTTGCCCAGACTTGGTAAACCTTAAGGATACCTTAAATATTGTTTTCAGTTCCAGGTGTCCCATTTCAAGGGGACACTGGCCAAATGGAGGGACTGGGCTGGTGAGGTGACTTGATACTACATCCTGAGAGGAGTGTTTGTAGTGTCTTAAAGCTCTTTAACTGACTTAGAAGGCACATTATAAGATTTTCATAGGAAAATAGATTTCTAATATTTAACCTCCATGGGAAGAAGCAGAACCAATGACAGAACCAATGGCTTCCCTCTGCAAGGAAGATCCCAGCCATTGAGAACTGTCAAACACTTGGAACCACTGACAGCAGACGGAGCTGTCTTGGGAGATGGGGCACTGCCTTGAAGGGTTTAACAGGGATTCTATCACCCCTTGGCAAGGATGGAGTAGTGGAGATTACACATCACATGAGGATCTAGACTACGTAACTTCTAGGCTACCTTCTAACCCCAAGATACTAAGCTTCTGTTCTATGCCTTTTGTCTCACTACTTGATCCCAACTTCAAGCCAGGAAAAAATCCCTGTCTCAGACTGACAACAGGCTAACTTCTCCATCGGTGGCTTGGAGACGGTTTGCTCATGTAACTTTAAAAACCTTTTCTGTCGAAAACAATGAGAATCAGGATCATAAAAGAACACTCACTCAAAATAGAAGGGGTGATAAAATGGAAAATGCTTGTACAGACGGGCCATGTGGATAAACTTCCAGGGGATAACTGATAAGTCTAATTTGATTCCCACCAGGCCTCTTTTTCCAACTTCATAGCAACTGTGTTTCTCCCTTTTATCTTAGGAAACTGTCTCCTAGGCCCAACAGCTGTGCCTCCCGGGCACGGAACCTCCTTGTTCCACAGCATGAGTGGTCAATTCTCTCCTGGGACTCAGAGTCCCTCCGAGTCTGAGGCACCGGAGAGGCAGAGTTCCAATTCCAGGCGAGCGTCGCCTGCACTAAGACTTACCGAGGTCACCTGCTCTACCCTGTGACTGAGCAATCTTGGAGCCAGGGGACAGGGTCTCTGAAGTTGTTGTGAAAGCCCCAGGCATCCTTACCTAGCCCCTGAGAAGCAACAGGCAGGTTTGAGTAGCATCCATATCTGAAACTAAAATCCTGTAACTCAGGAATTTTAGCTGGAACTTGGTAATTCCGTCGAAATTCAGTGTCTTGAGGTCGGGGAAGTGACTTTTTCCATTCAAGAGGCTCTTGAAAACTTTTCCTAATCTTCTGAGCTGAGGGTGGAGGCAGGGACAGAAGGAGAAAGCAGTAATTACTCCTGGTAAACTATTTCTAAATAGCATCACATTTTCATTCCATTTGCTTCTAGCAGTAGCTTCCACTTTATCAGACTGAAACCCACACTTCTTGTATTGAGAGGTACAGTCTATTTACTCGTTATGGACACTACAACCAAGAAATAATCTGCTGCTTTATCAGGCACAGGAAGTGTATGTACAAATGATTAGAAGTATTTCTAATGAGTATATCTGCATGTCAGTTAAGAGTACACTTTTGTCCTGCTGGGTGGCCACAGAACGCATTTCTCACTCCAGTAGTCCTGACCAGCCCTTTGGGTAGGATTGGGGGGCACAGTGAGGGATTTTCATAGGGCTAGAGGTGCTGTATAAAGTACAGGACCTCCAATTAAAAATGAATTTCAGATAAATAATGAGAATCTTTTACATATAAATATGTAAAACTATGTCTTACTTATCTATTATATATCATCTTTCAAATTTAACTGGGCATCCTGTTTTTTTTTTGCAAAATCCGGTAACCCTAGTTAGGGCAGTGCAAATCACCCCCATTACCTGGGAAAGAACCACTCAAAGCCTATACCTTACTGATGGAGGGTTGGGTAACATCATTTTTATTGGTGGATACTAACACTATTATTTCTTTGACATATCTCTGCTAATCAATATTCATTAAATATTTATGAAGTGCAGAATAAACGCCAGTTCCCACAAGCACTACCAGATTACAGAGGAGAGGGTCCCACGTCATCACACTTTGAATAAGCTCTCCCCTAATTCTGGCTACGAAGTGTTAGTTCAGAAACATCTCATATCATACCATCTTTCTCATGAAGGACAAAGACGTTAAAACATGGATTTCATGAGCAGTGTCCAAGCAGTGCAAATTACTGTTGACACTGAACTCAATTTTTGTTCCAGATTCATTTTCCAATAGGTCTTTTCAAAATAAACTGTAATATACATTGTCTATCACATGATACATAATTACATCTGTTGGCACCTAAGAGCATTTTAATGTTGATTTTTAAAAACGTTATCTGTCTAGACAGCTCAGGAGGACAGGGCTCCTCTTTCAGCCACCTCTGAGTTAAAATAGTAGAGAAGAGAGCACAAGGGTGCCCAATGGCTCTTAAAAATTACTTCAGAAACTGCCCAAGGAGAAGACAAGGTTGTAGAAAAGAGAGAACTCTAGGGCTTAACACAGTATGGCAAGTCATCTGATCTGATACCTAGTAACCGCCATTCATAACCAGGATTTTGTAAATAACAAATAACTTCATAGGGGAATATTTCTGTTGAAATGCTTGCACATGCCCTTGTCCCTCCCCTAGAGTTACCATTCAATAATGTTTTCAGTTCCTGTGTACGTTCTGGGTGATATGCCAAGATGAAAGACAATGAAGTCATTGTTCTACCTTAAGGCAACCTCAAGCTAGTGTGATTTGAAAGACAAACACAGAACAAACAGATATAGAATGTGATATCTTGGAACCATAACACTTGGAACTATGGTTCTCACATGGAGAATACATCTGCTGGCTCTCATCCCACACCATTCAGAATCTCCAGAAGTGGCTCCAGACACCCCTAAGGTAAGAAAGCTTCATTTATGCTTCAGAATCACTGACAGGGTGTTGAATAAGGTGCTACGGAAGCCCAGAGAGAGTGTGAGGAGCTCTGCTAGGGAACAAGAAGAAGACAACGGCTACACAGGCAGGCACAGGGGAGGGCCCGCTTTGAGGACGGGCCAACAAGGAAGCAAAGAGAGTGCAGTGTGCTCGTGGCTAAAGTGCGGGGAAGGTGGGGAAGGGGGATAGTTGCCAGTGAAGGGGAGAGATGAGTTGGAACCGGACTGCGAAGGGTCTTGAATGGCTGAGAGCAACTGGAGGTGAAGACCTGAGTAAATGCAAAACTCAGGACCTAAACTTTTGAGTTCCTTTGAAGACTAAGGTAAAGTCTTGTTCTTCATTGATCCTCAGTATTTATCACAGTAACAGACCTCATTAAATATTTTCTAAATAAATGAGTGAATAAAAGCAAAAAAACAAAACAAAACAAAACTAGAAAGACAATTGCTATGGATTAGTAGTTCATATCTGAACCAAGCCATTGTGACTGCCCAGGTGATAAATTCTTAAGGAAACTGCTAGTAAACTGCATCTTGTTCTTTCCATAGTGTGGGTTTAGTTCTTCTCGACTAAGCCTTTCGTTGTCCTTGTAAAACTTCCTTCAGGCGCTACTGAGAAGAGAGGTTCCTGAAACAAAGGAAACCTACCAACATCGGAAGAACCCACGGTGGCTCTAAAGGATGCAAAGACAGGTGACCCAGTGCCAACCACACCCTCAAGGCAACTTCTGGCTCCCTTTTCACTCAATACCCGTGATACCATGTGAGAGTCGTTCGTGCCCAAAGAGGGAAACCAGTCCACTTAAGATTAGATATGGCATCTGCAAAAAGGCTGCATGCCCAGTCCAAAAGTAAATCTACAGCAGGGACTGCTCAAAACTATTAGGACCATTGGCTCGTAATCTACAGTGAAGTGGGAACTAGTTCGGCTGTCTTTATCTGCTGTTCTAAGTCAGCAAAGCCAAGTTCTCCAAGTTTGCACGTGAAAAGAAGCACCTTTTAGCAGTTCTCACTCATTGGCTTTAATTCAATGATAAGGAGATAAAAATAAGACACGGTCCTTGTGTTTCAGCAGCTTAAAGTATTAGTCCAAGAAACAGACACATAAAAAAAGTATACTTACAATATCATGTGATAAGGACTGCAAAAGGGGGGGCTATCAAAACAAATGGGAGAGCTGCACATCCAAATCTGGGGAATTAGAGGTTTCTGGGAGAGAAATGAAGTCTATGTTTAGACTAAAATTATGGGTAGAAATAGGCCAAAAGAAGAAAAGGAGCAGCGTTCCACAGGCAGGAGGTAATGAGGGTGAAGGACATGAGGCCAGAGGACATGGTGAGTGTGAGGAACTAAAAACTGTCAAGTCTCAGAGAGTGCGAGGGGTGGCAAAAGACCATGCCGGATGGGTGGGCAGGAATCAGATCATGCGGGACTCAGGTTAAGGCATTTAGCTTTTATCCCCAGGGCAATGGGAGTGAGGAAAGGGTTTTAGGCTGGAAGGTGACATCAGTCTGCACATCCGGAAATTCACTATGGCTGTAGCATGGACAGGACAGTGGATTAGAGAGGATGAAATTGGAAAAGGGAGTTGGGTTAGAAGCCATCCAAGGGAGAGACGTGGGTAGCCGGAACCAGGGCAGTGGACATTGGGATGAAGGAAGCAGATGGAGTTGAGAGATCTGGAAAGTAGACTTGACAGCTTGGCAGGTCTTGGGTATTTGCCTACACAAGGGGAAAATGGTCATTTTGCTCATGCCTAATGGACAACTTTGATTGGGAGCTCAAGGACATCTTTTAAGTATGCTGACTATTCAGATGTTTTCCCAAGACCCTTAATGTTTATCTGTAGGTGCCCTTTGATCCCATATGCATCTTGCTTCAAACACTATACTTCTCTTGCACTTTCTCCATCATTCAGGAAGTATTTCCTAGGCTTCAACTATGCAGCAGGCAGTGCACTGGGCCCTGGGTACCTAAAGGTGACAAGGCCCCTGCCTTTGAGGAGAGCACTGGAAAGTAGGGGAAACAGTAAGGCAAACAAACAAAACATAAAAGCCAAAAATTAGCAAACAAATAACTCCAAAATGCAAAGTGCTAGAAAGAAATAAACAGGGTGGCAGCATGCTCTTCAGATAAAACAGTAAGCAGTGGTCTCACAGAGGAAGCGATGTTTAAATTGGAATTCACAGAATGACAAAGTGAAGCTATGGAAAGAGCTGGGAGTAAAGCATTCAGGCAATGGGGACAGCAAGTGCACTGGCAAAATGAGAAAAAAAAAGGGTGGGGGGAATGAACAAAAGTCCCATGTGGCCAGAGCCTAGTGAATAAAGGGGAAAGAGCAAGGAGATGATGGTGAGGAGGTAAGAAGAGCCACCCTCACAGGACCTTATAAACCAAGATAAAGAACTGGAATTTGGGTTTAATCGAAGTGCAATGGAAAGCAAGTGAGCAGAAGCAGTAGAGTAATATCCAATTTGGATCTTTAAAAGATCATCTGGCTGTCATGTGGTGAAGGAATTGGGGGGATCTAGAGATAATTTAGGAAGGTCAATTGCTAGAAAAGGGAAAGGTCATGAATTGGAACCTCATGAGACTTCTCAGTACCTGGATATATGAAGCTGGGGTCTGAGGCAGAGATACAAATGTGGAAGTCCTCAGGATAGTTGCTCTTTAAAGGAGAAGGGTACTCTAAGGAATTCTAACAGGGGTCAAATTGAAAGAAAAAAAAAAAAAAAAAAGAGATGCCAGAGAAGCAGAGGGAACCCAGAAGCTTTCCCATGTGGTGTCACAGAAGCTAGAAGAGGAGAGTTACAAAAAAGAACAAGCAGCCAACAACTTTCAATACTGCCTAGAGGTTGGGTGACATGCAGATGGAAAAGTATCCAAGGAAAGTCACTGGTGACCTTGACCAGAACAGTTTCAGTGGCATGACGGGGACAGAAACCAGACTGGCAGGGGTTGAAGAGTGAAAGGGCCAGCAGTGTCCCCATCACCACAGTCCATGCATTCATTACCCTACCCCCAACACTTTGTCAGAATGACAGTAGTTTAGAGACACACATTTTTGGAAGACAAAAATCTAATGGAGGTGCGGCAACTGACTTAGCAAAGTAGCGGAAGCTGAAACCTAAGTGCCCACAAAAGAGGGTAAGAAAGGCAAGAGCTAATGCACATTTCCGGACTCCAACAAGCTCAAACTTGAAGGCAGCCAGTTCAGTGGAGAGCTGATAGGGAGGCTCAGGGCAGGTGAAAATTTGGAGCGGTTAGAGTTCCCTGGATATCCTTGCTGTGCTCATGAAGTTCCAGGACTGTCCCTTCCTCACCAGAAGTTCATTCTCTGCAAAACTGCACCAAAGAGGCTCTGCACCGGGCACGGGAGAAGGTGGGTGACGAGGTGCAGGATTGGAAACAGAAGGGTCCAGTGAAGGTCTGCTTACTCACCTGCTCTCCAAGTGCCGACAGCCAAGTGTGTCCCCTTCTCGAGAAAGTGATCTACAAATCCTGGCCTTGGAGGGTTTCTCAACAGACAGACAGTGCATCACCACGTCACCTATGTTGGGCACCAGTCAAAGCCCCGTCTCTGTACAGTTAGTTTCTTGTTTTGTGGGCCCTGAAGCAATATTTCTTTAAGAAAAAGAGGAGTCCACAGAAATGAGACTGAACTTTTATTAGCTTCTTAGTAAATCTGCCACTGATCCCTTATAAATATGACCAGAGATCCAAATTTTCATGCAATGACTAAGAAAATGGAAACAACGCAAGGAACAGACGAAAATGTTAAATGAATATCATAATATCCTAAAATTGATGACAATTACTGCAACTGTAAAATAAGAACAGAATGCTGTTTTTAAAAAAGAAATCATTAGCGAGGTAGAAAGAGAGGTTGGAAGTTCAAAATATGAGAGCTGAAATAAAAATTCAGTAGAAGAATTGGATTAAAAAGTATTTTAAAATAAACAGAACAAAAATACAAAGAGAAGCCTACTAGGAGAGAAAAAGTAAGAAAAATAGAGAAAAAGTCCAACTGAGAGAAGCGCCAGAAGAGAACAGAGGAAACATATGGGAGGAAAATATGAACGGACTAATGGAGGAAAAAATTTCCAAAACTGAAGGATATGAGTCTCCAGATTGAAAGGGCCTTTGAATGACCAACCTAAAGTATGAAAAAAGTCTCTCATCAATGCATACAACTGTGAAATTTGAGAATGTCAGCAATGAAGAGAAAATCTTAAGCACTTCTTGGATGGGAAGAAAGGGGAGAATATATAGCAGGATGGGGAATCAAAATGGCATTGGTTTTCTCAGGAGCAATCCCAGCTGCTAGAAGACACCCAGAGGGATGCATTCTGATGGAAGATGATTACAGACCCAGAATTTTATATCCACCCAAACTATCAAACAAGTGGAATGACAAGAAAAAGACATTTCCAGGTAGCAAGAACACACTCAAAAAAGAACCTCCTATGCATGTTTTCTTCATAAGCTGCTGAAAGAAGTGCTTCAGCAAAATAAGGGACGGGGGGACAGAGAGGATGGTGTGGACTAAGGAAACAGGGACCCATCCTAGGAGAAAGGGAAAGGAAATGCCCAAGATGAGGAAGAAGGAAGTTCTGGGTAGAGTTGGGCAGTCAACCGACAAAGCCACCAGTCTAGATTAGAGGACAGTGATGGAGGGCATCAGAAGGAAGATCGCCTGGAAAAATACCGAAGCGGAGAGAAAGTTAGAAACTGTGCTTGGGAAAAATAGTGATAAGTGTGTGTGTGACAAAGTCCTGGGAAAAATTAGTGATGGGCATGTAGGACAAATCTAAGCACATGCAAAATAGTTATTAACCGGTCAAACAAAACAAAGGAAAAGGAAACACAATCATAAAATATTCCTGACTCAGCAGTAAATGTTTATATAACCATAGTAATATAAGCACTAGCAACGGAATTAACCAAGAAGTTATGATATAATTATACTGAGAGGCTGGGTGGAGAAGGAGTGAGAGAGAGAGAAAGAGGTACAGAGGAACCAAATCCTCAACTACCATAACAGGAAGAGGAGAATGTCTGAAACTGATGAGTCAAGAACCAGCAGTGTAAGCATATTATTTAAAACTATGGAGGGACACGTGAAAAGAAACAGTTAAAAGGACTGAAATTGATTGCCTATGGGGAGTAAGACTGGGGGTGGAGAGGGGTGGGTTAAGGAACTGGTATTTCATTATAAGCCTTTAATAACCTTTTGATTTACGAATAGTCATGCAGTAGTCTAATAAGAGTACATTTCAATTTTAAAAAATAGAAAACGAGAAGTTAGGAATTGGAAACAGCATGTGTAACTTGACTCTTCTAAAGATATTTAACTCTGAAGGAGGCAGCCTGGAAAGGGGAGGGGAGCCGATTGTCTGGGAGGGAGCCCTAGAGGCCCCGATGATTAGCTGGGTGACCCTGGGCAGGTTGCTCACCCTCTCTGAGCCTCAGATCCCTCATCTTTGATTGGGGATGATAACTTCATTGGTTGTTGTGACGTTTAAATTTGTTAATTTTTGAAAGTGTATTGTAAGAGCTTAGTAAACGTCAGCAGGTCGTGAAGGGAAGCAGAAAATGAGGCAGTTGCTACAGAGACATGTGGGTCAAGATCGGGCTTTAGTTTTTGTTTTAATTTTTAGTGGAGTTATGAGAGCCAGGTGTATGCGGGTGGGGTGGGCTAATCAGTGAGGATGGAGATTGATGCTGGAGAGGAAGACACAGAGAACAGGAGGAGGGGATGACCTCAATAAGGGGAAGGGGAGGTTGCCCACAGCCCGCGCAGGCGGAAGGGCCTGCTGAGACAGGAAGAAGGTGGAGCTGCGAGCCTTTGGGAGCCTCGTCAGCATCCTCTCTTGACCCACGAAGATCCCCAGGAGGACTAGGGGCCCCTCAGGGCTCCATGGATGGGGTACAGAACCCACCGGGCATCCAGCCTTCCTTGGCTGTTGTTGGGTGTTATTTTGTTGCCAGTCAAAGAAGTGGAACACTAATGCTCCAAAAACCACCTTGTCACAAGCCTTGGGGTAGTAAACCAGAATGCACTGTTTTCTCAGTGAGTCAGGGAAAGGTTTCCTTGCTTGAGTTTAAAAACATCTGCAGTCAATTTTCATGAATTCTCCATGAAGCTAATTTCCTGCTGATATGCAATAACAAAATGGCATTGTATCAGCAAATACGTAATTTCTGGAATATGTGTCTGCAGGAATTGAACTCATTTTGGGCCCCTGAGAAGTAGGGTAAGTTACAGCATCACCTCCAGCTACCCTCACAGAGAACCAGTCAGCAGCTTTCTCAGCTACCAAACCCTAAGAGCAGAGCCAAGGTGAATGAGGGAAGAATCTAGACTTGTGCAAGGGAAAATCTGTAAAGCGAGGCTCCCATCCCAGAGAAGACATGCAATTGTGGGAGGCAAAATGAATAAAGTGCTATACTTTCCCTTCCACCTAGGGAGAGAATAAAATGGCTCTAGCTTCTTTATCATCTGCAAAAGGTACCACCCTCCCATCCATCCAGATCCCCAAGTCAGACACCGGGCTCCTTTTACTCCCTCATTCCTGTTGTCTGTCACTTATTCCTATCATTCATTCATTCATTTCTTCAATCAAAATTTATTTTCATTGCTCATGATGAACCAGCCCCTAGAGTGGATGATGGTGATACGATGGTCAGCCAAAGAGCCAAAGGGCGTAGACTACAATCCTGTGACTCAACCTCCCTCCCTATGGCCTTGAACAGCCCTGGTCCAAGCCAGCATCCTCTCCCTGAGCTGTCTGACCATCTCCTGTCTGCTCCTTCCTCTAGGCTTGCCCACCGCCATTCTTCACCCTACAGCCAGTGTGATTCTTCTAAACCTTAGCCCTGAATTGGGTCACTACTTAACTATAACTTCAGTGGCTCCCAATTGCTCCTAGGATAGACTTGAAACTCCCTATGATGCCTTGCAAGACCCTTCAAGACTGGGTCCTCTGTGCCCACAGTGGTCTCTTCCCTCCCCTCCTTGGCCCATACTCTGCTCTGCTCATGCTGAAGTTCTTTTTGCTCCTCGACTTGAGCCGCTAGGTCTGCACAACACTAGGACACTCTTCCCCTCATCCCTGCCTGGTTAATTCCTCCTCCTCCTTCAGGCCTCAGTTTACCCATCACTTCTCCTGGGAGCCTTTCCTGACTGGCATCCCCATGTTAGACTGGATGTCCCACTGTGGGCACCCACAGCCCCCTGCCTTGCACACAACGTGGGCCTTTGTACCGGGACTGTTTTTTGTTTGCTAAGTTGCCAGCTTTCACGTCTACACTGTGCTCCTCCACCCCACCCAACGCTGCAACCCAGCACAGCAACAGGGAAAACAGAAAACCTAACATGCTTCTAACACGTTTACCTTCTGCTCTGTCCACAAAGTCTTCCTTAGTGACAGAAATAAACTGATTTGACAGTGCATTCCTGACTTCTTCTGCTGAAGCAGCACTTTTCCGAAGGAGGCAGCCATTTATGATGCTGGTGACGGACCATGAGGTAGTGTCCGCAGCAAGACATCCTATGAATACAAACACAAGTTTCAGGGAAATCTGTCATTTTTCACCTAACGGACTATAAGAATATGTTTCTGTGTGCACATACTTTTTTCCCTCAAAGTTCATATGTCACTTTGTAAACTTTCCCCTTTTCCTCTTATTTGGATTTGAATCCATGACATCCAGTAGGGGCCTAGCAACTGGAGTTATTGGTTTCCCCAGCCACAGTTGACTTCTCAAATGGACAACAACAAAAAAATGTGATCAATAAGTCCCAAGAATTATGCCTCCAACCAGGATTCTCCCAAAGACAAGAGCAGAGGAGAAACCCACACTAAGTCTAGCCCGGACCGTGTGTGCCCAAGGAGCAGAGCCGGCCAGGCTGCTTTCCCCTGGAAGCCTGGATCTCTGGAAAACACTTTGCCTCTCATGGAGGGGCCTCAGCAACATCTGGGAAGAGAGTGGAGGGGCAGCCAGTCTCTTCCCCTTCACCTCTAGAAAGTTTTTATGATCATAAAACTTTAAACCTCCACCATCTCCTTCCATCTACCCCCTTCTCTCACAAACCTTGCTTTTTATTTCCCTGAGGAAATCAAAGTCATCAGAAGAGAAGGTCCACAGTCCGTGCCATGTCTTCCAGCCCCGCACTGCAAGCACACACGCCGCCATCCCTCCAGCAGTGGCAGGGGAGCCGGGGGTCCTCCTGGGGGGGCCACGCCCTTTCGGGGCGCTAGATGCCATTTCATTTGTCTACTCCAGCAAGTGCTCCAACGATTCTCAGTTCTCTTTTGCAACTTCAACATCTTCCTCTTTACTGGGTCATTGCCATCAGTGTACAAGTATCTTTATTTCTTCTATCTTAAGAAGAAAACCCTCTCTTCACCCTACAATGCCCTTCAGTTATTAACACATTTCTCAGCTTCCCTTTACACTGAAATTCCTCAAAATGGTTATGTATATTCACTGTCCCGAATTTGTCTTGTAAGACTCTTTTAATATTCAGGTCCCCTCTCCATCTCTTTTGTCCCTTGTAATTTATCAATTGAAGGAACTAAGCCATTTGACATGAAGGGTTTCCACAATCTGGATGTTGTTGATGGCATATTAATTGTGCAGTTTTACAATTTGCATTTTCTGCAAATTGGTAGCTGGATTGAAAACCTGACTCAGACTCGGGTTAGATCACTTTGACAAGACTACAAATGGTGTTTGGCAAAACTACAGGAGACATATAATGTACAGTTGTCTCTCTTTGTGTGATGTTAGCCGCCACTGATGCTCAAGCCTAGATTAACAGATGCAAAGAGGTGATATTCTAATATTTTCATTTATTAGTTAGAATATCTTCATAAAGAGACATTTTCCCTTATCTACCATTTGGTTAGCCAGTGGCATAATTTATATAGGTAAAGCAGAAAAACAACAACACTGATCCTTTCCTTTATCAGTTTTCAAGGTAATGAACTGGTTCCCTACCATGCTCTAAATGTCCCCAAATTTTTCTAACAGAACTCATGGATTCAAACATATTTGATGTGTTGCAACCCACTGCAAATATCATCCTTATTGAAGCTCAAATTGTCCTATCTTCAACCAGTGGCAGCCTTTTAAAGTTGACTCCTGAGTTGTTCTGACATGACTCTAGTGGTTTTTGATAGCTTCCTTGCTACCTGGCATGAAAAGGTATTCCAGGCTCACCTTGTTCATTTCCTGCCCCAGATATGGAATCAGCTATTTCACCAAGAAGTTCTGTCTTCCCATTCACTCTAATCAGGTGTCCTTGCCACCACTCCATCACAACCTCCTTGTCAAGGTCACCACTTCTGCTAGATGAACTCCATTATGCTAAATCCAATGGTCAATTCTCTCTTCTCATCTTACTTGACTTACCAGCAGCATTTCACACTATGGTCAGTCCTTTCTCCTTCAATCACTTTCTGGCTTGGCTTCCAGGACAACAGACTCTCAGGTTTTCTCCTTCAGAGCTGGCTGCCACTTCTCAGTCCCCTGTGGCCTTTCTTCTGTGTATCTTTGGCCTCTTAATGCTGTTGTACAATAGGGTTCAGTCATTGGATTGCTTCTCTTTTCTCGCTTGATAATCTCACCCAGTCTCACTAATTCCAAGTTTATGTGATGACTCCCAAATTTATCTTCAGCTGAGACCACTTCCCTGAATTCAGGCCCAGACAGCCAACTGCCTTTTTAATATCTCCTCTTGGAAGTTTACTAGACATCTCAAACTTCACATGTTAAAAACTGAACTTCCCCCTAAGCCTGCTCACCCAGAGTAACCCATGTTTCAGTTCATGACCACTCCATCCTGAACCCTTGGAGTCATCCTTGGCCCATCTCATCTCTTTGTTCCACAGCCCACATGCATATCAGGAAGCTTACTTATCTACAAAATATAGTCAGAATCTGACCACTTCCCCCAACCACTGCTACCACTCTAATCCAAGCCACCATCACCCATCTCCAGGAGACCACAGTAGCCTCCTAACTGGTCTCCCTGCTTCCACCCATGCTCTTTCAGTTTTTTCTTGGCAAGGTGATACTGGTGAAAGGAGCAGATCGTGAGTCCTCTTCTCAAATCTCTGCAGTGGCTCATTTCCTTCATAGTGAAGCCATAGGCCTTGCAATGGCCTACGAGGCCCTACACGATTTATCACGCCCCACTCCCCTCCATATCTATCCCTCACCTCCTCACAACTCCACGTCCTCTTTCCTCTCTGACCTCCCCTTCTGTTATCTTCCCCCTCACGCATCCCACCGCAGCCGCATGACTCCCCTGCTGTTCCTTCACGGTGGGGCTGGTCGCTCCCCTGAAAGGCTCCCACCTCAGATGCCGGCTCTGCTTCCTCAACTCCTTCGAGTCTTGCTTCGGGCATCACCACCTAAATGACACTTCCCCTAACCACCCCGGTTAAACTTGCAAACCCTTCCCTCACCCACTCCACTCGTATCCCACTTTCCCTCATCTAGTTTTTTCCCGTGACAATTATCACCTCCTAACCTTTTATGGAATGTTGCAGTTTGCCTGCGCCCTGTACTGATTCTCATTCATCTGCCTCCCTGCGCTAGAATGTAAGCTGCACTGGGACCGGGATTTGTTTTCCAGTTTTGTTTGCGGCTACATCCCCTGACCCAGACCCTGGCCCTCAGGAGGCTCTCAGTGAATGCAGGTTGTTTCAATGAATGAAGAAGAGTGGCACACGCCGCCAGTGAGGAAGGCTTCTCCCTCTCAGGCGCTCCTCCACAACCCGACTGTCTTCGGCAGAAGCTGCCTTCACAGCGACCTCGTGACCGGAAGTCCAACACAAAGCTGATGATATCTGACGTGATGGTCAATCTTCTCTCCTCCTGGGCACCTGGCAGGCGGGGACCGCACGCTCCCCTCGGTGGCCGCGTCCACCCTCGGGCTCCGTCTCTCCCCCACCCTCCCCCAGGCCGCCTCGCCCCAGGGTCGCCGTCAGCCCGCGCGGGTCGGAGGTCCCCGCTGGGATCCCTGTGTGTGGGGTGGTGGTCCCAGGCCTGTTTCAGGGGCCAAGTTCCCCGCGAGCGCCCTGCCCACACACGCGGCGCACGCCGGAGCCTCCCGGCCGGGTTCCCACGGCCACCTCCTCGAGGGAGCCCGCGGCCAGCACTGGGGCTGCATGTGAGCAGCCTGACGCTCTTCCTTGGTTTCCCTGGGGCGGCGCCATCACGATCCCGTGCACATCGCCTGCCGGCAGACAGGGAGGGCCCCGGGCGCTCGGCGGCCTCATCCTAGCCCAGGCCCGAGCCACAGCAACACTGCTTAGCATATAACAAAATAAATGGCGGGAAAAGAGGCCTCCGCAGAGCAAACCACGCGGCACACCCTCCACTTGGGTTGATAAGGAGCGCGTCCACCACCTGGGCGGGCCTGGGGTCCGCATGAGGACACTCATTGGCTGAGAGCTCAGCCCGGCCCGTCGCTCTGGCTCTCATTGGCTGAAATCCCGCTGCAGCGCTCCCATGCTGGTTCTCATTGGCTGAGAACACACAGCCAGCCCGCCACGCTGCTCTCATTGGCTGAGAATTTCCAATAACACTTAGAAGAAGGGGAAGAATATCCTGTGTGTATGCTCACATCTACAGTATGAAATTGTAATAGATTATTTTACCTTAATTTTAAACTATTAAGGAAGATTAAAGACAAAAGTAAAGTTATAATGAATCATTGCCATGAGGAATCAGATTAAATGGTGTGTGTGTGTGTGTGTGTGTGTGTGTGTGTGTGTGTGTGTGTGTTCTGGTAATTCCCAAGCTTCCAGCTCCAGCTCACCCCTAACTGCCTGTTGGACATAACCTCAACCATTGTCCTAAACTGAACTGCTCATTTTCTCTTTGTCCTTCCCCACAAACCTGATCTCCGCCATGTTTCAGCTCAGTAACAGCAGAAGCATAGCCCAGTCACCCAAGGCACCCCTGGCTCTCCACTTCCTGCTGTTTCATAGCTTTCAGTCAGCTCTCTCCATTTTGGCTGCCTTAACATCTATGGAGGGCATCCAGTTGGCTCCTTCCCAGGGGGCTGCTGGGTAAATGAAACCCTTTAACACACAACTGAGCTTTGCCTTTTATGATGAAGAAGGGTACGCAGTGCCAAGAAAACTCAGAGGCAGCAGTAATTCCTCCTACCCGGGGGAGAAGGGCATTAGGGACGGCTCCCCTTAAGCTGGTCTTTGAAGAACTACAGGTGTTCTCTCGGTGGACAGGTGAAGGGCATTCTAGATGGAGGAAAGAGAACAACCAAAGGCATGAGGTTTGAGGGTGCACAAAACATAGTATGTGGGGTCTAGGAGATGGGGAGAAGTGACTGGAAATAATTCGAGAAAGCAGGCAGGAAGGAGTCCGGGAAGGACAGCGTATCCCAACATTACGGAAGATGAAGGGTCTTTTTAACGTATTCAAACTCACATTCTTATAGGTTGTTGATATGGCATCAAATGTAACAGATATGTAGATATTCTCTTACTTGACCGGGGTGATGTCTGTGGCCCCCAAGTCCTCTTGAGGTCCCAGATTTAAGCAAATCTTCTTTGGAATGTGATTTCCAAACATATTCATCGTTGTATTGAGTCTGATTGTAAATAGGGTCACTAAGTGAATATGCATATCCTAATCTTCTAATACCTTTTTGACTACAAGAAAAGTAAAGACAGTAGAAATTAGAATAAGGGATCAAATGCCAAATCTCACAACACTATACATGCCAAGTAATTTTACTCATTACATTTTTAAAAGATTGGCTGGCTTAAGATTTGATGTCAGACATAATTTAATTTCTGGATCCACCTAAAAAGAAACAACCCTGTATCTTAAGATGGCTCTTAACAAAAGTATGGGAGGCCTGGGATGAAATTAAGAAGAATAACAATCTGAAATTCATTTTATTAATTTTTTTAAAGAACTGGGTACTCTCCTGTACAAATGGTACCTCATTATAACCAAAGAGTTGGTGCAATATGAATTGGGATATCACTGGTTTGCAAACCCCTGATGAAATAATGCATCTAGGCAGTGGTCAGCAGTGGCCACTCACAGCTCAAAAAGAGGGCCCACTTCCAGATACTCGGTGCCTCTGAGTGGATGTACTCAACACCACTTGTTGAGTCATTTTGCCCAAATAGTGGACGTGCCTCATGCTTCAGATGAAGTCTTTATGATCAGATTACAGAAAATATAGTAAAAAGAGAAATATTTGTAATGACCTTTTGGGAATGAGATCAGAAAAAATCCAGAACAATGATCCTGTTTTTTCAGCAAAGAAATTGTCAGGGGTTAAAAAAAAAAAAAAAAAAAAAGAGGGAGAACCTGTAGATTCAGTGAGACAAGGAACATAATAACCAGTGCAATGTGCAGACCTTGCTTGGATTCAATTTGAAATGTTCTTTATTTTTTAATTGTGAGAAAATTGGGGAAATTTGCTGATGAAGTATTTAATATTAGGGAATTTTTTTTTTTAAGTAGAGATAATGGTGTGTGTGTGTATATATATACAAAATATTTTACAATTGAAATGATATAATGCCTAGAATTTGCTTCAAAATTACCCAGTGGGAAGGGTGGGTGGAGGGCATAGATAAAAAGTTTCCATTTGCCTATGATTCCTGGGTGATAGCTGGAGATTCAATGTATATTCCTTTGTATACGTTTAAAGTTTTTTTTGTATGACAACTTTTTTCAAAAGAGAGGACTGGGAGGTACAGTTTATATCTGTAAGAAATCAAACATCTGAAAAGTTGTATTCACCTGGGTGATTGTCTACTTTGTCTTTCAGATATTTGGGGTCATGCCAGACAGTGGTCTTAAATCAAACTGGAGTAATCAAAGGCACATGAAAATTTTCCAAAAGGAACACAGCACAAATAGCTTTTAAGGAATCAATGGGCAGATCTCAGTTTCTAGATATTCTTTCCTAAAGTGTGTCTACCTGAAGGACAAGCCTGCACAATTTATGCATGTCCTTTCTTTCCCACACCGTTTCAGAATTCTCCTTTTCCCACGTTGCCATGGAATCTTCCTATGGTGCTTTGTCTCAGATGTGAACCCCCACCAAATGAAGGGAAAATTTGTCATAGTAATGTCCTCGTCATCCAGGTGCCATATACTTGCCGAGGACTTGTCTTTCTCAGTCATACAAGTTATTTGTGCAGAGAGTGGAGGTGTTATAACCAGAGATAGTGGCCTAAGGGGGAATGTTCTGAACTCAGGTATTTTAGAGAGTGGCATGTCACAGTAACACCAGGTTTTGCATCTCCAAACCATTATAAAATGTTCAGACCTCCTTAGAGAGACACCTCTGAGGATAGCAGAGAACATGGGATGCTTAAAATTTCTTTTTCGCCATATGTTTACAAGGGTAAGCATCTTTTCAGCTTTTTTTTTTTTTTTTTTTTAATCCCTAGAACATGTCATTAGCCAGAAAGAAAAGCATCTTCAAATACGGTGAAGCAATACAGGCTGGAGATGTTGATTTTTTTTAAGTACAACTGGAATCTTTTCTGGGACCACCAAATATTTTCACTGGATAAAACCAGTAGATAAAAATCGTAAGTGATTTTGTTCAGATTTTGTATTCATCATTCAATGTTATTTAAATCTTATTTTTAAATTGAATCATATTATGAAAACTGTAAAATACAGTCAACCCTCAATTTATTTCACATTATAAAATATTTAGCAATAAATGAAAGCATACGCTACCCTGCCAGACCAATTAGTTTTTAACATATACAACTTTCTCTTTCATTAAATGCTTAGTAGGTATTTAGTTATAATGTCTAATGAAATCAATGGAATTATTTGATTTTTATACACGATTATTATTTAATTATCCCCAAAAGTCAAGCACCAGAGTTCTAAACACACAAGTTCAATATAACCAAGGAGAATTATGATTTGTCATGTTTCACACTTTGCAAATAATGTCCCAAATTAAGCTCACTTTATGCATTGTTTTTGTTACTGAATTAATAATCACGTTAGACCTGTATCTTTTAAAATAATGTTGCCTTAATAATCTTTGTTAAAAAATCCTGCCAAATTTATGATCAGTAATTTTCATAGTATCCGCCAAAAACACATATTAACATTTAGTGAAACTAAAAATGTATTCAGACTTTATTTTGACAGGAAGTAAACCTGTTTTGGCTGATTGAGTTGAAAACAAGAATGGATTTTACAAATAGGCATAGAGTGTGTAAATGTATGAGCTAAATCTTCAGCTCCAAAATTTTGATAAAAATATATTTGAAGCCTTAATGAAAAAAGTCTTTTATTAAAAAGAGATTTGTATGGGAGCCATTACTGAAATTATGTTTCTATTTTCCAAGTCCATTTGAGTAGTGTAATATTAAACCATGTTGCTTCCAGTGAGAGAGTAAATATAATTAATAGTCATTTGTTGAGACTTGCCTTTTTGGTGGTACTTCTCAGATATGAGATAGGAAAGGCTCAATAACTGGATGACTAAATCATCTAATTCTTCACTTCGTAAGTAAAAACTGAAGGAGAGTACCCAACCAAGTTGTCAGCTGATCAATCATAAAAATCACCTTGTGATTTTTGGCACATAACTCAGAGTTGAGAGTGTTGAATGACATTGCCATATAAAATGCTTCATTTGCATACTTATTTCTATGAACAGATTCTCATACTTGCAATATAAATTGGAAAAAGTAACAGAAAAAATGTGCTGTATGTGGTCACATCCTAAAAATAAGTGAGACTCAAAACTGGACCACAAAAGATCATTTGAAAACAAATTAGACCCATTTATCTCAGTAAATACAGTGCTGAAAGATTATTTTTGCATTTAGTACAATTATTATATTTGTAAGGGTATTTGTTGTTTTGAGCATTTGTGTACTAAAAACCCATACTTAGGGTCACACAACAGTTTAAAAATTAATTTTAATGCACTACAATAGTTGCAAAGAAAGTTATATTAGAGTGATCAATAAGTTATTTTCAAACATAAAGTACATTATGACATGGTAAAATTCTATGGAGGAAAAGGCATGAAATAAATTAAAGAGCTTGTTATGTATTTATATATATATAAAGAATCATAATGGATATTAATTTGCTAAGGTATTTACATTAAAGAAGTGACATAACAGCTTTATTTTAGAATGTCAATATTTAGGAAGTGCTAGAAAATTTATCCTTTGCAACTATTCAAGATGAAAAAATGTAGTTAATACAAACTTAAAAATCGTGACAGTAGATGATAAGTCTCCCGGTTAAGATAGATAATGTGACAGTGGGATGGCCAATAACTCGGAATTTAGGCGTCATGCAGCCCTGCGCTCTTTGGAAATCTACCATTTATTACGCTGAGGAATAGAATTGAAATGATTGAGCGACTTCTTGTGCTAGTCACTGTCCTAGCGCTTTGCATCCTCAGAATAACTGCCTTAGGCGGGAGTCATCATTCCCATTTTGCCAGCATTAAAGCTGAGCTGCAGCTCACGTGTTCTCGCCCCACGCCACACAGACAACCAGGGAGCTGAGGGAGGATCCGCGGCTGCCCGGCTCCACGGCTGGGTGCTGCCAATACTCCATCACCTTCCCAACAACTGGAACTTTTAAGGTGAAGGTCCTCTTTACTGGAGACTATTTGCAGAGGAAATACAGGCACTTGAAGGCTCTTTGTGCCGAGTTCCCACCTACTATTGAAGCAATGAAATTTGATAGGGCCCCTGGTCCCACTCTCACTCATGACAAACAGGCTTAGAGAGGCGGCTGCTGGACACAAATTCCCACTGCCCTCAGTTCAGGTGGAATTGGAGGAGCTGCAAGCCAGTGTTGCTTCAGGAAGTACTAACCGGAGGAGTGAGGTAGGAGCAAGAGGGGTTGGTGACGGTAGTGATCTCATCTGCTCATTCAGCAGCCACTGGCTGTCTACTGTATGTTAAGGAATAGATTTGATTCACACTCAATATTTAGGAAACCTATACACTGGGTCTGTTATAAACTATCATACACAGTTTCTTTCTGAAGATCAATATGTCCTTTTTCTGGGTTTTCCTGTAGGAGTTTTGGGTACTGTCCGAGGGGAGGAATTCTCTCTGGCATTTGATCTATGCACCCACTACATCCTACCCAAGGCATTCTTCTCCCAAGACATTTTTATAAGCCTTCCCTGATGATGTTCTAAATTCACTTTGAATACTAAACAATAGAACCCAAATCAACGAATCAAAGTGACTGGCCCGAGGCGCTCACTGAGTCGACACAGGCGCTGCCCCCGTTTTGCCCGTGAACGCGGTCTTCATCGTCGTGGCATAGGGATCCCAGTCGCTATCACCTGCTGAGAGGACAAGAACGCAGTCTCGCACGTGGCAACCCAGAATATTTTGATCAAATGCTGCTTGAAAAACCAAAATAATTTTGCAAGAGGAAAACATTTTGAATAGTGATTTTACTCTATGCTTTAGAGTCTAAAGAATAAAGGGCCACTTGCAGCCCTTCATTGGAAAGAGGGAAGGTCAACTTAGTGTCCTCCTCCCCAAATATAAATAGGTCTATTATTTTTCCTGAGCCTCCATACATGCTATTTTAAATAATTCAAGCAATGCATAAAATTATAAAGAGCAAAGTAAAGTTTGTTTGAAATGTTATCATCTTGACCAACTTGTCAGGCATCACATTAGATGCACATACACACATAAGAAATGCTTTTACACAAAGGGGATCATATTGTACATGTCAAGTTTTGTCCAACTCCTTCCTTGCTCCAGCCTCGCCCTCCTCCCACCCCCTTCCTGAGGAGCCCATGTTAACAATTGTGCCTGTTTCTTTCCATATGTTTACACATGCTGCCATCGTCACATACAGATTGATATGCATATACATAGATAAATACATACCCATGTTGGGTTTTCGTTCTCATCATTTTGTTTTACAAAATGGGATCATATTACACAAAACATTCTTTTATCTGTCGGTCAACAAAGCCTTGTAGAAACACCCTCCGACTCATCTGCGGAGCTCTCGGTCATTCTTTTTCATGGCTGTGCAAAATTCTGCAGTATAGATGTTACTTAATGCTGTGAGAGAGGATGGGATCAACAAAGGGTGGAAGGGAGGATAGCTGGAGAAGACAGGAAGCCCCTAAAGGTTGCGGTGTGGTTGGGGGATGAGGGTGCACAAGTAACGGGGGCTGAGAGGGGGCAGCCAGGGAGGTGAAGGCCGTGGCGTCCTGGAAGCCAAAGGAAGAAAATATTTCCAGAAAGGGGGAGGGATCACGAATTAACAAGGTCTGCGAATTACCCTTTGGGAAGACGCTAGCGATGGCACAGTTAACCAGCCCCAATATCCCATTATCAACAACGGTAGCCCCCATTGCTTAGAAATCTAATTTTAAATTTAATTTGGGCCTCCTCTCTCTCTCTTCCTATCTAGGCAGTCACCTGTTGCTTCTTACATTTCACTTGAACCCAGGTGGAAATGCTTTCTTTAATTTTTGAGTGAACTGTGCTACCTGCGATCTGTCACCTCCCCCTTAGAATACTGTAGCCATCTCTTGGCCTGTATTTGCTCCACTCGAGCATCCTGTGTACAATTGCTGTGAGATATCTTTCCCAGGCACTTCTGCGAGGTCCCAGTGTTCTTGAAATCTCAGAGCCACTGCCTGGCACAGAGGGGCCTGGCCAAACATGCGCAGTTTCTGTCACTGCTTTCTCCCTGCCCCTCAGCCCATCCCTGCCAGCCACATCTCGTTTCTAAATCACAGACCCTGGGGCCAGCCAGGCAGCTCGATCGCCCCAGCCGTGACCATTTACCTGCTGCCTTGACACCGGTTCTAGTTTCCCATCCACCTAGAAGCTTCCCCAGCCTGAGCACTACAGCCCTAGCCCCGCATCATCTGTCTCTTTACCTTTGTCTAATCCCAAACTGCTGGAAAATGGCAAAGCCTCTGTCGGGATCCTGTGATGCTTCTACTTTAATGAGAACCTCATTATGCAGAAAAGTGCTTCACTTCCGTAGCAGCACAACATGTTTCTTGTTAAGAGAAATTCAAGTATGGACAAGTAAGCAACAAAAAATCGTGCAGAGGGACACACTTCAAAGAAGGCCTCCTTTAACCTGATTTGAACCCCTAAGTCTGACTCTTGGAAGGAGCACGGGGAACCTCCATGCATCTTTACAACCCCTTGTCCTCCCTAGGGCAGGCACCCTGATCCTGACCACAGCCCTTTCCCTGCAGGCCCAGAAATGCCTCAGAACCTTGAGCAACACAGTGCTCGGGCAGTGTCTCCCCACCAGGGCTCAGCCTAGCAAGAGAAGCCCCCGAGCATCCCTCTGTGGTCTGTCCCCCGTGGAAAGGCTGGCGAGAGCTGGTGGCCGAGGCCTTCTATCGCTGCGTCCCTGTCCCCAAGGGCTGCGGGGGCAGGAGGGGGCAGGAGGGGGCAGGAGGGGGCAGGCTGGCTGCTCCCGGGACCGAACACCAGCTGGCCTGCTAGCTCAGCACGGCTAAGGGGCTCTCTCCACATCCCCCGACTGGAACCCTCCGGAAGACTAAAAGGATCAGATGCACTCGTGCATGTGCCCTCCCTTAATTTAGTGTCCCACGAGTTTTCTTACTACACCTCCTTTTTGTCAGCTCTGTATGTTTACGCTTCTTACCTCTGTTGACAAAGCTTCTGAAAACAGCATGTCATTAGAATGAACAGAAACACTAATTTTAAAATCTCTAATCATAACATCCTAAAAATCTGTTTCCAGTCTATCCCCTGCTTTGGCCTTCCTGCAGGTGAGGAGGATGCTCAGGGCCGTGGCAGCTTTCTCGGTATCTCCGTGTCCTGGGGTACCACCTTCCTGTCTGTTCCTTCTTCTCTCGGTGCTTTTTCATTCTCCAGGTAAGTCCCGGACCCCGCTGTGGACCAAGCCCCCGCACCCTGCCTTGGCCTTGGGGACCTCAGCAATGGGTGTTGGAGATAAACCCACACCCGCCGAGCACAAGCTTATAAACGCACTGATGCCCTCGAGACCCTTAGGGGGCAGCAAGGGGGGGGGGCCCAGGAGGGGCTCCAGGGAACTGTGGGGGCTGAGCCAAGACTCCCTGCAGTGGGAGTTTTTCACAGAGACCCCCAGGCTGACAGGGAAGGGTGGCTTGAGTCTTTACAGCAGGACAGCTGGGCCCATGTGAGTGAAGGGGGAGAGAAGGGGTTCAAACCGGGTTGGGGAGGCTCTGTTAGCCCCGCTACATCCTTCCCTGCTTTCTGCTAACCAGGGAGGCCCACTGGTTATGAAAGCACATTATAAAAAGTTATGAAAATATTAGAGAGTAGGAACTAACATGCATATGTTGTATTCCACTTTATAAAGTCTCTCCACATATATTGTCATTTTATTCTCACAATGATGTGGTAGATAAGGCAGGTGTGACCGGCAGCTGGTAAGCCTTAGCTCACAGGGTGGTTGGGGGGATTCAAGATGACAAAGGCTTGTAAGGAACTGAAAGGCCCCCCAATATATGTCCGCATCCCGGTCCCCATAACCTGGGAATGTGACCTTATTTGGAGAAAGGGTCTCTGCAGATGGAGTTAAGTTAGGGGGTCTGGAGATGAGGAAATTGTCCTGGATTATTGGGGGGGAGGGGAGCATAGGTCTAATGACAAGTGTCCTGATAAGAGAGGAGGAGATGTGACCATGGATGCAGAGATGCAGTGATGTGGCCATGAGCCAAGAAGTGTTGGCAGCACTGAAGCTAGAAGGGGCAAGGAAGGTGTCCCCCAGGGCTGCCGGGGAGCATGGCCCTGCCATACCTTGATCCTGGACTTGGGGACCCAGGGCTGGGAGGGAATGCATTTCCATTGTCCTAAGCCACCAGTTTGTGGAACTTTTGTCACGGCAGCCCCAGTAAATGAAGACAGCATTTCAGGGCCCTGTCTGCAGCCACTGCTCAATGGAATTGGCCGTGGAGGCCACTGTGGTCACAGTTGGGCAGGGACACAGCTGGTCTACCTGCTGGAGGGTGACTTCTGGCCATGGAGGATGGAGTAGTAGATGGGTCCAAAACTCACCCAGGGGGAGAACCCAAGATGGTGGGTAGGTAAGACAGGGCAAAAAAACACCTCTGTGAAAAATTCTAGATAAAAGCCGGAAAGTGACCCAGAACACCAGCTCCAGCGATGCACCAACCAGACAAGGTCTGCTAAATCCACAGGGACCAAGCACTTGGTGAAACTGGGAGTCTGTGTTCTGAAACAAGTGAGTAAACCAGCTGAAAGTCTGGTGGGTGCACTGCAGTGTGGGGAAACCATGGGTTGGCGTTTGGAGATGGACTAGTTCTTTAAAAAAAAAAAAAACCTGGGACCGACTGCGGCTACAGTGGTGAGAACTGCGCAGTGAAGCACGGTAGGAGCAGGCTCTCCCAACGCCTCGGTGTCTGGCTTGGAGGATAGCCCTTCCCACAACTGCTGCTGATTGTCTCAGGGCCAGGGGGGCAGAGGGGAGCCAAAAGGAGAAAGAAACCACACCCCTTGCAACCATCTCCCCTGCAGGCTGGGGACGCTCCCACCCGGGGCCGGACCCACAGCCCAGAGCCACACCAAGAAACCAGTGCGACGGGAAGTGTTTCCCACAGCACTGCACACACGCCACAGTATTGGCTGTGGACAGTGGCCTTTAGGGCACCCACAGCTAATTGTCCCAGAGCTGGGAAGGCAGAGCTGTGCAAACAGGGGGAAATTAACATGCCCCATTCAACCATCTTTACAGCAGGCTGGGAACACCCCTGCAGGGCCTGGCGGCCCAGGGCTTCCCTGGAGGGCCGGTGCACACTTGTGATGTGGTGCAGCCTTTCCTCAGCAGGGATCCTGGAAGAGCACGGCTGAGAAGGGAGACCCTCTCGGAAATCCCAGGGACCCTATGCTAGTGCCAGGGACTTGTGGGTCAGCGGCAGAGACAATCTGTGGCAGGACTGAGGTGAAGGCTTGGACTCTTGCAACAGCCTTGAATCTCCAGGAACACCTAGGAGATTTGATTATTAAAGCTGCCCTGCCTCTTTAACCACTCAGACACACGCCCCACATTCAGGGCGGACAGCACCAACAACACACCCAAACTTGGTGCACCAATTGAACCCCACAAGAATCAGACCCCCACATACCACAAAGACAAAGCTGGGGAGAACTGACTTGAGGGGAATAGGTGACTCGTGGACGCCATCTGCTGGTTAGTTAGCGAAAGTGTATGCCACCAAGCTGTAGATCTGACAAATTAGAGATTGGTATTTTATAGACCCTGAAAGAACCCTATCAAGTAAAGCAAATGCCAAGAGGCCAAAAACAACAGAAAAACTTAAAGTATATGATAAAACCAGATGATATGGAGAACCCAAACCCAAACACCCAAATCAAAAGATCAGAAGAGACACAATACTTGGCACAATTAATCAAAGAACTGAAGTCAAACAACAAGAGCATGGCACAGGATTTAAAGGACATGAAAAAGAGCATAGCACAGGATATAAAGGACATAAAGACCCTAGAAGAGCATAAAGAATAAATTGCAAGAGTAAATAAAAAAATAGAAGATCTTATGGAAATAAAAGAAACTGTTGGCCAAATTAAAAAGACATTAGATACTCATAATACAAGATTAGAAGAAGTTGAACAACGTCCTTGAGGACCACAGAACAGAAAATTAAAGAGCAAAAGAAAGAATGGGGAAAAAATCGAAAAAATCAAAAAAATCAAAACGGATCTCAAGAAAAACTCAAAATGGATCTCAAGGATACAATAGATAAAATAAAACGTCCAGATTTAAGACTCATTGGTATCCCAGAAGGGGAAGAGAAGGGTAAAGGTCTAGAAAGAGTATTCAAAGAAATTGTTGGGGAAAACTTCCCAAACCTTCTACACAATATAAATACACAAAGCATAAATGCCCAGCAAACTCCAAATAGAATAAATCCAAACAAACCCACTCCAAGACATATTCTGATCAGACTGTCAAATACTGAAGAGAAGGAGCAAGTTCTGAAAGCAGCAAGAGAAAAGCAATTCACTACATACAAAGGAATCAAAATAAGAGTAAGTAGTGACTACTCAGCAGCCACCATGGAGGTGAGAAGGCAGTGGCATGACATATTTAAAATTCTGAAAGAGAAAAATTTCCAACCAAGAATACTTTATCCAGCAAAGCTCTCCTTCAAATCTGAGGGATAGCTTAAATTTTTCACAGATAAACAAATGCTGAGAGATTTTGCTAATAAAAGACCTGCCCTACTTCAGATACTAAAGGGAGCCCTACCAACAGAGAAACAAAGAAAGGAGAGAGAGATAGAGAGAAATTTAACAGACATATATGGAATATTACATCCCAAATCACCAGGACACACATTCTTCTCTAGTGATCACAGATCTTTCTCCAGAATAGAATATATGCTGGGACATAAAACAAGCCTCAATAATTTTTTTAAAAAAACTGAATATATTCAAAGCACATTCTCTGACCACAATGGAATACAAATAGAAGTCAATAACCATCAGAGACTTACAAAATTTACAAACACCTGGAGGGTAAAAATGAAAACATTCCCAGATAATCGAAAGCTGAGGACTTCATCACCAGTAGATCAGTCCTATAAGAAATGCTAAAGGGAACTGAGCAGGCTGAAAGGAAGGGACACTAAACAATTGACTGAAACCACATGAAGAAATAAAGATTTCCAGTAAAGATCACATGGTAAATATAAATACCAACACTACTGTATTTTTGATTTGTAACTCCAGTATTTACTTCCTACAAGACCTGAAATACATAAACTGTAATGATAAATCAGTGGTTTTGGACTCAATGTAAAATAGGTAATTTTTGACAAGAACTACATAAAGGTGGGGGAATGGAGGAGCAAAGGAACATAGTTTGTGTGTCCTGTTGAAGTTAAGTTGGTATCAAAGAAAAACAAGTTTGTTATAGACTTAAGAGGTTAAATTTAAGCCCGATGGAAAACACAAAGAAAGTATCAGAGAATATGACCATAGAGATGAAAAGTGGAGTACGGGTTATGAGAAGTGGGAGAAGGGCAATGGGGAGTTAAGAAATGAGTGTAGAGCTTCTGTTTGGGGTGAAGGGAAATTTCTAGCAATGGATGGTGGGAAGGTGATGGCATTGCAACATTCTAAATGTGATTAATCCCACTAATGGAATGCTAGGGAGGGGTTGGAATGGGAAGATTTAGGCTGTATATATGTTTCCACAAGTGAAAAAAAAAAAAAAAAAGACAGTCTAAATAGACAATGACAACTAAATAACAAGGATGATCCTGGATGGGATTTGAGGATGGAGGAGAGGAGGCTCAAAGGGACACAGTTGGGACATAAGAAGAAAAAAAAGGAACTATAGAATGTAAGCTTTGTATCAATGTTGAATTTCTTGAACTTCTTAGCTGCGCTTAATGGGAATGCATAAAAGAATGTTCTTGTTCATGGGAAATGTATATGTGAATTGTATTGCTTGTTCAAGGATGTGTGCAGTCTGCTTGCATGTTCAGAAGACAGAGCAATAGATGATGGATGATCGGGAGGGAGGGAGGGAGGGAAAGAAAGAAATGGTGGTGTGACAGCATGTTAAAGTGGGTGGATCGGGGTATCGGGGGAGGGGGTTGGGGTATGCTGGAGTTCTGTGTATGGGGTTTGTATTGTTTTTGCAACTGTTCCTGTAAGTTTGAATTTATTTCAAAATAAAATTTTAAAAAAATGATAGTCAAAAAAAAAAACCAAAAAAAAAAAAAACCCAGGGGCAGGGAAATTTGGGAGATAGAATCACTGGGACTTGGTGGTCACTGGGAGGTGTCAAGGAAGCTATGGAGGGGCCTCCTCACTGAGCAGGCAAAGTCTGGAGGGCCAGAGGGGGAGGGGGCCAGGAATGTGATTTTGCACATGCTGAGTTTGAGGCCCTTCTGTGACAGCCAAATGGAACTGCTTGGTAGACAGTAGGATATTTGGGTCTGAAAAGTAGAAGGGAAGTCAGAGTTAGAAGGACACATGAGCAGGACCCCAGTGCCTTTAGAAAGCCCTGGAAGCCCCATAACATAGAGGATGAAAACCGAGAAGGATAAAAATTTCCGGGACAAGGAGGGGGAGAGGCGACAGTGAAAGACACCAAGAAAGTGGGGTTAGAAGAGAGGAAGAGACTTAAAAAGAGTGCATCAAGGAGTCTTGGGAGGAGTTTCTCTCTCCCCTCTGGCTCTCCTGTTTCCTCTGCCATAATACAGAAACTGAGCGTTTTAAGAATGTTTTTGTATGAATTAAATATTTTCCTTTTCTATTCTTAATTTACAAGGGGAATGAATGGAAGGAAAATACACAATTCACTCATTCTGGGGCCACAATTCTAGGGAATTAGCATTTGAGCAATTCCTTACTGCTCAGTAGCTGTGGAACCACAATTACCCAGCTAGACAGCCTCAAGGGGGTAAGGACAGAGCTGACTCCCCAGTCATCGTGCAACTAGCAGCTCAGCTAGGCCAGCGAGCTCCTCCCCTACAGGACACACACAGCCGAGTTAGTAGAGCCGCCTGCATCTGCATGCACAACTAATATTAAAAGCCAGACGTCGATTAAATACCCAATCACCTTTAAAGAAAAATCAGCCCTGGTTAGAAGAGGCAGCTGAACGCAGCAGCTTCTGGCCTCGGCTGCAGCCAGCTGTTAAACCCCCTGCACATTTTAGGGTAGGGGCCCAGGAGGGGCCTGGCATAAGTCAGGCCAAGGGCTGGGAAGGGGAAAGATCATGAGCACCTGCTCACCCCCCCTGACTCCCAGGCTCTGCCTCAGCCGAACGGCACCCCCCAGAGGCAGGCAACCCCCCGCAGCCCCCTTTCCCTGGGAAAGACGCCTCGCCCCGCAGACCAGCAGGCGCAGCCCTCTTACTTGGCCGGGTCCTGTGGCCGCAGTGAGCGGGGCACGGAGCCTCGGGCCCGGGCTGCGTCATTCTGGCCCACGGAGGCGGCGGGGGGCGCCCCTGGCTCCCCGGGGCTCGGCGCTGCGGGCGGTGGGCGGCCTTTGTGACGCGTCGCCATGGAGACGCTGCTCCCGCTCCGCGCCGGGTCCGGGCTTCTCCAGGCGGCAGCGCAGGGAGTGCGGAGAGCAAAGCCGGGGGCATGTTTGGGTAGTGCGGATGCTGCGCTGTCGCGTGTCCCTAGATGCGTTCCTGCCGTGAGCTGTCCCCAGCACTACCCTGTGCATCTGGGGAGAGGAGCGGAAAGGGGAGTGGCCTTGAAGAGAGCAGAACTGCCAGATTTTCAACTTCAAATTTCCATCCGTTTGTAACTTTCAGCTTAAGCAAGCGTGGGCAAGGCTGTCACGGATCCTTGCAGTAAATAGGAACCCAGCCAGGGAACGTGCTCACCGGTAACAGTTTCTGCTTTGCCCTCCGGCTGGCGGGCCCGACGCCTTGGCAGGAGGCTGGAGGCCTGCGCGGAGACAGGAGCCCACCCGTCTCTCTTCCCCATTCCTGCACCAACCCCGGTCGTGCTGCCATGGCCTGGGGACTTGTTTTTCTGCTCCCAGACTGAGCTGTGTCCTACATCTCCACCCTGTTAGAAAGTGTTTGCCCCAGATATGGAGGGTCTTTTGTCATCATATTCTTGGCAACTACCTAGGAATTTGAGACATAGTTGGTGCTTAATAAATACTGAATGGCTCCACCTTGGGATATAGTGAAGGGGCCCTTGCATTCAAAGAGAAGACAGCAGATACACCTTGGAGACAGCTGACAGCATGGTTAAAAAGCAGTTTACAGCTCCTTATCCAGAGGGGGTATTCTAATATAGAATGTTAGGTGAACAGTGAAGCATAACAAGGAATTTATCAAACGAGGACATAAAAGACATCAGAGTAAGGGTCCCAAATATATTTGCAAGGGATTTCTTAAAAATGAAGAGCTAAACTCGACTCTTCTAAGAGTAGAGTCCTGTCCATATAATGGAATGAATACAACAATATTTTAGACTGTCTCATCTTAAAGCAATGGATGGTGGAACACATTAGAAGGCACAGGCTCCTCTGTCAGTGCTCCCGAAGGAATGAAATCTAAATTAGGATTTAGTAGTGGCATCTAAATTAAGAAAGCAATGCCCAATAACAGATTACTGTCTGGAAATGGCAGAGGCAATTAACATAGCATAATTTAAGAGAACTTTATTTTAAAAATAGAGCAGTGAGCATACAGAATTTTAAAAGTGAATTTTTATTAATATCTCACATTCATCTCATCTTGTGCAAGCTGTGAAATGGTGGGGTGAGCATGGAATTGAGAACCCTTAGAATAAATCAGAAACTTCTCTGAGCCCCCACTTCCTTATCTGTCAAGTGAGTAGATTAGCACCCACCTCACTGGGTTATGAGAGTAATAATTCTTAATGATGATTTATACATTGGTAAAGCCACAAAGTCTGCAGTATTGTCCTTTTGTCTTTTTGTAATTCTGATCTTCATTCTTTTTATAAAGTCATTTCTGCTTCAAATTTTATTTAGGCAAGTGTCCATTTTATTGTAAGCAGAATAGCACTATTCCTGACTTTGAATTCTGGTTGCACGGAGCAACCCCTTTAAACAGTTAAGTAGAATTTTTTTCCTTTCCTCTTTCCTTCAACGAAAACTGACTGTGCACTGTACACTAAACCTGAGCTGTATGATATTAAAAACATTGCCTTGGGGGTATCGGAATTCTGGGAAGGCTTCCTGGAGGCGGGGATGCCTGAGCTGAATGTTGAAGGATGCATGGGAGTCAACCAGGTGCAGGGAGAGAGGGGCCATGAGGCCATTACAATGGAAAGAACGATGGAGCAAGAGTCCAGGAGGCATGGCCCAGCCTGAGAACTCCAGAAGCCCCGAGCAGTTCGGTACCACCATATTGTAAAGACTGAGGGGGGGAGGCTCCACTGGCCATGCCAAGAAGCTCGGACTTCACCTGTGTGTGAGGTGGATTCACTGGAGGGAGCTAAACGACGGAGTGAAGAGGCCAGGCGGGAAGTTTAAGTCGGTCTCTTTTTTCCAGGAGGACAGTTCCCTATCGTTCTGCCTTAATAAGTCAGTCACTCGAATGAAAGCATCCACGGGCCTCTCACAGTTTCCACTGAGAGCAGTTGCACTGAGCAGCTTAAATGTTAACTGCTTATTTCGAATTTAAATACAACAAATTTCTTCCTGCACGCACACATACACACACACACAAGGGAATGTGACCTAAGGTATTACAGACAGGGACAGGCAGTGACGGAGAGGAGATGGCAAGTGTAAAAGACTCAAATTTTGGCTGAGAAGCAGAAGGCCTGGGGCAGAGAGAGGTCAGAGTTATTATTTAGAACCGGAGAGACCTAAGCCAGTCCGCAGGCTGGGGCAAAGGAGCAGGTGAAGAGGTTGAAGCTTTGGAGAGAGCAGGTGCAGGTACAGGCCCGAAGGAGACGGAGGAAACAGAGCAAGGCAGCTCAAAGCCGGTCGCCCACTGACACCCGGGGTCTTGTGGGGACACAGGAAGAGCCCGAGATTCTGCATTTCCCACAAGATCCCCAGGCGATTCACAAAGTTTGAGATGCACAGAACTAGATTTGTGCTTGTGGTCCAACGACCACCACATCAGCAGCATCTGAGAGCTTGTAAGAAATGCGGCAGCTCGGGCCCTGGCCCAGGCCTCCGGCATCAGAACCTGCACTTTGACAAGACTCGAGGTGATTCCTGGGCACACTCAAGGTTGAGAAGCATTGCTGCAGACAAGTGAGAGGCAAAGCCATCTGCTGAGCAAGAGGGGAATGAGCAATAACTGCTGTGAGAATTTAAAAAGGAAGCCAACCAAAGATGTGTACACAAATTGACAGGGGGCAGCTTCCAAAGCCTGGGAGAGATTAAAGATGGTCTGCAGTGATGCCCAGTCACTTTGGATGAAATTACTGAGTGAAGTTTCTTTGGTTTGATTGTTAAATGTGGGCAAAAGATTTCATATTACTATGTAGTATGCAATGCTTTTATTTAGTCAAGTATCTTCCTGTTAAATAGAATACTGCTATTTCTCTTTTTTTTTTTTTTAACTCATTGATGAACTCTTAAAATATTTCCCCCATTTCTGTGGTGGATTCAGATCTTCCTGAGATCATCAAGTTCCTACCTGCAGTGGGAGCAGTTGTGGCTAAGCAGTCCAAGAAAGGCCGATACCCTGTTATTGAAAATATCCAGAAGAGAAAACCATAATAGTCCTTATTTTTATTAGACTAGTTCAATTTAAGGGAGTAAATTCTTAGCTCTGTTTCTAACTTGCCACTCATCAAATTTACTTACATTTCATCCAAAATAAAGCCATAAAAGCTTCGGTTTGTTGATTATCTCAAAATCTTGCCAATCCCATTTAAATGTCATCCCCCTCAAGGGCCTTCTCTGCTCACCCAGATTCTTGTGTTTTTCTCTTAACACTTAGGAAGTAAGCAGATCAGACCAGCCATTGAGTAATTACAACACATTTCCTTGCATTGTTACTTACCCTTTTAGGTTTATGCAAGTGGTCAATACTAAACATGAACGCTCATTTTAAACCTGTTATATCAGCACTTACACATCCAAATGACTGCTCCCTTCTTCAAAGTGAACATTTATTCTAATGATTCCATTGCTTAAAGTATTTTTGAAATTCTGTAGAAACATTCACTTGTATCTCTTAAATAGGGGAATAACTTTGCTCTTTGGGTATCTGAAATAGTAAAAAGACATTGAAGCTAATAATAAAAGCATGCAATCAAGTTGTGCAATGGGATCCTTCAGCCAAAATCAAACTGTGGCTGTGGAGTAATGAGAAAAGAATTCCCTCAATCTGAAGATAATTTCAGGATTTTCATTCTTGTTGGAATGAACTTTAGCCTCCAAGGTGACTGTCTCACTGAGAGCAAAAAGTCAACCTGGATAAAATAATCCTTACATATTTATTTTAAAACTAAATTTTCTAGTTATACTTCATTCATCTCATTCAAAATTAGATTATAAGCTTCTCAGTTTTTCTTATAGCACTCTCTTTGCACTTATTTTATTGCTCTTATTAGCTTATAAAAGACAAAAGGTATACAAGCTAAAAGCTCTCTGAAAGCAGGAGTCATGTTTTAGCTACTTCTGTAGACCAGCATCTAACTCACTGCAAGGGACATGTAGGAACCCAATAGTATTTGTAGACTGAATGACTTCAACAAATGGATGAGTTGCTTAGGTCACTGCTGTCCTGTAGATGTCTATCGACCTTATCCTAGACCACATTTATAACCATATTGAGGCCTCCTTCACCCAGGAAGATTTGCCCATCTGGACTTTTCATCAGTTTTAAAAATGGCTCAATAGCACGTCTTTGCACTATTTGCTATTTGCTCATAATTAGCATAGCAATGCTTCCTTCAAGGCAGTCAGTTAAACTTTGCTGAATGAATACTAACAGATGAATGCATTTAGTCTGGAGAGTTGTCCTGACAAATAGTTTTTAGTGGTAAAAGAAACCTTCCAGGCCTTTAGTCTATTCCTGGGTGTTTACTGACGGCTTTTCTCAATGCAGCTATTTCATAAAAAAATATCTTCTTGGTCAGTTTGTGTGAATAGAGTTTCTACTTCCTTTGGAAAGCATTTAATACTTGATATCCACCTAAGGTTTGTTTGCAATGGTATAAAACTTATGTTATCGTTAACACTTCATTTTTATTGAGTTTAACTTCTGTTAAGTATCATTCACCTCTTTTCTGAAAGAACTGTAGCAAATTTTGCTTCTTTTCTCCAATTACTGCACACCTTTTTTCTTCAAAAGATTCTTCTTGGGAAAGTGCCTGTGAAAACCACAATTCTTATTGTAATCTGGTAAGTTACAAGGCAAATATACAACCTACAGACCACAATGAAAATAGTCACACACACTTGGTTGCAAATTTAATCAATTGTACACTGAATACTAAGAAGAGTTTTAATTGCACAAAGTAGTACATAACATTTCCATATGAATGAAAGGACAGTCATGTTATTAAAATGTATAATACTGGAACATTTCTGTTAAAAAAGGATAGAAAAATTATACTCAGGACCCATAATTTTTCTTCATTATAAGCATATGTAGATAGGATATTTTTTTCCTTTTGAAGAAATCCATTAGAGCTATGAGATGAAAATACATTGATGTAACAATGTATTATGGTAATATAGTTTTTTCTTTTCTTTTGCTTTTAGTGTTAGGGTAGCTAAAGGCTTAGGTGAAATACCCAAAGCAGTGTGCTTTCCCCATCCTTTTTGGTGGCCTATCACCTGGCCTCATTCTACCTGGGTCAGGTAGAGGCAGGTAAGAGGCAGGCCGAGAGGCTCAAATTGCAGGCAGTGGGTGGCAGGGTCACCACCCCACAGGCTGGCCAGCCCTGCAACCAGCCTCACCGTGAACGTTTCCCATGAGGCTTTCAAACCAGCAGGACGGAAAGCACCTGTGTCCCCGTGAAAGACGTCAACGGCTCCGTGCCCAGCTGGGTTCTTGAGAGAAGATCACTGCCAACCCCATAACCCCACACAGGCTGGGTGTGGGGTCAGACAAGGACGCCCCAAGCGAGGGCCAAACCCTGATGTGGGAAGCCCCAGATGCCAGGGCACTGAGTACAACACTAAGGGTGGCAGGTCTCAGTGGCACACCTGCCTCTCCGGGGAAACGGTGAACATTCAGGATACCCCAGGCCACGGGGTCGAAGACTTCCGACCCGCGGAAGGAGCCAGCAGCCCTGGGCCTGCCCGGCCACCCGGCTTCAGGGATGGAAGAAACAGGCCCTGTAGACGCCGAGGAGAGAGGAGGGGTTGACAGGTGGGTGGGGGGCTGCCTCCCCCTCCCCGTGTCCCCGCAGCCTCCAGTTCCGGCTTGGGCCTCTGTGGGGCTGCAGCTAGAATGCAAACTCCAGTCAGACGCACTGGGTGGGTGTCTCTTCACATTCCAGAACACTCAGAAACGGCAATTCTGCCAAAGGAGGCTCTGTCAGAGATGCCCTGGGAGACAGACTGCAGCTGAAAACATCATCAAGCGAACCTTAAAAACAGTAAGCAGGACGTGAGTTGTTATTCGCATCATTGGGGGAAAAAAGCCTTTAAAACTCATCAAACATCATCACTGAATGATTAAGAGTCCTGGCTTCCTCAGAAAAAGTAAAAAAGCTAAACAGAAATGGGTGGCTTTCTGTTTCCCTGGTGACATCACTAGGTTGGTAGGACGGGGATTGTCACCTGCTGGGCCGTGGGTTGGAGATGTGTAGGGAGTGGCATGAGCTCTTTCTCACATGATGACCAACAGGCCCAGCTCTGGGGACTTGGTGCCCAGGACAGAGGGGGTTGATGAGAAAGGGACAGAGCCAGTCTGATTCACCAAAGCTGAGTCAACGGTCTTGATGACCCCTGGGTACAGCCCTGGTCCTGCACGCCTGAGAGGGCAGGGATGGCACTTTGGCCGCAGCCTCTGGGATGCGTAATAACAGCTCAGGGCAGCCCAGAAGGAGCCCTTCCTGCACTCCGGAGCTCAGGGTCAACTTTCAAGGAAGCTGTGCCCAATTTCACCCAGGCCTTGGGGTCCTGGAGATGGAGGTAGACACCCTGGACAGCCTCCACGACAGAAGATGGAAGATGGTGCGACAGTCAAACCCTACCCAGGCTGCTGTGGCCAGCGGGTGAGGCCTGATGTGGTGTCACAGGTAGGACGGGGCACCTGCAATTCTGCCTCAAGGGGAGAGGCTCATCTTCCCTCCCAAAGCATCAAAGTATAACCCCCATGAGGGTTAGTTTATGTGTCAACTTGGCCAGGCTACAGTGTCCAGTTGTTTGGTCAAACCCTGGCCTAGATGTTGCTGTGCACGTATCTGGTAGATGGCATTAGCATCTACAATCGGCTGACTTTAAGGAGATGATGCTCCATAATGTGGGTGGGCCTCAGCCAAGCAGCTGGAAGTCTTAGAGTGAGAACTGGGGGTTCCAAGAAACAGCAGGAATTCACCCTCCAGACCACACCCTCCAATCCTCTGAGACTCCAGCCTGAGGAACTGGACCCAGAGCTTCAACATCACTCTTATTGGAATTTCCAGCCACTGACCTGCCCTATAGAATTCAGACTTGCCAGCACCCCAAAATCGCAAGAGCCAATTCATTATAATAAATCTCTTTATCCACATGTGCATATACATCTATCAAGTTGGTTCTGTTTCCCTGGAGAACCCTGACTGATAGAATGCACCCTCCCCGTCCCCATGGCTGCAGCAGAGCAGAATACGAAGGCATCTTTGGGAGATGCACCCAGGCAAAGCTAAAACAGCATGCAGAGACAGAGACTGAGAGAGAGAATTTCCAGGACAGGAAATAGCCAGGAAGAAGCACTTTTACTATAAATATGGGAAGAAAGCAACTGTCTTTAAATAGAATTAATTAGTACTCTGTACTTTACATGTGAACATTGAGAAAATGTCAGGTTCATAGATACTGGTGGCTTTTTCACAATTAGCAACAAAAATCTAATCCAAAGAAATAGCTTTGCAGCCCAGACTAGTGTGGGACAGAGAGAGGGTACAGCAGAAGCCAAATCCAGACAAGACTTAATTGATATCATCTGCCCGGGCCACACCAGGGCGGAAAGGCTCACCAACTCTGGGTGAGGGAGCACTGGACGTGAAAATCAGGAACCCCCTCCATTTAATCTAAAGTAGGTTATAGGAAGCATTCTCAAGGTGTTCTTTTGTGATCTTAAAAGATCCCAAGAACCCTTCCAAATGTTGTTAAAGTTAGCTTGACGTAAGGACCCTATGCCAATCAATTTTGCTAACATTCTGTTGTCCAGAGAGAATATGTACATCAGGAAAGCGAATGCATTCTTTAATTATCTGAAAACTAGTGTTTATATTTAATTAAACAGTAATGTTTAAATTAACCAAAATTTTTAAATTATTTTCTAGCTGTGCTGCACAATTATAACTGCTGAGTCCAAAAACTCAAAGGAGCAAAAAGGAAAAGATACTCAATTTCTTTTTGGTAGTAAACATTTCCCACTTTCTACTTCCTGAGTTATGGGATGGTATATTTCTCCTTTATCAACAGGCCTTGCCTTCTCAATTAATTGACTCTCATTTCGCATTACGTTATTCTACCCTTTCACTTGAGAATTGTTAACATACCTCTGGAAGTTACACTGAATTTTCGGTCAGAGAAACTGCTCCTTCGGATTAGCGGTTCACTCATTTTTTCCAGAAATAATTTAATTGTCTCCTTCTTTTCTGGACTCGTACTGGACAAATTCAGAACTTTTCCATTCACTTTGACAACGGAATTGCTGAGCCCAAACCAATAGAAGAAATCAAACAATGCATCAGCTTTGAATTCATACGCAAAACTCAAATTTTCTCCGTTAACCACCTCATTTCCTGGAGGGAAAAAATTCTTGACTACCTCTTGAAAATCAAACTGAAAGAGAAGAAACATTTAATTAATTTCATGGATGCAACTATAATGTTTATATTATAGAATTAACAAATGCCCACTTTCCAAAACATCAAACCCACCCTTTATTTCTCTTTCATTCTGATAGTTTTTTTTTTTAACCGTTGCCTTTATTTTTTCAAACAGACCTATGCATTTGCATCACATTCCATCTAAAGAGTTTGAATTGGTAAGTCAAAATTACATTTGTTTTAATTACACTGACCCCATGTCTAATGAGTTGGCAGGAGCTAAGCTCATTTTATTGGAGCAGTAGTGAAGCAGTGGAGAACTGCAGTGTCTGGAGAGTTAACTGAAAGTTCTGGGACTGGGTCCTTGTGTCAAATGCACAGACCCCTTCCCTGTGGGTAGCTGTCCTGGATTCAGACTGGCTCAAGCTCACCTGAAGCCGGTAGCTTTCTCCAATCACCGAAGAAATGACTGTATCCATTCCTTGCTCTAGCTGTCTTCTTATCTTGGGGTGCCTTGTGTTCACAAGGAATGCATATGTCTTTTCTGGAAATTAAGACACAGAGGTCAAAAAGGAGTGTGCATATGGGACATAGCATGCTCATTAGTGTTTGATGGGGCAGCAATTCCTGCCTTATTTGGAGGCTTTGTTCATTTACCACCTCCCTCGCCCTTCCCACCAACCCTTGCTGCAAAGACTAACATTTCTGAGAACTCTGCAGGTTTGACGGACGCTCTGGAATATCGTCAAAGCAGGTTAGAAAATCAGCTCTGCCAAGGCTGCAGTTTATCTCAGAAATTAAAAGTGCCACTCTAACTATCACACACAAGAACCAAGCCTCCTTGGCAAACCTCCAGCACGGGGAGCTGAGGAGAAAAATCTCAGTGGCTGGTTTCCATGTCGCTGCCTTGCTGGGATATTTAAACAACTCCACTGTTCTGTAACAATTCCTCAAAATCATCCAAGTCCAGGGAAGGAGGCCTCTCCACGCCTTCCTCCCAAGCTCTCCCTGGGGGCCGGGCCTTCTTTCTGCCCGGTGCCTTGCCTCCCCCTCTCAGGCCTGGAAGCTGCTCGAACATCTCAGGCCCACTGGGGTCATGTTCTCGACATTCCATCAGGAGCCAGGAAATCAAACGTCCTCAACACTGCAGCAGGGACCACCTTGAAGTTCGCAAAGTCAGCCCTGCTTTACACAGGTTTTGTGTTTTCTTTAAAAGCTCCACTTTGCTAGCAGGATTCTTAACAGACCTGGAGCCCCAGAAAGGCCGAATGGGGATTGAGCTCTCATTTCGCATATCCCGGCTCATGGATTGCTGTCCCAGGCTCACAGCCCACTCCCAGGGCTGCAGACAGGCTGTGGAACATCACCCACAGCCGCTCGGGTCCACCCCACACTGCCCTCCTCTGGGAAACCTCTCTTTTCAGTTTCTACCCTACTGGGAAAAATCTTTTATCCTCTATCAGACTAGCCCCAGGCTGCCTGACTTCCAAATTCAACATCTTTATAAATGAGATGCTGCCCAAAATATCATCTCTAAGAATTCACAGGCCACAGCTTCCGGGCAAAAGGTATCAGGTGCTAGGACTCAAGGGTTCTGAGAATCATCGCAAGCTGAGAGCGCGTCTCCACCGCCCCCAAGCACTACACAATCCCAAGGGGGGGAAAGTGCTGCCCACTGTTGAAAAAATACCGTGCCTCTTTCTTTCTGTCCTTGCAGTTTCCTTCTCCTTCCCTCCCTTTCCTCCCTTCTCTCTCTCTCTTTCTTTTACAGCTCCTTACATCCAATTCTGCACTGTCTAAGCTAGGCGGAGGTTGTCTATTTATTAGGAAACAGGAACGATTATTAACCAGCCACCTCGGAGCTCTTCCAGCCTCCAGGACCAGCCCCTGTTATTTACTCAGGTGCTTTTTCTCAGGGGACACGTGGATCCCAGCCCCTCTGTAAAGTCCAGGGACAGTCGTGAGGTGCCTCTGGGGCCTGAGCCAGCCACGCTGGCTTTCAGACGCTCAGAGACAGACCCGGGCTCGGCCAATCACAAGTGCTTACTTCTGCGGGGAACGCACTTTGGACTAACCCTTGTGTTAACCTTATCCAACTGATTTTTCCCACCCAGGTTTTCCTTTCTCCCCAGTTATTTTTTTTCCTGGACACTTTAGATCTAATTAAACTGCCTTGCGTCCTCTTTGAGGCAAGAGATAAACAAACAGAGCAAGCAAGCTGCTTGGTACCTCGAATTAACCTTCACGCAAACCAAACCAAGACCTTCAGGCTCCCTAGACATGCTCGTTTTGGGGTGGCTGGGCAGGACGGTCACTGCTCAATGGGGTGTCATTTTTGCTCACGGACACCCCCTATTTGTATATTTTTCATGACAAAATCTCTGGGAAGCGCAGTACACCGTCTTGAGGAAATGGCGGCTTTTTCTGACTTGCACAACAGTGCAGTTGGCAAGACATGTGGCATCAATCACAATTGTTCTAGTTTGCTAATGCTGCCAGAATGCAAAACACCAGAGATGGATTGGCTTTCATAAAGGGGGTTTATCTGGTTACACACTTACAGTCTTAAGGCTACAAAGTGTCCAAGGTAACACATCAGCAATCGGGTACCTTCACTGGAAGATGGTCAGTGGTGTCCAGAAAACTTCTGTTAGCTGGAAAGGCACGTGGCTGGCGTCTGCTCCAAAGTTCTGGTTTCAAAATGGCTTTCTCCCAGGACGTTCCTCCCTGGGCTGCAGTTCCTCAAAAATGTCACTCTTAGTTGCACTTGGGGTATTTGTCCTCTCTTAGCTTCTCCGGAGCAAGAGTCTGCTTCCAATGGCTGTCTTCAAAATGTCTCTCATCTGCAGCTCCTGTGCTTTCTTCAGAGTGTCCCTCTTGGCTGTGGCTCCTCTTCAAAACGTCACTCACAGCTGCACTGAGTTCCCTCTGCCTGTCAGCTAATTTATATGGCTCCACTGATCAAGGCCCACTCTGAATGGGTGGGGCCACACTTCTGTGGAAATATCTTATCAGTTATCACCTACAAGTTGGGCGGGGCACATCTCCATGGAAACATCCAATCAAAAGGTCACACCCTAATCAAAAAGACCAATCACTCTGCCCCACAAGATTACATCAAAGATAATGGCGTTTGGGGTACATAATACATTCAAACTGGCACAACAATTTTCACATTTAAGCCTGTTCATTTTCTGCTGCCACATCACAGCCTTCTCACTGTATGGCTTTTCTCACAATTAACCAGCACCAGGTTTGTGTATCTCTTTTATAGTTGTCACACAATTGCATTCTTGTCGTAGGCTGTCCGCAAATACTTCCTGTACTTTCATTAAAATGATAAAAATGGAAAGTCGTCGTCTTCTTTCTTGAGAGTTCTCCTGATAGCATGAGGCAGGAGGTGTAGTTGACGTGTCTGTGCATTACAGGCCTGGAGATATATCTGACTTCCTGTTCATCATCAAGCCACACAGCATCAGGGTTTCAGATCCTCTAACGAGCATCACCGCTCGTTACCGCATGTCCTATTTCTGTCCCCCGTCGAGACGGCACCGTGACTTGGAATCAGGAGCTGAGCCGAGGGACTGCCGCCAATCTGAATGTGTGTGAACGTTTGAAGGAGTTTGTTTGGAATCTGCAGATCATTTCTTATTATCCTGAACTCATTTGAAGAATGTTATTTAGAAGCAGGTTTAGGAAATTGAACCTCTTTAATACAACTTGATGTTAACAACACTCCCCACGCATCCCTCTGAGAGAGCAGAAAGAAAAAAGGGAAATGGAGGCATTTTCCTATTGGGATTTGAGTTAACACCATTATTACCAGCTAATCTGATTTCATGGAAGAAACAACAAAGAAATGTGTTTAAAAACGAAATTCTAATGTCACAGCATGGCACGTAAAAGCATCCAAAACTGCTGTTTTCTTCATCTCTGCTTCCTCACCTGTAAGACGGGGACAGTAAAAGGCCTTAGGTCAGAGGCAACTGGCCACCACTGGTGGTCCGCCCAGGTCAACCCCTCTTTACACCTTTGTCCCAGCGTAAGTATCGAAAGCACCTACTTCACGCTCAAAAGTGTCCCTGTTGGGATGATAAGCCCTATGGGACTATTGTGGAAATTCACTGCCTCAAAAGCTGCCTTGCACACTGTAACTGTTCGATAGACAGCAGACAGTGTTACACAGACCGTCATCACCCCACTCCTGCAGTAAGAAATGTCAGACCACTTCTGCTAGACAGGAAGAAGGAAGACACCTCCGCCGGACAGCTTCTACCTGCCTGCCCACCCAGGCCCCCGGCAGCCGGCCTTGTCACTAGCTGACACCCACCGGCAAGGCAGAACCAAATTGAAAATATATCCACACCTACCTTTGGAGCTGCCTTTTTTCTGTACATTAATAAAGAAGAGCATTGGTTTGCTCAATATCGTTTCCCGGTAGTCTTTATAATCGCAGTAGTTGGTCAATTCCACATACCTACGGAAAAGCAGAGGTCACTGCAAATGTAATTACACTCCCATCCGAATCAGGAAGCGGATGTACTGGGCACGTGCATCCACGGACCCTTTGAGGAAAGTCCCCTACAATGTGGCATTACATGGAGACTGCCATATTTTGTACCATATCAATCTCCCTCCCTCCTCATATTTGCATCAACTGATCTGTCAAGGGATCAGCCTGCAAGTCCAAGGTGGCTGAGATCTTTGGGGTGGCTGGTGGCAATGCTTGGCTTTCACGGGCAGCCTTTCTCAGGGGTGAACAGTCTCATCTATCTTTGGAGGCAATAAGAGTTCATGTGACGCTACAAGAGCTCTACATCCCTGTGGATTGAGAATGAATTACACTCACTCTATCAGTGGAATTAACTGGATTTTTTCCAATGGAGACCTCTCACGTAAGTGGTGAGTCTGGCCAGGTTATATAATGAACATTTTTCCTTTCCTTCTTTTCCCTCCTTGCCCTTCCTAATCCCAAGACAACCCATCTCTTTACAGACAACACAACCAACCAATATTCATATGAACTATTACTAATTCACGTCTCCCGAGCCTAAGTTGTGCAATGGAAAAATAAAGCAAACAAAAAAATTAAACGTTGGACTTTTCCCAACACCCCTGTGAAATTTGGCCTCCCTGGCTACAGGGCATTGTTGCAGCCTGGGAGGATCTTTTTGATCTTGACTCTCATTCAGCACGTTAGCTTTCTCTCTCTGCCCTGCAAATTTTCCAAGCGGCCTGTCTATATCTTTACTCACGTCATTGATAAAAAGACAGGTCCAAGGGCAAGTCTGCTTCCTTCCAGGATATGGCTGATTTTCTAACCAAACCCAAGCTCAGATGCCATGAACAGACTGCACGGCCTCCAGTGGGGCTGAGGTCCCCAGCAGGGTGGTGGTCTGCTGCGGACCCTCTGAAACCCTGAGCCACCGCCCCGCTGAGGACGCAGCTGCAAGCCCACAGCCGGACGCAGCTGGCAGCGCCAGCGGCCTTTTGCCACCCTGCAGCGTGTCTGCATCTTACATCTAGTCAGGGGCAGAGGCAGCTCCCGGCGTTTCTCTCCAGCTAGCTGTCTTCACACCGCCTGCCATGAAAATCCCAGCCTTGGAGAACACAGTGCTGCAGGCAGCTGCGGCCACCCAGCCCTCTCCCTCCCTCCCCTGCGACGGTCCCCCGGACCTCGCTCAAGGGGGCCAGTGCCCCAGGGAGTGACCCAGGTATGGGGTCAGGTATGGACCCAGATAAGCGGCAAAGAGCTCACAGCAGAATCGCTCCCCCAAGTCTTAGAAAAGCACAGCTTCTGCTCTTCCCTCTCCCAGCTTGGTTTCTGAGAAATCTGCCATCATCTTTTTTTCTGGGCTCATCAGACCTGATGGTGAGACCTGGCCCCGGGCGGAGCCCTTTTAAAGCCCCTCTGCCTTCCCCCTCCCCAGGCTTTCCAAGGAGCGTCCACCTCCCAACCCATCTGCGCCAGGGGCGGCCTGGGGGCGGGTCCTGGGGTGCGGAGGCGGTGCAGTGCGGCCTGAAGCAGGGGAGGAACGGGAGGGACGCGAGGCCAGCCAGAGGCGGGCGGGGAGGGGGGAGGGGGAGCGCGGCTGGGGAACAGCAGGGCGCCCCTCCCCCCCTCCCTGGGCGGAGCCGTGTGCAGCGGGAAGGGGGGAGCACCTCCCAACCCCCGAGGGAGCCATGCCCCCGCGCTCCCTTTCAGCCTGGAGACAATTTCCTGGCCTCCCCTCCCCTGTTCTTGGTCCCAGTTGACCATCCACCAAAAGGTACTGGAGAAAGGGAGCAAAAGAGAAGGAAAAAGGGAATCAGGCACGATTTGCTGGGCTCATTCCCTCACATTCACTCATTCATTCAACTATCCCTTAAGCACCTGGGCCCCCGGTAGCATCAGGCCTGAGGCGCTAGGGCTGGGAAGTGGGGTGGGGTGGGGTTGGAGGGTGACAGCACAGGGGTCTCCCACCCCCTCTTGCCAACAACCCGGCCTGGGCAGGGGGCTCAGAGGGGCAGCAAGGTCAGGTCTGTAATTGCAGCAAGAGGCGAGGCGAGGAGGGTGCGGAGGGAGGAAAGGGGAAGAAAATCCCTTGTAGTGGCCAACGGGGAAAAGGCAAGTTTGATGGAGTAAACGTGGCGAGACATGTGACGCTGGGTGGGGAGTCACGTCCCACCCAGGTCTAGCCAAGCAGGCGGCACCGTATCCCATCAGCCGGGTGACGCCCCAGGCGTTCCAGCACTTGGAATATTTCCCTCATGGCGATGCCTGTCTTCTCTCAGTGCCCGTGTCTGCCTGCCATTCTCTAGGGTGGGCACAGGTGCTGTGTACAGGGCAGCCAGAAAATCTCTAGTTTAGATGTCACAAATTAAAATGTAGTATTTCCCTCTGCCTACAAAATCGTTCTACATCCGTTTGGAGGTGTCATCAATTTTCTGGTGAAACCAAAGCTTAAAGGGAAAAGATAAAAAAAAATCTCAACTTAGACATGCTCACTGGTTGGGAGAATAATCCATTTCCCCCCGATTTTCGTGGAAGGCTTTTTGATTGCTAGAGGGCTTCAAGAGCTGTTATTTGGCATGGCCAGAGAACTGGGGGCAGGGAGAGGGGGTGTAGTCTTGGAAAGCCATTTACTAAGTTTAATGTACAACCAATATATTGGAATTATCCATTTTGGAGTTGGGATTTAGTAAAATACCCTGAAAAATGAAACTCTTCTCAACACAGTTCAATCTTCTCCTTTTGAGGATTCAGAAGACACTTTTAGGGTCTTTAGAGGCTGTCAACATCATCACAGAGCACATCAGCTGCCATCCTGTGCACAGCTTGCTTTTGCGAGAGCTCAGACAGCAGCATTCACAGTCTGGGGGTTGGTTAGATCCCCATTTAATAAACTCCCCCTATAGCCAGGTCACAAGGCAGAGAGGATGGGTTACGTTGTCCATTCCCAGACTCCCAGTTATGGTCCAACTGTCAAACTCCTCAAAATTCCAGTGAAATAAATACATGTAAGCCTTCCTTTGAAATCCACTGTTAAAAAATTTGAATCTGTATATTACTAAAGTCCAAAGAGATCAGAGGATCTGGATGGTGAGTCTCACAGGGATTTAAGTACCTGACATTTAGTCACTGGTTTTATTTTCAGCTGAGCATCAGTAGACTACATTAGGGACTAGTTATTTAAGCTCTACTCATGAATATTTCTGAATTACTAATGCAAATATTGCTTCTGAGTTTTAAATATTTATTATATTTCCTGAAGTCATTAGGGATGAAAAGCAAACAGTTTAAGACAGACAGTTCCCTTAAACTCTCATTTCTTCACTGCTTTTGCCTTGGCCCAAAAATGTTTTGAGAATGAAATTTTCTAAGCCTGGATTCAATCCAGAGCTTGGAAGGCAGTACGATATAATTGGAAAGCACAGAGACCCAAAAGAAGTAGCTCTAACTCATGTCCTAATCTACTAGCTGTGTGAACTCTGTTCCAGAGCCATAGCTTACTGTGTGACTTTGAGTGAATTACTTAACCTCTCTGAACCTGTTGACTCATCCATAGAAAAGGCACAATTGCATTTCCCTCTGTGATGATTAAATGCAGTACCTGTCGCATGCACATATGCGCTGGAGCCACAGGAGATGCTTGACAAACATCATCCTTAATTTGGCAAACCCTGCTGGCCTGAGGATGAAGCTCTGTAGGCTTTTGACACAACCAGGGCTGTGTTCATTTGAGTTACCTGAGAAAGAGGAGGGTTGGAAGAGCTGAAAGATAAATGAGCAAGTGTTTCGCCTTCCTTGTTCCAATTTTTTTCTTCATTTTCTCAGCTGGGAGGACTAGAGGGAAGAGCTAATGAAGGCACCTCTGAAAGAAGCTCCAAGCAAGAGCGCTGTATTTTGCTCCTAGCAGAGATCGCCTGTCCTCTAAGAGTCTCACCTTCCTCCAGCAGCGCTTTCAGGTGTCCAAGCATCTCTGGCGTGATCTGAGAAGCCATCCAAAATTTACTTCCCTTGGGTCTGACAATTTCATACTCAAATAGGAAAACAAACCCATGGTCTCTACCTGAAATGTGTGTGTGTACGTGTGTGTGCATTCATTTAAAAAAAAAATACGGAGCATGGAGCCAAGAAAAAGAGGAACACATACTGCCAGGGTCTTGGTGCAGGAGGCTCAGATCCTGCCTGGTAGCTCTCACGATCCCCTGCTGTGACACCAAGGAGATGTTTGCAGGGACAGGCTTTGCTTGGGGCCAGCAGGTGTGTCCTGCTCTGGGTTTTCAGTGTTAACTTGCCAGCCTTATGCAAACCTCACTCTAAACTCTCAGATGATTCCTTCTCTGTCACTTCCCCCACTCCTTCTTAAGTGAAATTAAGCAAATTTCTCAGACTATCACTCTATTGTCTGTGGCTCAAATCAAGGATACCCTCTTCAGTCATTCATTCATTTATTCAGCTGTTATTGAGGCCCCATATGTGTGAAACACCGTGATGGGGCAGAGAATGATTCATTTATTCATGCAGTAAGCATTCACCAAATGTTATGGATTGAATCAGGGCCCCTAAAGAAACAGGCTCCAGTCCTAACCCCAGTCCCGTACACAGGAGCTCACCTGTAAACGGACTCTTGAACAATCCTCTAAGCAAAGGTGAGGCCAAGTGGAATCAGAGTGGGTGGGCCTTAATCCAGTGGGACTGGAGTCCTTATAAGCAGAGGAAATTTGCGCACAGTGGGAGACAGAAGGAGACTGTCCGCCTGGTGACAGAGGCAGTGACTGAGTTAGGCACTGCTGGCAAGCCTCTAGCAGAAGCCCCCAGATGTCAGAGAAGGCACGGCCTGGCCACCACCTCGATTTGGGATTTCCAGCCTCCAAAACTGTGAGACAATAAATTCCTGTTGTACCACCAATCAGTCTATGCTATCTGTCCCAGCAGCCCTGGCAGACTCAGACACCAAGCCGCTACCATATGGGGGGCACCACAGACACAAGGATGGAAAAGGAAAGAGTCTCGCATTTAAGAAGCACACGGTCGACTGGGAGAGGAGGATAAGAAAATAAGCCACTGCAGTGTGAAATGAAGCATGGAGAAGACCTTCTTGCCCACCAGTGTTGGCATCTCTTAGGAGCTTGTAAAAATCTCCTACCCTGCACCAGTTTTGAGTTCCCCAAGAGATTCACATGCTCACTTAAAATTTGAGAAACAGTGGAACAAGGCATGGCCCCTGCCATTCACAGGCTTATAAGCTAGTAGTTCATTTATACATTTAAATGCCAGGTGAGTGCCTGGTTCTCTACATTCACACACCAGCCTCCGCTGGATTATGTCCTGGTCATGTCATCAAGAGGAGCAAGAGGGGCGGGGCCTGGAGTCAGACCCACCTAGTGAGCAAAGCCAGGTACCAGGACAGAGGCTGTTCTGTCAGGGCGAGAGTGGGGGGACTCTGGGACCCCAGGAGGGGTCGTGGCTTAGAAAAGCCTTGGGGACTGTGGGTGCTGCACCAGATGGGCTGTGGCCACAAGTCTGGGGAAAGCCCACGGTGAGAGCACAGCGATAGCACGGGGCTTTGGAATCACAGGGTCTGGGCTTGATTTCTGTCTCCGTGACCTCAGGTAAGTTTTTAAAATTTTCCTCACCTGTAAAACCTGGCAAACAAAAGGCACCCGGGGGGGGGGGGGAGTTGCTAAAAGATTAAATACAATATTGCATTTAAAATGCTTGATTCATAGGGGCTGCTCGATAATAACGGGTCACATTTGCCGAGTGATCAACGTGTGCCAAAGCTGTTTTAAGGACTTTATAAATTTAATTTTGAACAACCATCCTACAAGATCGTTGCTGTCATTCCCATTTTTCAGCTGAAGAAACAGGCCCATGGGGATTAAGTAAATTCCCCCGGGTCGCTCAGCTAATAAACGGCAGAACTGGGACTCAAACCACAGCCCCTGGTCCAGGCCCTCACGTTCTACACTGAACCTCAAAGAAGCATTAGCTCAATATGTGGATGAGGAAGATGGTTATGCCAGGATCATTATGTGTCCTATCACTGGGTCTCTGTCCTGGGCAGGGACCACTGCAGAGGGACCTGCTGCAAGAACCAAACAGCGGCACCAAGTACAACAGCGCCATCACTTGCAGGTGGAGCTGCAACTGCTCACCTGCTCCGGGCCCCAAGGCAGACTGCTCCCGGGAACCGAGGCGAGGCCTCCCCCCCAGCGAAAATCTGAGTATGCTGCAGCCCTACCTTGGGTCCCCCTTTATCCCCCCATGAGGGGGCAAGAATGTCTGCTCATGCGTGTCAGCACAGCGAGTCCCCTATACCCCTGGCCCCACCCCACCTGCTCAGCCTCTGCCCCAGGGGGCTGCCAGTGAGGTGGGTAGGCTGTCACCCGTCTAACAACTGGTCAGAAATGGGCAGAAGTAGGTCGTGTTCTGCTTTTAGTGGCTTCCTTAAAACCGCTGGACTGACTTTCTCTTTCAGGCTGATTATATAAGACGTGCACCGGCTGATGTAATTCTGAGGATGTACTGCAGATTTGTGAAATTTATAAGAAAGCTGCTGCTGTCTGTGGTGAGCCAGAATCACTTCAGTTTAGAGACAATTTGCCGAAAGCACAGGCTTCCTGGTTAAACAGTGCTGCATGGAACCCCGGGTTCTACTGCTTGCCAGCATCTTAGCTGGGTCAACTGCTTTCTCTCTGAGTCCTGATTTTCTCATCTGTGTAAAGGGCTGTAGCGATAGTGCTGATCTTTGTGAGCCAATACCTGTGAAATACTTCCCACCTCTCCACAAGCACTTCAAGTTTTGAATAACTAGATTCTTGCATGAGCATTACATACTCCTGGGGTCCTGTCCAGATTTTGTCTATAACATGGATATAAAATTCCCAAGCCTGAAAGAATAAAATAACAATAAAGGTCCTGCCATAACCTCTGCAGAACAGAACAGATATTTTTAAAGCAGGCTCTCCCCAGACTTTCAAGTCCTCGGGAGCCATCCCTAAATCCTCCCAGCCCCCTAGGCGTCCTGGGGTTTACTTAGTTGATATGTGCTTAGAAACGTGTTCAAGTCCCAGAAAACTTGAGCCTGAACAAGTTGAGACCAGAGTCAGTCTCTTGCTCTCTGAAAGCATGAACTGCATGAATATTGGAGCAGCAGTTTTTAGCTTTTCGGGGATCCTTGTGAAAAGATCTTATGAAACCTACAGCACATGCATGTCAGGTCCAGAAAAGACATCCAGCTACACTCTGGGCTTATCCCACACCCAAAATGTTTTTTTCAGTGAAAAAAAAAAAACTAATAAATTAATAGAGTGAGGATTTTTAACCTGAGTACAAGCATCCCTACCCCGTGAACCCCTTGAAGAGTCAGCACAATTGGGCGTAGAGCTACATTACTGGGGAGGGGTCTACATGTGTGTCTCAAAAGCTCCACAGTCAAAGACAACCGGGCAAATGTGGCAGCTCTGACTTCAGAATGCACTCTGCTGCTTAACCCATGACGGCAAAATCTTCCACTGCACGGTCCCCACTGCCCGAAGCCCAGACCCCCTTCTCCAGTTCAAAAAGCCTACCTCCCTGCCTCCGTATGTCCCCTGAGAGGAAGACAGTGTGTTCCTTCCATCAATGGAATTATTCTCAGATACCCCTGGCTCTTTCCCAGACTACAAAAGCCCACACGTGATTGCTTATCCAACGAGAACTTTCTCTTTGGTGGTCAGTGTAGGCACCCTGATCTGTGTCGCTCGGTCACTCTGGTCCACTGCTTATTCTGGACACCAAACTGCCAGGGGACCACCACTGTGCAACTGTCCTTTGTATAGGAGGTGTTCAAAGACTTTTACATTTTGCAGCACTTTTAGCTAAGACTGGGGAAGTATATTCTGCCAAAAACCTAACCTCTGGTTTCAATTAATTCTGGACATTTTTATTTTTCACACCCTGATCTCAAATACAATGGTTATCTTTTTTTCTTAATCTTTGCAAATCTGATTTCTGTCAGTTCCTCCCATGTTCTCTGCTCACAGGTTGGAATTTCCATTTTACTAAGCAAGGGAGAAATTCTTGCTGGAGATGGGTTTCTCAGGCATTGAAAGCTCTCACTATCTTTATTTGGAAAAGCAAGCTTTTTTTTCCCCCAGCAGCTTTAAGGAGGCATTTTAAACATCTCATTTGTTTGCTCCTGCATCCTGGCTCCATCCCACTGCAGGATCCAATGGCACTGCTGCCCCTCCCTGTAGCAAAGGCTTTATATCTTAATAGCTGGTGGGCTTACTCATCTCTAAATCAAATTCTAGACTCTACTTGCCCATTCCACCATTCAGTCCAGCCCCCCAAGGTGGCTTCTGAAAGCACCAGGCCAGGGTAGAACCAGGCTTGGGTGCCACCTCCTTTATGTAACAGCCCAGAGCCTGCTTCAGGTGGCCCAGCTGGCTGTGCTCAGGAGTGCTTCATGGAAAGCCAGTGCCCTCTGCCTCACAGCTCAGCAGCCTGGGAGCTGCCATTACACCAAGGTTCCAGGTTTGACCTAAACTCTGTGCCCCATCCTGGAAGCGACACTCATCACACTGATTTTCCCAGAATTTATCCGCCCACTCCACAGCTCACATAGTCCAGGGCAGGACTTCCTGGAGCTTTGCTGTCTTTTCAACATTGGTTAATTAAAAAAATAAACACTGAGAGGCTAAGGATGCTTAAGTTTGACCTTCTGTGCACTCCTCCAACACTTGCTGAGCTGCTGGGTCGCCCCACTGGATAAAGCCAAGTGCACAGAATTTTGCACCCACCCCCACCCCCCATCCCCACCCAAAATCTAGCACCAGGGAGTGAGTGTCTCCGCTGCACACATCCTCTGAAGGGTGTGCTCCCAATTTGAGCTCATCTGACCCAGTAAAGGAGCCAGAACGAGCAATGCATCATCCTCCAGTTGCGCACTTTGGGTGGGGCGGCACCCAGCTCGCAGGGCTCCCCACCCCGCCGCCCCCAAGCGCCCGGGGGCTTCAAGCTGCAGCTGCAAAATGTCAGGGTGAAGGGCAGGAAGAAAGCCAGGTGCCCGCGGGCGGGGAGCGAGGACGGCAGTGGGGACCGGCCGGCGGGCCGCGACGCGGCGCTGCCACCCACCTCTTGATGTAGCCGCTGAGGCGGCAGAGCTGCCCGTCGAGGCGCACGACGCCGTCGCCGAAGACGTTGAAGCCCCCGCGCGCGGCGCCCGGGTCGCCGGGGCCCGGCACCGCGAGCTGGTCGCCGCGCAGCTGGAGGGCGCCGGGCTGCAGGCGCAGCAGCTGCGCGAGGGGCAGCAGGGCCAGCTCGCAGTCGCACGTCCACAGGCTGCGCAGCTCCCCCGACGAGATGGAGGTCAGGCTCGGCCGCGCGGGCGCGCACGACGCCGCCGCCATGGCCCGGCCGTCGGTCCCTCCGCAGTCCCCCGCGGGCGCCCGGCAGCCGCGCACCCGAGGCTCCCCGAGAGGGTCCCGGCGCCCCGCCTCCCTCGGGCCCGCTCGGCGAGCGGCGCGTCCTTCTGTCCGGGACCCAGCGAGCCCCCCGCAGCTGCCGCCCGCCCGCGAGGAGCGCTGCAGACACCGGCGGAAGAAGAGGCGTCGCCGCCGCGCAGCCCTTTATCCCCCTCGTCCCGCCCCCCGCGCCCCTCCGCGCCCTCGGGCACGAGCCTGGACGCGGCGCTGCGGGTTGCGTGGGATCGCGGGCTCCGGCCTTGGCGCGCTCCGCCAGCGGTTAGTCATCCCCTCGGGCGGCTTGGCCCTCGCCCCTCCTGGCGGCGCTGCTGGGGGAGCGTCCGCCCCGGGGTGCCCGGGGCCTGGCCGGTGGTGGGATGGGGCGGCAGGCACCCACCCGGGCTCCTGGCACCCCTGCAGCTGCGTACTGATGGGAGGGAGGTGCACCGTTCCTCGCCCACTCCGTCCACCCGGGACCCCCCATACCCCGCCCAAGTTGGAGTCAATTGCCAAGCCACTGTCTTCCGGTCTCAGTTTTCTGCTTTGCTCGTAACAGGTCATGCCCTGCATTTTCCCTCCCCTCAGACTCTCCTCGCGTGGCTTCCTTCTCCCGCTGCCCTTCCACCCTAGAAATTCTGCTGACCACCGTGCCGCTTCTCCGTAAAGCCTACCCCAAATCCCTCATGGATCCCGTTCCTTCTATTAATACGTTATCTTCTCTTGCAAGCCGTGGGCCACAGGGTGCCGCGGGCTGTGAGCAGAAGGGACCCGGCAGTCTTCCCCACCCCTGCTGCTCCGCAGAGATTATGGCTCCCCAGTCCAAGAGTATGTTCATTTGTACGTCGATCTATAAAATATTTTGAGTGTGGTGTGCTCGTTCTGTGGACATAACTGAATGTGCTTAGTCCCCTAGGGGTGAAAAGGAGGCTATTCCATTCAATTTAATTCAACAACCATTTCTGGAACATCTAGGAGGCAGACAATAGTTCAGTTCTGAGAACACTAAAATGAATCCGGCACACTCCCTGCCCCGGCCGAGCTTGCAGTGTAATCCAGGGACAGACAAGGATCCCAGCAGTGACGATGCACTATGGTGAAAAGCTCTGCCGAGGCTACAGTTCAGATGTGATGGGGGAGGAATCCCAGCCAGTTCCGAGGAGCTGGGGGGCCTTCCTGATGTGCTGCGATTCAGGGTGCTGAGCTAAATCTAAAAGTTGAGTGGAACTTAGAGCAATATCTTTAATTTGTCTTGGAATGTCCTAGCATGGATCCAGGCATAGGATAATTAAATTGAATGGCCAGTCCTTCTGTCGTGTGTCATTGAAATCCTAGAACATAAATGAACTTCATTCTTTTCCTCTGTTCTGGAGCATACATGACTCTCCAGATGTGGTTCCTTTGTGCTAGGACCAGTCCCCACCTCTGGGCCTCTCTCAGTGGATTTAGTTCGCCAAGCGTGTTGATTAGTACCGATTCAGAATCATTTGCAAGGAAGGAAGGGGAATCTGCTTGGGAAGCATGCACCCAGGGGTGGGTCTGGGATGGGCTCAGACTGAGCAGGAGCCAGAGGCGGGGGCTGTGTTCACAGAGGGAGGGACTCAGACCCTCACACCCCACTCGCGAGTTCATTCTCTCCGCATTTACAGAGTCACCACCACGCACCAGGCAACACCAGGAGCTCTGAGGGCACAAAAATGAACCCAATAGAGACCCCAGTCAGGGAAATCCATGCCAGCCAAAAGGACAGAACAGAACTCCCGTGACGAGTGCAACAGTGGATGTACGGACCAACTCCTGTGAGAACAAGTCAAGGGGGTGGTTGGTTCTGCCTTGGAGGACCACGAAAGGTTCTCAAGGGAGGACCCTGAAGGTTCTCATGGGGGCTGGACTTTGAATTCTGAGTAGGCGCTCCCAGGTGGAAGAAGCACGATCAACTGGAAGTTGAGAGAGAAGATTCTAGACCAGCGCGTCAAAGAGAGCCAGTGTGGTCTATCTGAGGAAGAGTGGGCAGTTCTGTGTGGGTGAGGGAGGTGAGTTATATGAGATGAGACTGGAAAGGGAAGTGGATGGAAGATTACCGTCAGCCCTCTGAGTTGTCTCGGGAATTTGGATCCTTAAGGCAATGAGGACCCTTAAGGGAAGTTGGGATCTAATTATGCCTGAATCTGAACTTCAGTGCTTATCTTGGTTATGGCCATATAGAAGATGTCTTGAAACAGGAAAGCTTGGAGTCAGAGAGACTAATTAGGAGAGTGATGTAAAATCCAGGTATCATATGATGAGAGTCTGAACTATTATGGAGATGGTGAGAATGGAAATGACAGGACATGTTTGGCATATTTTTGAGATAGAATCAGCCAGATTTGTTGAGCCAATAAATGGAAGAGGGAGGAATCTGGGGTCTGGGGGGGAGTGAGACACTGAGTTTCTAGCCTGGATGCCTAGACAGATGGTGATAACGATAATGAAGTTAGGCGCTAGGGGAGAAAGAGCCGGTTTGAGTAGGGAAGGTGATGAGTCCAAGTGGGGCCATACTGATTTTGAGCTACTTAGGGCACATCCATGTGGAAAAGTCCAATAGGCAACGAGTTAGCTGGGTCTGGAGTTTTAGAAGAGGGTTAATGGATGAGATTTGGAAGTCATTAGCTCAAAGATGGTTGTTGAAGCCAGAGAAGCAGATGAGATCATCTAGCTAATAGGTGATAGGGTAGCAATTTGAACCCAAGCCTATAGTGGACTTCAAATGTTTATTGGGCCAGTGCTTTGCTGAAGGTACAAAGGTGAATGAATAGGGGATGGTCCTAGTCTCAAACAGCCAGAAGGAATATAAGGATCCGCATAAGCTAGTCTTCTGCACCGTGTCCAAACATGTTGCTGAAGCTGTGTCATGTTTTGGTTACGTGTCTATGCAGTTGTCAAGTACGCCCACAACACAATGATAACAGCTGCAAAAGTTGTTTTCTTAACAATTAGTGAGGTCCCTGAGGGCAGGTCCACACTCGAGCCCACCCAGCCCCAGCACAGACTGAACTCCAAAGCCACGGATCACCCTTGAACCTGCATTGGTGACCACTGGCTTTGCTAAGGGATAAAACATTGCATGAGAATTTGATATCAGAGTTATATGCACCTGTTTAAGGGAAACAGAGTAAGGCCTCCCATCAAAATCTGTTTCCTTTACAGTAACATACCAACTTTTATTATCCAAATAGAAGGATTAAATGAGATTATTCTTTTCTTCTCTATAGCTATCTGATTTTACTGATTTACTGATTTCTTCCTGCATTTCCAAGTGAATGTGTATTGTTCTTGCACCAAAAAATGATACTGAGCATAATAAAAACGTTTAAAAGATGCTTTCCCAAATTGTTATCTAAGAGGTTTCATTTGACGCATTTTCAGTAAAACACCTGTGTTTCTTTGTGGATAATTTATGCACAATCAAAATGTCAAAGAAAGATATGAAAAAGTGAACAGGAAAAAATAGTGCTCATTGTACTGTCAGCCATTGCTGGTCAGTAGAGAGCTATGGAGATATTTTCATGTTGTTGTTTTTTTTTCATAATCAGAGTACCTACGATGTAAACATGATCACTGCTTGTGAAGATATTTTCAGTCATTTTCCAATTGTTGGTTTGTTTACACAGTTGTGCTCATATTGTAGAATTTTTATTCTGGTTTTCTCATTTAACACTATATGTATGTCGTGTTTCAAAAATTGCATTGCCCTTGCAAATAGCATTTTACACCACGATGTACCACTGCTTGTCTAGACATTTCTTGACTCTTGAACACTTGGGTTGTTTCCCGTTTTTCCCTATTGTAAACAATACTGCAATGAACATCTTTGCACTTTCATATTTTCCCGTATCCAAACTCTCAGAGATGGAATTATTGGGACAGATGATATGAGAATTCATAACACTCTTGAAACATACACAATTGTTTTCCAAAATAGTTGCACCAATGTTTCTTTCCAGCATCAATGAATTATCAGTTTTAAATCTTTGGTACGGCACTTCATGGCTATTTACATTTGGATTTCTTAGATTGCGAGTTAGCTGTGATGTCACTATTCAAATCTAGAGAATGTTGAGTGTGGGGCCATATTTACAGTTAAAGCAACACGAGACCAAGCTCTCGCCAGCCCCGTGTGGTCCCCTGGGGGAACTGTAGCTCACCAGCTCGAAGGCTCGGTTTCCCGGCTTTGGAGATCCAAAGATGGTCAGGCTCAGAGATGCCGTTCAAATGAACCAAACTCAAAACAGACGGAAAATCGATTCTCCCCCACCAATACCCCAATACTTGGATTTTCTGTTGGCGTACAAATATCTGTGGGTTTCTATCTTAAACAAAAATAACTGTTTAAACATTTTTTCATCCCTGCTCCCTTTCTAGCTACTTCCCTGTCTCTCTCCTTCTCCCTACAAACTCCCTGAAGGATTTGTCTAAATTCCTTGCCTCCCTTTCACTCCTGCCAAATTTATCAGCTGACTTCTGCCCCCATCGTGCCCCTGAAACTGACCTCTCTACGTCACCTTGACCTCCATGTAGCCAAGTCTAATAGACACTTCCTTCTTTGATCGCATAGACCTCTCATCTGCACCATTATCTCCCCCCTTAGCACATAGTGAAGTTGCACAGTGGATTGAAAGGTGAAAAGGTTTAGAGTTTAAAACCTGACTCCAACACTTACTAGCCCTGTGAACTTGAGCGAGTTTCTTAACCTCTCCGACCTTGGTTTTCTCGCCTCTAGAATCCATGCCCTCGATGGAGAGGCAGGACACCAGCGTGGTTGACAGCTCAGGCTTTGGAGCTTTGAGTTCCAACTCTGCCACTTGCTGGCTCTGTGATCTTGAACAAGTCACTCCTTTAAGCTTCAGTCTCCTCTCTCGGGTGTGAACAGTAGAACTGCCGGAAGGATGCAGTAAGCTTCTGTAAAGCCCCTCGAGCGGCCCCTTGGCACCCGGAAAGTGCTTCTGCAGTGTTTTCTCTGTACCTCCATAAGGGGCTTCAGTAAAGACTAGAGGAGGTGATGGTCCATGCACATGGCAGACTCTCCTGTCATCAAGAACCCCAACGATGGTGGCCAGCCAGAGGACACCGACTGTGTAGCCTCTGAGACCATGGGCCAATAAACTCCTGTTGTCATACCAACCTATTGCATGGTATCTGTTGTAGCAGCCAGGAAAGGAAAACACCTTGTTACAAAACGCCCTCTCTACAAGGCAAGTCCGATCATGGCTCTGTCCTGCTTTAAATCCCCCAGTGACTCTCCATGGCCTTCATTTCAAAGGCCACAGCTGAGCTCAGACATGCCTTTATAACCTGGCCCCGGCCCACCTGAGGGTCTGGCACCTCACGCTTGAGTCCACACCTTGTGCTCTGGGCTGTGGAGTGGGCTGGGGTCCCCTGCACATGCAGGCTCACCCACCCTCAAGGCTGTGCACAGTCTGTCCCCACACACACACACACCCTTCCCCTCCTCGCTCTGCAGACCCCACTCACCCTGCAGGATGGAGCTGAAATGTCACCCGCCCAGGGCTAAGTGAGCTGCCCCTTCCCCATGTCCTGTAGCAGAAATGTCATATGCTGTCTATGCCTTCAGCACAGGATTGGGTTATTGATTTATTTGTCTGTCTTTCCCATTGAGCCCATGAGAGCAAAATACAATGTCTTATGCTTTTTTATTCCTAGCACAGTTGTGGTTTCCTTGAAGACATCCCATTTGTTTTTATTGAATGAATGAATAAATGAAGGAAAGGCTGCATTGTGTCGTGGTTGGATAACCAAGTTCTTAGAACCATACCTGGCATGTACTTCAAATACTACTGAGTGTTTGTGAAACAAATGAGCAAAATATACTGAAAATGCTTTGGATCATTTTTTCTGCAATTGTAACTGTTGAAGTCTCGCAAAAGCTAAAATGGAAATACATGAGAAAATAAAAGCCCAGATTTGCAAAGGGGAAAGAGATCAGCCCATTCAAATGAGTTCAAATCTGTAGTTATTGAGTTGATTCCTGACAACTTTCGTCTCAGCCGAATTAGCATGGAAAGTTTTACTTCCTGCCCTCCGTGCTGACCTCACTGGGCTCTGGCTGTGTCACTCCCTGGCTTCGCTGCTTCCTGTCGGCCCAAATAAACACTCCGTCTCGGTGGCAGGGTTCACACGGAGGTCCTTCCAGGCCGACGGTTCATCCTGCCTCATTCTTTAATCGCTGGTGAGCTGTGGGGCCCTGCGGTGGTGGATGTCAGTCGATTCTACCAACTCCTCCTGAATGTTTACACCTTCTGTAATGTGGTGTTTTCCTTTCCTGGCCTAAACAGGGTGGTTCCAAGATGCAGGGGAGCCGTTCCCTGCCTCCAGGGGCCTCCCAGCCAAGCCAGCAGCAAATGCTCAGTAACTACTGCTGGAGGAGACAGAGGAGGACATGGAGAAGAAATTCGGGGTCCCAAGGACAGTCAGGTTTTGGGGAGAGCCTTGGGATGAGGGGTCTTGAGCCCCAGGAACAGGAGGTGACCAGTGGCATCTCCAGAACTTGGGAAGGGGTGGATGCAGTTGAATTCTCACTTGAGAGGCCGATTCTCTGCAACGGCTGCTGCAGGTGAGATTCCCGCCTCGGATGGGAGGGTGCACTAGGAGGCTTCGGAGGGCTCTTTAACCCTAAAAATGTATCACTGTAAAATGTGTAGATTTGGGGGGACCAAAGGACAGACCCAGGGAACCCTGTAATGTTCTCAAAAAACACTGCTGCTCCAGAAGAAATAAACATGCCAAACTAGTTGGGATTTTTCCTCCTTCTGCACTCCAGCTTGAATGTCAACCCCACAAACAATGGTGAGAACGGCGCACTTTTGGTGAGGACTGCTGCATGCTGGGCACGGCTCTAAGGGCATCCGTGAGTGACCTCGTTCAATACTCCAAGCATGGGACTAACAATATCCACGTCATATAGAAGGGGAAACTGAGGCTCTGTCTTTCTTTGGGCCTCTGTAGCAAAGTGCCACAAACTGGACAGCTGAAAACAACAGAAATTTCTTGCCTCGCTCTTCTGGAGGCCGGAGGTCTGAAAGCAAGGTGTCGGCCCAGCCATGCACCCTCCAAGGTCCCTGGGGAAGAGTCTGTCCCGGGTCTCTCTCCCGGCATCTGGAGGCTGGCAGGCAATCCTTGGGCTTTGCTCTCTGCTTCCGCTGTCACACGGCCGTCTTCTCTGTCTGTGTCCAAATGTCCTCTTCTTGTAAGGACACCGTCTTGTTGGCTCGGGGCACACACCCCATCCAGTTTGGCCTCATTTTGACTAATAGCATCTCCAAAGACCCTACTTCCAAGTAAGGTCACACTCACAGGTCTGGGAGTTAGGACCTAAAGGTGGCTTTGGGGGACACAGTTCAAGCCATAACAGGAAACGGGACTCCAGCAACTTGCCCAGAGTCACGCAGATGGCACCACGGGGGAAACACTTTCCTGAATCCCCTCCTGCTCCAGGTGGCTGAGCTGACCTCCCAGGAGGGAAGGTTCACTCTGCCCGCCTGCTTAGAACCCGAGAGCAGGGGCCGGCAAACTGCCGCCTGTTCTCATATGCCTGCGAGTAAGAACGTTTTTAACATTTTTTAATGGTTTGAGAAAAATCAAAGAAGACCAATATTGAGATTCATAACAATGATCTGAAATCAGATTTTGGTGTACAGGAATGAAGTTCTCTTGAAATGCAGCACACTCATTTGTTTATGTTTGGCTGCTTTTGTGCGATAACAGCTGGATTGGGTCATTGCAACAACTGGGCCTCGAAGCATGAAATATTTACCAGGAGGCCATTTACAGAAGCTTGCTGACTTCCTGCATTGCCTCCAGGCTGGAGTCGAGTCAGTTGCTCATTTGAGGTGTCATCCCCTGGCCTCCAGGCACCCCTCAGCCTCTCTCCCTCTCCAGAGCTTGAAGTAACCCCCTGCTGCTGAAAAGAGAATAAAAGCCACCATCCCCCCAAAAGAAGTTGCCCAACCTCTCAAGTCCCTCTCTCAAATAAAAAGTAACTTTATTTAATTGGCCATTTTTCTCCTCTTCGTGTGGTCTGGCTAGTCGATGGTCATTTGGCTCATGCATCATTCACTTAGTCATTCATTCACTCCACACTGACGAGCACTTTGGGCCTGGTGCTTTCCAAGGACCTGCTGTCTCCACGTGGCCAGCAGTTGGCTCTGGCCTGAGAGCCGAACCTGCGTGGTCAGCCCTCAGGCTTTGAACTTGGACAGACCTGCTAGGAGCCTGGCGCCCCCGCTTCTGAGCTCTGTGATGGCCAAGTCTCTGCCCTGTCTGGGCCTGAGCCCGGATCTGCAAACAGCAGTAGGACCCTGGGCAGAGCAGGCAGTAAACAGCACGGGAAGCGCACTTGGCACAGGGCGAGCCCCTCACCCCCCACCCCATCATCATCCTCACAGGTATTAAAGAATCTAACTAGGCCTGCCCCTGAGTTGATAAAACTGATGCAGATTTTCAAGACAGCAACCCCTCGTGTCCTCTCTTTTATTTAATCATTAGGACTCTTTGATTTTTTTCTAGGTCTCTTGGTGTCTGTTATGATCTCAAGAGTCAAATGATGTGAATCTGAAACTAAATGAGAATGTCCCTCACACCAAGATCCTCTGGGATTCTGAGACAAGGTCAAGCAGGAATCAGGAATCACGAGGTTCCTGGCTGACAGGGGTGGGATGCAGAGATCCCTGCAGGAGGGCCCCGAGCTGTTGGTCTGTGCGTCAGGTCTTTGGAATGCTGGGCCTGGCACAGTAATCCTTCTAGAAAAAAAAAAAAAAATGACAAGCACAGAATGTTCAGAAAGAAGCAGAAAGAAAACACACATTTTGTTTCTTTGTGAGGGCTCCATGCTCAAGGGCTTAGCGGAGGCTTGGGGTCAGGAAAGCCCAGTAGCCCTCGCTTAGTACAATCCGGGCCTGTAAATTGTCAAAGCCACGGAGCAAAGGGGAAAAAGGAACATTTTCTCATCATTTCTGACAACTTTGCAGTTTTAGAAACCTTGCAGTTCTTTACCACTAAGTGATATGGGTTCAGCGCAGAAAAATCAGATAACACAGATTTTAGTTTTTTAAAAATTAATACACAGAACCCTACTTCTCTCGTAATCCCACCACCCAGAGGTAAGCCCTGCAGGCTGGTCAGCCTGTGCCCCCCAGCCCTTTCTCCGTCTGCAGAGCAGACTTTTTCACCAGGTGGACCGGGGCTAATAGTTACGACCAGGCATTTTAGAGCCGCACTACCTGGATTTGAATCCTGACTCTGCTACTTAGCGGCTATGCAACGTTAGGTGAGTGCTTCTTTCTTTCTGCCTCCGTTTCCTCATTTGTGAAATGGGGTTCATTCTAGGGCCTACTTCATGGGGTTGTGGTGAGGATTAAATTAATTATTATAAGTCGAGCACTGAAAACAGTGCCTGGAGCATCGCTCCGAACGTGTGTGTGTGTCTTCCTTAATTTATATGTACTTTTCCTAAATAAAATCATATTACATTAGTCTTGTATTTGGTAGCCTTTCTTTTTGAGGGTTAATTGTAACATATTTGAGGCCACATTGTCAATCATATTGGTTGTTTCTCATTTCTCACAATGATAGAAGTGCTGCCATTTATACTTTTGCACTTGGGTCTTTGGCAACTTGTCCAATTACTTGCTTAGAATTTGTCCCTAAAATCTGGGTCAGATGTTTTGCTCTTTTTAAAAGATTTTGATATATAATGCCAAATTGCTCTCCAAAGAGGTTGTACCACTTTAAACCTCCAACAGCACAGCAGGAAGGTGCCCATTTCCCCAAATCCTTGCAGACACTGACTATTTTTATTCTATTCATTTTTCCCCCTCAGGCAGGAGAATTTTTATCATTTTATTTATTTATTTATTTTATTACTAGGAAAGTTTAAAAGCTTTGTATGTGCATGGTTATTTTTACTTTTCCCACTGTGAATTTCCCATTTATTTCCATTGTTAAAATATGAATTCATCTTTTCCTTGTTGGTTTGTAAGAGCTCTTTATATATTAAAGATATTAGCCCTTCTCTAACACTTATACTACAATCTTTTTTCAGTTTATTATTTGCCTTTTAGCTTTGTTAAATGCCAAAGCATGTCAAAGTGTATTTTCATCATTCAGAAGTTTTATGTGTGTGTATGTTTTAAGTATTCATATCTAGCAATATTTTCCATTATGATTTTTATCCTGGGAATCATAATTATAACATCCTTCTCCAACTATCACAAAACTTTTTAAAAATTTTCTTCCAACACATTTATAATATCATTTTTACATTTAAAAATTGAACTTATCTCAAACTTATTTTGCAACTTGAATTTAACATATGTGGTTTCTCCTCTGGACTCAATGATTCTATAAACTGATCATTATCCAAAACAGTAATAGATACATTAAACAAAATCTTTCAAATTCTTTGAACAGCAATGTTCTCCAAAAAATTGAAAATAATAAAATCTCTGCTTGTCGTATTGTGAGTAAACATGTTTTGAAAAGTTATCAAGTCATAGAACAGCGTGTGCAATTATTAACTGTAAAGAAGAAACAAACCCAGATTCAACTTCAGGATATAAACGGAGTAAGACCCAGAAGTACAAGGTTCAAAAATTTATTCTAAGATCTTGAGGAGAAGTGAGACTCTTCTGCTGTAAATTCCTAATTCTAATCACTGACAAACTCACTAAGTTTCCCAAAACCGAAACAGGGAGGCAGTTGGGATTGTATGGGAGAAAGATATGGTTTGAGCATGTCAGTGACACTTTATACATTTAGGGTAACACAGAACTGACTTTACACACTGTCAAAAAAAAAAAAAAAAAAAAAAAAAGCAAAATTCAAGTTCCATAACCTCAAAAATAAGAAAAATAAGAAATGGTTAACTATCAGGCATTTAAGCTGAAAAAAGCTTGCATTCCCTAAGTTGTTTTGATTCTCTATAAACCTCGTGCCAAACTGGTTAGTACATTGTGCAAGATGACCGCTTCTGTTGCCCAGGACTTGCAAACGTCTACCCTGTTGTCTTCTCCAATCACAACAGCGCTGGGTGGCTCCGAGGCCAGAGGGGCGACAGTGAGCGCGACCACCGCCCGTCCTTGCGCGCTTAGGAATTTATGGTGCGTCCGCGCCTGGCTGCGCACACTGAGGCTTAGAGACGCGGGAAATGACCCCAGGGGGACAGCAGCAAACTTCCGAGTGAGGAGTTAAGAAACTCTTTTTAAAGTTTCTGAAAGGGTACCGAGAACCTGCTGAATAACCCTCAGTCATCCATCTCCTCTGTTGTTAGATTGCTCAAGGTCCTGCAGGACATTGTAAGCAGCATGAGGCATTTGTTTGGAATGCCCCCCTCGTTATCCCAGATGGAAGCGAGTGAATTTAGCGCTGAGAGGGGTGAGGGCCACCGTGTTGCACGGCATGTGCAGCCGGGATGGAATTTTGAGTAAAAAATCTTGATTCTCTGAAATGCACCATGTGGTCTTCATTTTCTTTTTCCTTTCTGTGCTAAAGGATGCTCTCTTAAGAGCCTTTTTTTTTTCTTTTAAGAAAAGCAAGAAATAAGTGTGAAAACACTTTTTAAATGAGCCCAAGTCTGTCCTACTTATATAAAAAGTACAAAATAACAGCTGCCATTTCCTGCGTGTTTGATATATGCCAGACACTTTAAATACATTTATCTAATTGCCGCAACACCCTATGAAGAAAATATTATCACTGTTTTCCAGGTGAGGAAAATGAATCTGGGAGGGATGAAGTAACTTGTCGAAATTGTCAGAAGCAGGATTCAAACTCTGCTCCTTCTCACTCAAAAGCTTTTGCTCTTCCCACTATTCGGCGATGACCTCCCCAAACTCAAACTCCAAAACACACCCAACATGCATTTATCTTTTTCTCTGCCCTTCTAGGACAGGGAAACGGGAAACAGATGCCTGCTGAGTTTTTAAATCTTGGAACAATTTTCAACCATTAATTCTACCAATGCCTTATAGTCTTCATTTGATAAGTAGTTAAATTTCTTCGTTGTTCTTTCTTTAAGTTCTATGTTGCATTGCTGGGGAATTAAAAATTCAGGCTATTTTCCCAACCCCTTGGTTAGTGTCTCAACCCTACAGCATGATCAACCTCCTATTTTCTTGTTGGTCTAAAATCTGACAGAGTCTCAAATCTATATGTTGCCTTTATTTGTGAAGTATGGATTTTTGATCTACTGTAATCCATTACTAAAACAGTAAAATTCAACTCTCTTCAGTCCCCCAGAGACTTGAGTGAGTGAATGTTCCTAACTTACTGCCAAAGAGAGATGTAGACATTGGGAAGAATATAAATCAACATTTGTGAGCTGTTCAGACTGTGCTGTGCACACACAATGCTCAACGGCTGGCCCAACTTTCTACCCGAGAAGGTCCGTTGGCACCACGGCAGAAGTGGTGGGCACGTGCGGCAGCAAAGGGAAGTTCTTAAAACCCAAGAATTTTCCCTAATCATTTCAGGACTTCAAATATAAAGAATCTCCTGTTTGAATCTTTAAAAGAGTGCAAGAATATTGAAGACATCAACAATTTTCTTTTCTTCTTTTCTTTTCTACCAGAGATGCTGGCACAAAGAGTATTTAGACTCCAACACTTAGCTTCATGCCTGGCACATAGTAGACATTGGGTAAATATTTATTGGAAAAAATGAATGAATAATTAAAACCAAGTAATACTCTCTTTACTCAACCAGCTCTGTTCTTCCGTTGATTCATTCATTCAACAAACATTTATTATTATCCAGTTGACTAGTATCCAGAAGAGGCTAAGAATACAAGTTTATGATACATACACTCTTCCTATCCTCAAATAACTTTTCTTCTTAACCATCTGGTTAACCTCAGGCAGGGCCTCCATGGTCTCTCTCGTCATATAAAATGAGAGGAATAGCAGCTTTTCTGAATGCCCCATAAGAGGTATTAGGAAAATGAAATGAGATAATATGATTTGTATACGGTCAAGTCCTACACTGTTCTTACTGTTGAACTGTATCACTGAGACGGCAAGTAACAAAAAGTATCACTCAAACTGGCTTAAGCAATTAAAGAGATTTGTTGGCTTTTATAACTGGAAATGCCAGACAGAGGGAACATTGGCTTCAGGAAAGGCTTGATCCAGTAGCTCAACAGCATCATCCAGAACCTGATTTCTTTCCTTCTCTTCACTCTGTCCTCCTTAGTATCAAATTCATCCTGAGACTCATTCCCCTTAAGGTTCTCTGTGGCCGCCAGCACCCTTCAGGGCTGTGTGCTTCTTCCTTCTAGTCTAGGAGAGAAAAGGGAGAGCATCCCTGCCAGCCTGGCCAAGAAAAACCTGAATATCCATTCTGATTAGGTGCCCTTAGGTCACATGCCCATTCTGCAGCCAATCTCTGTGTCCAGAGGCACTGATTGGCTGAGCCTAGACCACATGCCCCACCTCTGGGGAGCAGCTTTTCCAACCTCTTGGATCCCCTAATGGAAAGTTGTAGCTACTGGGAAGGCAATGGGGCTGGGGGAGTGGATGATGCATAGCAACCAACAAACAAACTGCCCACGATGCACTGCAAGAGTGAGCCAATAATACTGCCTGAAATCTATTTTATGGCCCCAGGTAAACTGAAAAAAAATTCAGTGTTTAGAAAAAGTAGAGATGTAAATAAAATTTCCAAGATGATATGAAGGTTATATATGTAAAAAGGACTCTGAAGAATAATTATTTATATGATTCACTAATTTACTCCAAATAATGGCCATAGGGTTTAAATGAATTTTTGATGTTCTTTTGAATTACAGTTATTAGGAAAAACAGGGGTCTGCTTATCTGATAGTAAATGCCCAAGAGGTTTTCTAAATTTCTCTGTTCAAATCACTAGCTAGTCAGACATGATGATGATTTATTATTTTTCTACAGAGAAAAAATGCTTTTTACTAGAAATAAGTTATCTGGAAAGGCTGGGCCTCTCCTAGATGAGCCTCAGATGGCGATATTCCCAAAAGAGAAGAAGGTCCAAGTCCTTCAGAGTTTTGAAAAGTAGGATAAATCTTTACTGAAGGTATCTTGAGAGCCTGGAGGAAGCCTTGGCACAGAGCAACAAATGGCAAAGCTTCTAGCAGTCCCTTTACCCAGCCCTTGTCCACCCCACGGGGACTAGACAAGCCTGTCCCTCTGTGCCCCAGCCTGGAGAGCCCCGTGCAAAGTAGCAAAGAAGTGCCTCTGTCACGGAGGGAAAGGAGAGCTGCTATGTTCACAACCTGTTTGAGCTTTGTTGGTGTTAGGTCTGGGGGCCCATCGTACTAAAGCGTCAGGGAGAACTTGGGGAAGTAGCTGGGCTTACCAGCCACAGCGCAGTAACTGACTGAGCTCAGAGAATGTCAGCTCCTTGCAGACAAACCAAGACTTCGCTCAAACCAAAAATAGGAATTTCAGGGAAGGTCCAAAAGGGGTCTCAAGTTTCAAAATGGGAAAAAAAAAAACATGACTTGTTACTATTGGAGGGAACAGGCTACTGAGATGTGGTGCCAACTCCAGAGGCTGCTCTGCCGCTGAGAAGAAGCCATGATCCTCACTCCAGCGAGCGGTTTTCAGTCCTGCTCCGTAGAGCCATGGAGCCTCCTCACAGGCCGTTGGGAGCGGGAGGGGAGGAAGACCTCCAGGGCCTCCACCCTGCTTCAACCAAAGCAGCTCCACTCTTACCTCTTTTCCATCTCGAACTTCGGTATAAAATTTTATCTGAGGACTTCCATTTTCAAGATGGCAGTCAAAACACATACTGCTGGTTTCTCCCGCCCTCCTGCATTGTGTTTTCTGAAATAATAGAAAATATCTGTAACCATACTCAAAAAACTAGAAGGGAACTTTTAGTGAACCCAAGACTGTGAAAATCCCTGAAATCAGAAGAGATCAGATGGAAGAGAAAATCCACAGCCCAAGGTGTCTCCAGGAAGACCCGCTGCACCAGGTGCAAGCAGCACCGAATCTCCATCCTGCCTGGGGGCTGGGAGCGGGGAGCAGGGAGGCTGGAGCGCAGCGGGCAGGTGCTGACTCGGGGGGAGGAAGAATGGAGCAGCCCTGGCAGGGTCCCCTCTCCCCCCTCCACGGTGAATAGAGCGGAGCACGGACACACCCAGGCCGCCGGTTCCCCTCCCTCTGTGCAAACAGGGTTGGTGTACAGAATTGTTCATGGAGAAAACTCAGCAGGTGGGCCAAAGACCAGAATGAGTGCAGGTGAACGTGGGAGGGAATCACCAGAAAGCAACATACAGGATAAAGAAATGGAATATGAGACAGAAAAATAAGAAATATTTAGGATTATAGACTCAGGAGGTCTGAAATCCATCTTTTAAGAATTTCAGAGGTAAAAATTGAGAGAAGGGAACACAGGTAGCATTTAAAGAAATGATAAGAGAAGAATTTCCCAAAACAAAGTCCTCAGATTGAAAGTACCTTGGAAGAAAGAAACAGGATATATATAAAAACAAAACAAATCCACCCCTACAAATATTGGAGTAAAATGTCAGAATATCGAAGATAAAGATTCCTTCCTACAACGTTCCGGAGAGAATGAAACAGGTCACCTACCATAAAGCATGACTGAGTCTAACATCACACTCCATGAGCTCCACTGGACACAAAAAGGTCATGGAGGAGCAACTTTCTGAAGTGCTAAAGAAAAATAACCTTGTTCTAGAATTCTCTATCCAAGCACAGTATTATTCAAGTGTGAGGACAAAATAAAGATAATTTTGGTCATTCAAGAGCTGAGAAAATGTCCCACCCAGAGTCCCTGCAAGAATTACTAAAAGATATGATCCAGCAAGAAGAAAAATTAGTCCAGAAGGGAAATTGGGGTAAACGAAGAAGCAATGCTAGCAAAGAAATTAGCAAAATTTGCTGTTGGACCTAATAAGCATCGAGTGTGAAAAGACAGATGTGACAATTTGGACCAAAATTCCAGACAATTTTATCTGAACAAAAATGTCTATGGCTTAAAAAATGAAATTAAAAACCTCCAGGAAAAGGGATGAGGCCAGGCGTCTGTCGGATGTCACCTGTGTGGCTTTGTCCCTGCCCCCGACCCTGTCTATCCACAGCCTGCTCTTCACTTCCTCGAGGGGCAAAGCAGCCTCCTGGGAGTCGGTCTTACGGCCCCAGACAGCGCCGTCCATGCTCCCCGCTGTGCTCCGTAACTGGGCCGCATAGGTGACCTGTCAGAGAGATGACCACAGGGCAGGGGGCCAACCCACCCCCCATTTCCCCCAGGACAGTACTCACAAGGCTCCTCAGTACCGCCCAGGCCAAGGCAGGGTGAGGGGCAAGCAGGTCTCCGCCGAGCAGCCCCCAGGGCACCCTGTGTGGGGAGCACCTGCTGGCCTCCTTCTCCCCCACCCTCTCGCTTCCCTCTGGAACCTTCTCTTCAAGCCCTCACACCGGCTGTGCTCCCCGCACCCCCCACAGGGTTGGCCACTGTTGCCCAGGCTTCATGGCTGAGCCCCTCTGGGTGGGCTCCATCCTTGCTGGGGGGTGGGGGTGCCAGGTGCCAACTCTGCTGGGATCTCTCATCCCTCAGTGGTGCTCCCAGGCTATCTGCTGACAGCTTGAGGTGACACTGGGCGACCATGGGGATTCACCAACACTTTGTAAGAACGTGGAAATAGTTGGGCACTTGTTTCAGGGATGATATTTTTTTAAAGAAAAAGCAACCTATACACACACACACACACACACACACACATCTAGAGGTTGTACCAACACCTCTGCCCAGCCCAAGGAAAAGGAAGGAATCTGCCGAGATTGGCAACAACTGAACAAGATCAAAAGGTGTCACTGCCTGAGGCCCTAGAGAGAAACAGTGGGGTCACACACCTGAGAGCTCCCCAGAAGCCGTTTCCAGCCACCTCCTCCAGGAAGCCTGCCTGCTCCTCACCTCTGCCTCCCAGGCCCTGCGTGGGGAGGCACCTGAGACAGAGGAGAGCATATCCTGGTGAGAAACACAACGGGGGTCTGTGCCCCTCGTGACTGCTGTGTTGTGTGGCTGTGACTACCCCTCCCTGAGCCTCAGTTTCCTGTACAGAAAATAAAAACAGTAACCGTTGTAAAATCCCGCCTTTTATGTTATGGCATAAGTTTCCACAGTGCTTTCAAATCCATTATCCAATTTAACAAAATAATACAAAGCAAAGCACTTTGGAAAGAAAAAAAGTACTTAACATCTGTAAGGAGTTCTTTCATTTCCTTGAAAACTCTTGTTTACTTGAGAGAATTATACAATTTTGAGACATGGTTCCTTATCTGGTGTAGACTGAAAGACAATTAAACAATTATTCACATCAGAAACTGAGGTATGGAAAAAGCTCCTTCAAAGGGTCCACTTGACAAAGCAAAAAGTAGTTAAATAGAAACAGAGAGTGGCATATAATTTCCTTCCAAAATATCCTCTCCATATGGCCCAAAGCAAGCATTTCAGACTCATCTGTGGGGGGAGAGAGACAGAAATAAAAACATTAACTTTTTTAGTCAAATTTCTTTCTGCCACTTTCTGAACAATCTATAAAAGCCATCAGTTCCTCTAAACAAAGATGAACTCCTAAGAGCCTCCAAATGTAGCTCTACAAGTAATGGAAAGGATTATTGTTTTCTCTCTATGTGTAGGGATTGTTTAGTGATGAATCAATGTCTTATTCCAAGAGAATGTCGCAAGCAACAAAAGTTGGTAGAGCAAAGGACATTAACCCTTAGTATTTTTTTTTTTACTGGTCCCTCCCATTTCCAGTTGCCAAGTACAGAGAGAGCCCTAGGAAAGAGGGATTGAGGTTGCCTCTGGAATTGACCCCTTCTCCCCAGCCGCCCACCCCTGCCCCAGGCAGGCAGCCTACCATGGCTTCAGTTTCCCTGGCCGGAAATGTAAGTTTATTAGCAAACGTACTTTGGATGCAAACCCACGCCAGCTACTCTCCCACCCCTCGAAACCTTTCACCTTGCAGAGTAGTGCAGAGTAAGGCCGGGTTCCTTCAAGGCACCCAAATCCCAATCCCCCCAGGCCTGTATACCCACCAGTGCTATTGTACTCCAGGAGCCAGGCACTCCCCACACTTGCTTGCTTACGCGGGCAGGTCCATAAGCTATTTAGATATGCAATCTTGGCACAGCCTCGACCCTTGTGGAGCAGCCAAACATAATCTTGCAAACAAAAGAAATTTCAGAACAACTCCAACCATTTACTAGCATTTCACAAAAGCCAAGAGGGACCCATATACTTCCTCCAGGGATACTTGGAGAAAGTAGACTTTCCTGTTTCTTCCCACTCCACCTCACAGTTTCTCTCTCCATAGCTTTACCCCAAACTTTTCCCACCATCCAGCCCCATGCCTCTTTCTGTCCTTCTCCCCACACCCCTCTGTCTCCATTTTTTATTACTGTAGCTTGACCAAGTGTCTAACCTGTGAGATTTCTTCCCTTTTTGGGGGAGGAAATGGGGAGCAAGTGAGCTTGGCCATGACAGAATTGTTTTGGGCAGGCTGAATGGGTGGAGGCTGTGGACACTTTCCCAGTACAAGAGGATGTAAGGACCTGGAGTTCCTTTAGTTCCTGGCTGGGAAACCCAACTCGCGCCTGCTCCAATCCGCCACCCTTGAAGCGCTCACAGCTGCAAATCTAAGCCCCGACTTCTCGGTGGAGTGGCAGCCCAGAGGGAAGCTGGGAAGATTAGGGGGACACTTAAAGCCTCCCCAGCCCCAACCCACCCCCTCTGTGTGCTGCCATGGAAATCTACTTTAACCAGAACCCCCCCCAAAAAAAAAGAAAAACAGTGTGCCGGTGGTGAGCTTTGTCCGCGTTCACCCCACAGTCATGCCTGTTGCAGCGCGTCATCAAATCCCGGGACTCGGTGGGCTCCTGCCTGGATGTAACTGTGATGAGATCTTTCTCACTGTGTCCTTGGGGAGGGAAAGGAAGGGAATTGAAGAGGCGAGGGGGCCAAAATGGGGACTCTTTGTCTTTTTCACTAAACTTGACCTTGGCTAAGGACAGATACAACTGTCGAAAGCATGTCCCAGACGAGTGCTTGGTCTGCCCGGTGGCCCCAGGTATAATGAGTCACCTCCCTGCTGGGAAGGAGGTTGGGGCTCTAGCAACCAGGGCACCGCGGGGCTGATCTGCAGGGGAAGGGGTGGAGAAGCAGCTGGTGCCCGAAGGTCAGGACGCCTCATTGGTAAAGCTAAGTGGAAGTTAACTGAGGTCAATGGAGTCACATGGACTCTTGGGGGTGGCTTTGCTTTCGGGGAAGGCAGCCCACCCTGCTCTCCATCCTCGAGCTCAGCCGAACAAGGAGCAGGCACGCGTACGTGCCATGGTTTGGGCTGTCACCCAAAAAGATGTCCTGATGTCCTGATGTCCTGACCCCAGTCCCAGGAATGTAGGCCCTAATCCAATGTGAATTGCGTCTTATAAGAAAAGGAAATTGGGGACACAGATACAGACAGACCAGGGAGAAAGTCATCTGAAGACGGAGGAGGCAGAGATTGGACAGAGGCATCTACAAATCAAGGGACACCAAGGATGGCCGGCAAGCTCCAGAACCTAGAAGCGAGGAGGGGTTCTCCCCTGCAGGTTGCAGAGGGCACAGAGCCTTCTGGGCATCTTGATTCTGGACTTTCAGCCCCCAGAACTGTGAGACACTAAATTTCTGTTGTTTTAAGCCATCCAGCTGTGGTACTTTGTTATGGCAGCCCTAGAAAACTAAGGCAGTAAGGTTAAACATAAAGAAACATCTTGCTAATTTGTTGGCTCAGAATGCCGAGAAAAGTTGGTGGAACGGGACAGGGGTGTCATTTATGTGGATGATGTGCCTGGAAACTAAAGAACAGCTTCTTTCCCTTGGTTGGTGACCCCGGGTTCTCTGGGCTGCCATGCTCTTGGTGAGGTGTCCTGGGAGGGCAGGAGGAAGTAACCACACCAACGAAACCCAGGCCTGAGCCCCCACCCAGGAGAACCATGGGTGCCTGGGACCCCTCCTCCTGGCAGGGCTGTCCTTCGGGATTAATAAGGTTTCTCATCTCCCCCAGCCTGTCATGTCATGGCCTTCGTTTGCCATCACTTCTGCCCCTAAAGGTCACTGGTGTTGTGTGGGTAGTGACCTGACAGTTCTTCAGCTGTTGACACTGGCCTCCCTGCACTCAGAGCTCACCAAAGGGGAAGGTGCATCCACCACTGTTCCCGACGAAAGGAGGTGGCCTTGCACCCTCAGTGTGCTGTTGAACATGTTCAAGTCCTAACCCTGATCCTGGGGATCTGAACTCATTTGCAAATAAACACTTCAGAGATCCCATTGGTTAAGGTGAGGCCAAATGGAATCAGAGCGGGTGGGCCTTAATCCAACGTGACTGGAGTCCTTATAAGCAGAGGAAATTTGGACACAGCAGGAGACAGAAGGAGACAGACAGCCAGGTGACGGAGGCAGCGAGTGAGTTATGGATTGCTGGCCAGCCTCCACCAGGAGTCTACAGGCTTTGGAAAAAGCCTGATCCTGCTGACACTTGATCTTGAACTTCTGGCCTCCAAAACCATGAGGCAATAACTTCCTGTTGTTTAAGGCAGCCAGCCCGTTGGCATCTGTCACAGCAACCCTGGCAAATTGAGACAGCACGTTTCCCAACAGTTGAAAGAAATGTAAGGGCACCTCCCCACCTTCTCCAGAGAACCCAACACACTTCTCCTATAACAGTCAACTCATGGTCCAGGATGGGTGTTAGGAAAACTCTCTATAGATATGAAATAATGTTTATGGATGAGAACCTCTGCTGGCTGCTCTCTGTGTGTGTTCTCTCGTTGGACCTTTACTTTAACCCACGAGATAGGGGCTGTTGTTTCCTGTCTACAGACACAACCCCGATGTGCAGATCCTCAGCTCCTCGACTCTCGGACCTCAGGTTGAGAGGGTGGGGCAGCCTGGTCTGTCCTTCACGTTGAAGAGGACTCTCCACGGTGTCACATTCACCAGCCCTCGATTTCATCATCTGGTCCCATAAGTGTCCACTGGGTGGTCCAGGCAGCAGGGCTGACTGTGGGTGGACATTAGGCCTCCCTGCACCGCGGGTGCTGACAGCTCCAGGTGTCGTTTCAGTTACAATGCCCTTTCAAAATTCTCACGAGGGCTCAACAAAGAGGGAAATGTGGTCTGAACAGTAACAAGAGTAATACACGAGGCTCTGTTCTATGGGGTCTCTGCTTAGTCCGTATAACCATCCCAGGAGGTGGGCACTCTTTTTATCCCAGTTTTACAGGCACCGAAAGGTGAAGTGACTTGCACACCTAAGTGGAGAAGCTGGCAATGGTGTGGGCCCGTTCCATGCGAACACCAAAAATGGCAAGGCTTTCAATGCTCTAGTGGGCTTGCTTCTTCCTGCATTTTATACGAGAATATGCCAGAAAGACCAAACTTCATACAAGACGTGAGAAGCAGCTAAAACGGAGGCTGCTCATTCAGAGAGTACCACGGAGCCCCGGTTATGTGCTTGGCCGCTTCTCTCCGTTCAGGAATGAACACGACACTATCCATCGGACAGTAATAAAATAGAACGAGGAGGTGTCGAAAGACTAACACACACAAAGCTTCCTGGGCGCCTAGGTGACAAAGAGATGCCCCACCCTCCCCTTCTTCCCAGAGGAGGTGCCGTTTGAGGGAGGCCAGGAAGAGCCCCTAGATCTCCGCACATGGAGATGGGGAAGACAGAAGGGAGCGCTGTAAGCAGACAGAAGGCTTCATAGAGGCAAGTGCCCCAGAGCCCAGACACAGGGCTGCCTGCGCCCGTCGGAACTGTCAGCAGGTCTCCCAGCTCGTGCTGCTTAGCGTTGGGGTCAGCCGCTCTCCCCTGCCCTACCGGGTCCAGGCCCGATTTCATGCAAAGTAATCCAGGTGGGCTCTGCCGGCTCTGCGATGAGTGAATGGTCCCCAATATATCCGCAGCCTGGAAAAGGCTTAACACTGGGTTAAAACACACATGAACCAACAAAGCTAATTTTTGTACAAGGAAGCCTTGTGGTTTAAAACAATCGAATTAAAGTAAGTTAATTGAAAACACATCGAGTTGTCAGTGAGTTTAAAAATAGAATACAAAGTACTTTCAAACAATGAGATGTCTGTGTGGTTGACAAATCTGCCAGATTTTGCAGATAAGCCGGCATCTTTGGGTAGGGGCTGACATACCTTCACGAAAGGAAGAAAACTGCAAAGTGTTGGCAGAACAGAGCCCCTTGTCATCAGCCTTAACCTGCGGGGGAGCCGGGGAGGCAGTTCAAATTGTCTTTCCAGCTCTGAGATGGAATCTGTCTGCCGGGCTCCCCGAGGTGGGAAGGGAAGGCTTTTTTTCATGATGTCTTGCTTAGGTGATGGATGCTGGGTTGTTTCTGTATTTCATTACCGCACGAAGTTGAAAGGCCTGAGGGTAACGTGTCTTAAACTTCCAGGCTCCCAGTGCACACTCCCGTTTTAAACCCAGCCGTTGGCAGTGGGTTTCAGTCGGCTGGTGTCAGCCTGTGGGCTTCGCCACCTCTCGATGAGCGTGGCAGGCCGTGGGCATCACCGCCAGGCAACTCACCTTTTCTCCGGTTCTCTCCTGACTCTTCTGTTGCAAGTTCTCTGGGAAATGGATTCATAATGATAAAAATTATTCATAAAGCCCCCCATGCCTTATACTTAAGAGAGTGTGGAACAAAGGCAAGGAAAATAAAAAGTAACTTGAAGGCAGCCTGAACTAACTTTCACGATGAATAAGAAACGGAGGATTTGGGCCTTCCTTAATTTTGGAATAGCGTGTAAAGTAAAGCCAGATGACAAATATCTCATAAGAAAAATATTGCCAGCTGCCTGAGTTACAAGCTATGTAGAGTGGGTGTTTTAAAAAGTTTGGTGACCAAGGTCAGATTTCTCCTCATTTCCACTTTTTCCGTTCAAATACAACCATCCAGCTGAGAGGCTGGACACACTTCATGGGATATCTTAATATATAAACTTCAAATCTGCACCCCAGGGTAGGGTAAAATCTGATTATATTGATTTACTCTCAATTATAGATGTCACACCAAATTATTCTTTTTACAGAAAGAAAAAACATGTAACTTCCTTTGTGCTTGTGTCATCTAAATGAAAACTTGGAAGTGGATATGAAGTGTCAGTATAATGTCTCACAACAAAAATAAGATCACCCTATGTAACTATGTATTATTACACTTCTGTAAATGCATACCTTCTTATTCTTACAAACATCGTAAAATATATACAGAAAAGGTTATCTCGTAAATCAAATCTGACTTATTTTAAAATGCTGAGAGTCTGAGAACATATTTGCTTTTTTCACAGATAATTTCTAGATACTTAAAATGTGGTAAGTTGAAACAATGGGATAAAAGACTCTAACAGATATCCCAAAGGGAAACAAAACACTATTGGCTCTAATTAGCCTGGTGATTACTTTCATAGACAGGGAATGCCAAAGATGAAAGACCCACATTTATCCCAAACACATTTCACTACAGCACCTGGGTCAAAGTTTAAATTCTACGTGAAGCAGCGATTGCCAGCTGGCTGTGCCCCATGAGATGTGGGGCTTCTCAATGAATATTTTGATCCCAACATCTAGGAGCTTAAGGACAATTTGCAGGGCAGGGAAAAGTTAGTAAAATTTGCTTTATAAGGGCTCACATAACAAAGGACACAGTAGAAAAAAAAAGAAAATTTAATTTTAAGTGTGATATTTTAAAAAAATCAAGGTAGATGGGGGATTGGGACTCCCTCACATCTTTTCCAAGCAGCCCGTTTCGGATCCTCTGCCAGCAGAGGTGGGTCCCCGGGATGTCTGGGGTGGGCTTGGCTGCCTTTGGGAGCAGAGCCGGACTCTTTTCTATGTGAGGCCCTGAAGAGCAGATTTGAGTAGAAAATAATTCCTTTTATGTGCTGATTTGTATACAGCGTATTTGGGGTAAGGGATTTGAAAATAAGTGAACATGTTGTATCGGCCCCAGCTCACCCTGCTCGTCCTGCCCTGGCTGGGCGTGCTTGCTCACAGTTTGTCGGGCTGGACCCGAGTCCCCAGCCGGGGCGAAGCAGGGTGTGGGAGACAATTCCCCAAGCGGCTTCTTACCAAGGCCCAGGCCTCAGCTTCCGAGGCCTGTAGCTGATCTGGGGAAAAAGAGATCCTGCCGCGCAGAGCGCGTGTGAGATCTCCAGAGAACAGGTGTGTGTGTGTGTGTGTGTGTGTGTGTGTGTAGAATTCCAGGAGGCTGGGGGGTTAGCACCCCGCAGAATGAGTTACTGTCAACTCACTTCCTCCCGCAGGCTTCGGAGACTTGGGGACATGGTAAAAGATGAACCAGGATCTACACCCTAAAAAGATGATATGGATATATTTATGTCCATCAATTCAGCCTAAATTGATGATAGAGTTTTGTATTTTATCCCATTGGAGAAATTCCTTTGCTTCTTGCTGAGATTCCCACCGGCAAATCGGGAGCAGTAGCACTCACTGACTGAGATAGAATAAAGGGTCCTCTGTGCACCGGGAGGGCCCTGGGAGTTTGGAGACACGGCGTCTGCGGCTCTGACCCGCCCATGTGTTTGGCCCACAGCAGTCCTTTCCTGCAGGCCAGGGGAGGCCCCAGAAGCTTTCAGTGCAGGACACTGATTACGTGCTTCAACTTGGCGGGCCTGGGCTGGGGGACCTGATCAGCCCCTGGGGAGGGTGGTGGGCACGGGCGACAGCGCCCTCCGCAGCCCCCCGGGCCTGGGAAAGTGAGGCCGGAGGCAGGCCCCATTTCCTCACCCAAAATACCACTGTTAGGGGAGGCTTGCCGGAGGGAACCGCCTTTTCCCCACCCCCTTATCTTGCCCGGACACTCCCCGTTGCCAGTGCAACTCCCATCACCACCAGTGCGCATACATTGTTGCCAGACATCGTTGCCAGAGCAACTCCCGCCCCTTTTCAATCAACCTCCGTGCTCTCTTAGAACCAATCCTAACCTCCGCACCCTCTCAGAACCAATCCTAGCCTTTATCCCCTCAGCATTGACTTGTAACAACCCCCGCCCTCTATGCCAGCCTATATAACCTGTGCTCACCCCTAATAAACTCTCTTGGCTTCTTCACCCTCAAAGAACCGTGTCCTGCCTGTTCCTTCTCGCCGCCCTCCACACCTTGCACGCCTCCGCCGGGGACCGGGCCCAGTCCCCCGCCTCGCCCTCACCTCCAGGAAAGAGCCCCCGCCGCCGGTACCCTCCGAGCAACGCCGAGAGCCGAGGGTTCAGCAACCGGCCGCCCCCCCCCCCCCAGACAATTCAACTGCGACCGCAACTGGCGCCCAACGTGGGGCACCTGCACTTGGAAGTCCTCTCCACACAGCGGTCCAGTGAAGCCACTCGCTCGCCCGGACGCCTCTCCAGCTCTCCTTCTCCTCGCCTGCAAGGTAAGGGCCGCCTCTCCTTCGCCGCTCCCGGAGCCGCCTCTCCCTCGCCGCTCCGCGTCAGGAGCCGCCTCTCCCTCGCCGCTCCGCGTCAGGGGCCGCCTCTCCCTCGCCGCTCCACGTCAGGGGCCGCCTCTCCCTCGCCGCTCCGGAGCCGCTCCTCCCTTCCCCACTACCCATTCTTCCGTCTGCCTCTCGTCCTTTTCTTCTATGACCCCCATTCCTCCTAACGCTCTCCCTCTTTCCCTCCATTACTTTGCTGTAGTCCTTTGTGTGTTTCTTTCTTTGTTTGGCGCCGTGTACCTCTTTGCAACCGCCCCCCCAGACTGCTCCAAAATGGCGAACTTCCTCCTTCTTCTTCTACTGAGGGGAGGAAGTGCTCTAGTGATGACGTCAGCCCTAAGCCGGGCCGGAAACCGCATGCACTTTACCCCGCCCTTTCACAGGGCGGAGCTAGTCCGCCATCTTATGCCTTAGACCCCGCCCTTTCACAGGGCGGAGCTAGTCCGCCATCTTATGCCTTAAGCCCTGCCCTTTCACAGGGCGGAGCTAGTCCGCCATCTTATGCCTTAGGCCCCGCCCTTTCATAGGGCGGAGTTAGTCCACCATCTTATGCCTTAGACCCCGCCCTTTCACAGGGCAGAGCTAGTCCGCCATCTTGTGTCTTAGCCACGCCTACCGCGCCGCCATCTTGCGACGCTTGGGGCCTCCCACTTCCACCTCCCCCTTCGACAAGCTCCCCCTCGGAGCCGCTGCCGGCAGCTGCCGCTACTCCTCCCACCCTGCCGACTAACAACCCCTGGCTGCCTTCTACACCTCAAGGCAACCCTTAGAACAGCGCTGCCCCTACCCCCACTCCCGTGCCAGGCCCTCTACTTTGGGTGCACCCTGCTAAAAGCCGGCTTAGGAAAATTTGCCCCGCAGTGCGGCTCTGGATCAGCCTAGCTTCAGATCTAGTCACCCTGACTGTTCATGTATTTGGAGCGCCGCCGGAAAAAATTGTTTGGCCCCTGGACGCAGGCCAAACCCGCCTGCTTATACGTAATAACCCGGACATGCAAATCCTCTTAGAAGGATTTCAGAGGGAATTCAGCTGCCACTATCCTAGCCATTGACTGTTACAGGGGCTCGCCAAGCTTCCCTTCCGCAGCCCCTTCCATCCTTTCCCCTCCTCTGCACCCATCCCGGGTGCCACTACCGTCTTCACTGACGCCTCCAAAACCCGTTTCGCCTTCCTCTCTTATTCTCAGGACCACCCAAAACCCCGCCTATTCAGCTATGTCAACCTTCATTCAGTCCAAGTGGGGGAAATTCTGGCGGTGTCATACGCGCTAAACACCCACTGTAACCACCCAGTAAACCTTTTCACAGATAGCCTCTACACGTATCAGGTCTGCCGAGTCCTCGCGTTTTCCACCTTTTTCCCGGGAGACTCGGCCATTGATAAAGCACTTTCTAACCTCAGAAGCATCCTGGAGCATCGACAGGATCCTTGGTTCATTAGCCACATTCGTAGTCATTCAGGCCTTCCGGGGCCCCTGGCTAGTGGCAATCGTATAGTAGACCAAGCGGTCTCAGCTCAGGCTACCCAAGCTATGCTAACCCACACGGCAGCCCCTCCGGGGGACGCTGTTAACCAGGCCAAGTTATTGCATTCCAGGTTTCACTTTTCGGCTACGTCGTTACATCATCTATGTGGCCTCCCCCTAGATACCTGTAAACATCTTGTCCGCAATTGTGCAACTTGTGTGCCCTTTGCGCCGCTTGGCCCCCTGCAACCTCAGGGAGTCAACCCACGAGGCCTAAAACCCAATTCTAGATGGCAAATGGACGTAACTCACGTTCCGTCCTTTGGACGCCTCAAATATGTGCATGTAATAATTGACACCTTCTCGGCCATGTGTTATGCAGTCCCCCTTGCCGGGGAAGCGGCCAAACACTGTATCAAGGCCCTAAGACAAGGAATTCTCTTCATGGGAGTCCCCTGGGACCTAAAAACGGACAATGGGCCTGCGTATCGCAGTGCCTCCTTTGCGGCCTTTCTTCAGTTATATAACATCACCCATCATTTCGGCATCCCCTATAATCCACAGGGGCAAGCCATTGTGGAAGCAGTCCATCGCCGCTTAAAAACACAAATTGAAAAAGAAAGGGCAATGCTCCCCCAGGCAACTCCAGGGGACCTTATCATAGCAGCCCTTATTCACCTTAATCTACTCACATTCAATAAAGAAGGGCTTTCGCCCCTACATAAACATTGGGGGCCCTCGTATAGGCCCACCCAGGCCCCGATGGTTTACTGGAAGGACCCAGAGAATAATGCCTGGAAGGGTCCCTCCCCACTCCTCGCCCAGGGGCGCGGGTTTGCTTGTGTTTTCCCAGATGATGCAGCACAACCAATCTGGATCCCAGGAAGGGCAATCCGGCCTGCCACCAGCAACCACGCGTCTAATGAGACGAGAACGCCGTCGTCTCCGCAACCTGGTCTACCAGATGACAACAGTACACCTGGGCCTGGACTCCAGTCCGAGTGAATTCCTCCAACTCCAATCTTACCTCCTCTTGTTGGCTTTGCCTCTCCACTTCCTCCCCCCTGTATGAGCCAGTTGCCTCCAACCTCTCTTTTTCAGAAAACACAGAGAACAGCCCCTCGGAATGCAATTGGAATACCTCTGCCGTCCCCCTAACCTTTCATTCAGTCTCCTTTACAGGAAAGTGCATCCGTCCTCGCTCAAGCAACTCTCTCAGCCTCACAGCTTGTGCCAACTACTCCTCTCCCAGCAGCTCTGCCAAGTTTCTTATTCCTCACAACTCCTCCCAATGGCTGTGCTCCTCTACAGGACTTACCCCCTGCCTTAATGTGCAAACCCTCAATACCACTAATGAAACTTGCCTCCTAATTGTCCTTATCCCTAGGGTCTTATACCACAGCGAGGAGGACTTCTTCCTCCGCCTGGAAAGAACTGCAGATCCCGCCCTTCTGCAAAAGCGAGAGCCCATCACCGCCCTCACAATTGCCTCCCTCCTAGGTCTTGCAGGCGCTGGCACCGGAATCGCTGCATTAGCCAGTCAAGGCTCCGCCCTAACTCACCTCCGAGCGGCGGTTGACGAGGACATTCGTCACCTACAGAACGCTATTTCCCATCTTAAAAATTCTGTCAATTCCCTCTCTGAGGTAGTGCTCCAAAACCGCCGGGGTCTCGACCTTCTCCTCCTCAAGGAAGGAGGCCTCTGCGCCGCCCTAGGAGAAGAGTGCTGTGTATATGCCAATTCCACAGGTCTCGCCGAGGACAGCCTAAACAAGGTCCGAGAGGGACTAGAACGACGTAGAAGAGACCGTGAAGCCACCAGCTATTGGTCCCACATCTTTACCCCCCTCCTCCCTTACCTCCTCCCTCTTCTCGGCCCCCTACTAATGATCATTCTAGCTCTCACTTTAGGACCCTGCATTATCCGCAGAATCGTCCAACTTGTAAGAAAACAAACAGATGCTATTTTTTCCTCGTTCGTGCAAATCCAGTACCAGCGACTCGCCACCTCTGACGCTCCCTACTCCAAGATAACAACCAACCCTCCGCAACCTCACCTCCACCGGTCAACCCGCCGACCGCGAGGCCCTTCTCAATCGCCTGAACCTCGTACCAACCTCGAGCTCCAGTTAAACCTTCCACCTTCGCCCATCCCGCTAGCAGCGAGGCCCTTGTCGAGCGCCCGGGCGCCACACCAACGCTGAGCTCCAGCCTTGCTGAGCCACCGTCAACCCTTTTTCCCCTCCCCAACCTTCCCCTTCCCTCATCCTTTAGCGGACCTCTCCGGTAAGCTTCTTCCTTTAATTAGAAAAAAAGGGGGAAATGCGGGACACTGATTACGTGCTTCGACTTGGCGGGCCTGGGCCAGGGGATCGGCCACCCCTGGGGAGGGTAGTGGGCACGGGCGACAGCGCCCTCCACAGCCCCCCAGGCCTGGGAAAGTGAGGCCGGAGGCAGGCCCCATTTCCTCACCCAAAATACCACTGTTAGGGGAGGCTTGCCGGAGGGAACCGCCTTTTCCCCACCCCCTTATCTTGCCCGGACACTCCCAGTTGCCAGTGCAACTCCCATCACCACCAGTGCGCATACATTGTTGCCAGACACCGTTGCCAGAGCAACTCCCGCCCCTTTTCAAACAACCTCCGTGCTCTCTTAGAACCAATCCTAACCTCCGCACCCTCTCAGAACCAATCCTAGCCTTTATCCCCTCAGCATTGACTTGTAACAACCCCTGCCCTCTATGCCGGCCTATATAACCTGTGCTCACCCCTAATAAACTCTCTTGGCTTCTTCACCCTCAAAGAACCGTGTCCTGCCTGTTCCTTCTCGCCACCCTCCACACCTTGCACGCCTCCGCCGGGGACCGGGCCCAGTCCCCCGCCTCGCCCTCGCCTCCGGGAAAGAGCCCCCGCCGCCGGTACCCTCCGAGCAACGCCGAGAGCCGAGGGTTCAGCAACCGGCCGCCCCCCCCCCCCAGACAATTCAACTGCGACCGCACCGGGCTCTCTTTCCCACGTGGCTGCAGCCGTTGCTGGAGCCGGGTCACCTGCTTCCCTGGCCCCAACTCTCCAGGCAGCCTGGGCCCCCGGCCAGCTTGGCCACTCAGGTGACCTCCCAGCTTCCGCGGGCATTTGAATTGGTAACCTTGGTTGACATCAGTAACGTCAACCTTTCAAGCGCACACCCGTCCACTTAGCCAAATGCTGAGATACGCCAAACCTTGTTGGACGGCATCAGAGCAGGGGCTACAAGCAGAATTGCCTTTTTGCCTGGAGGGATCTGATTCACACACTCCATTTTGTTCTCCATGGAAACAGGGCAAAAGAAAGTTTTCTTGTGTTTTTTTTTCCATTGCTTACTTTTTGTTGCAGTCAGAAGCAGGATTCACCAAGTGTGGAAATAAAACTTCATTTTCAGAATTGCCAACTTGGCTGCTCCAAGTCGCATGCTGATTCTGACCTAATAAAAGCTCCGCAGCAGGCCAGAGTCTGACAGATAGGGCCCGATGCAGTGTTTACTCTGGTACTCATCACAATTGTGTTTACAGGAAAATGCCCTCATCTGCTCCCAGCAGCTTCAGCCACTCAGCCATGTAAGAGTGGTCTTCAAAGTCAATTGCCTGTCATTTTGCTGATTTATGTTGAGCAACTGCAAAGACCCCTCGAGGTATTTGTAGCTAGCTTGATGATTCCTGGCTCATAAAGTGGCCAGCGGGCAAAGCATTTCAGCTCAAATCCCCTTCAAGACAGACTTTAAATCCCAGGCCCTACTACTCGTATTTGCAACATGAGCCCTTTAGGTAAGTGGAAACCAGCATACCCTAAATTCAGACGGAAATGCAGCCTGGGTCTCTCCAAATGGAGCTTGAACCCAAATCTTTCAACCTGGCTAGGAAAATGATTCTAACAGTCTCTAAAATAGTGGTCACATATGCTTCCTTCCCCCCACCCCCCCACCCTGAAATATTGACGGCAGAGGCAAGCTGCCACTGGGGCAAGATGGAAACAATCTGATACAAATTGCCCTCACCACCTGCCTGGATTCTTAAATTTCAACCAGCAGAAGCGAATTTCTTTGGAATAACTTGCACTCTAACAGTGGTTTTCTTTCAAAAATGAAAAGATGACCGAGAAGAGTGACTTGTTAAATTACTAATCCATGAGCTTCTGGTTTAGCCTTAATTTTAATGAAGCACAGCCCTTCTGTGTCAATTTCCTCTCAGTCCTGCCTGCCCTCCCCCCATGGAAAGTGCTGGAATGTAACGGATCTCTGGAGCTGGTGTTGGAAGATGAGACAGCAGGTTCTTCCTGAGAATCACCCATGCCTGCTGGCATCCCCCCCAGCCACTGACAGCAAGCCCTGGACCAAGAAAGGGCTAAGATGGAGGCGTCTTTTAGGATCTCCCTTTCCTGCATTTGGAAGTCAAATCGTTGAAGCGTTTAAGGGTTGCCCATGGCTTACACATTCTGTATTTCTGTTTTTCTTGCTCACTCAGTGTTTCCGATAGTCTGGTTCAGCCCCCTTAGGAGAAGAAAATGACCTCCTGCAATTCCCTCCCCTCTCCCCTCCTCCAAAGTCAGTGGGGGCCAAGGATCCTCAAGAAGCCAGACGTGTGGGAGACGGAGTCATCCAAACCGAGGCGGATCCCCAGAGTTCCACTGACTCATCTTCCCACCATCTTTCCCCAGCTCCCCCTTGGAGCAAGTGGGCGTTTCCTCCATGTGGGAAAAGGCCGCCTGGAGGCACCGCCCCGTTCCCTTCCTCTTTTTTCTCTCCCCATATCCCTGCTGCCTCTCTCCATTTTCCGGTCGCCTACCCTCGTTAGCCAGTTGGTGACACGGAGAGTGCTTTCCTGCAGCTCTAGGCTCTTTCCATCCCTCAGCGGCCACGTGGGCCTGCCTGTGTCCCCACTGTGCGCTGTCACGCCCTGGCCGTGCCGCCGGGTCACCGTGCCCCAGAGCGTCCCACATCGTGGTGGCTGGCTGGTGGCCGCTCACCCTTCCCTGCACAAACAGGGCAGAGAGTGGCCGTGGCGGTGGGGAAAGGACACGTATTAGAGATCGTGGTGGCGAGGGACAGGCGCCTGGGTCCTTTCTGAGCTGGTGCTAGCCCCGGAGCCGACATCTGCCGTCATTCTAACGGAGGCATCTCAGACCCCAAGGCTCGTGGGGAGGTGTCCTTGAAAAGAACAACTGTAACCCTCTGCCCTCCTCCATAAAAGCAACAACCAAAGAGAAATAACGACAATCCCCGGGAGCATTGTGTGCTTGCCTGATGGGGGCAGTAATGGCCTCATCCATCTAATGGCTGTGGTCACTGCAGGATATTAGCTATTAGGAGGGTCTGTTTAAAACGGGGCGGTGGGGGAAGGCAGGGCCATCTGCTGATGACAGCAAGCACGGGGAATGGAAAGAACATTTAGAGAGACACTGCCCGCCTATTGGGATGCCAAATAATTCATTGGTAAGTGCAACGGTGGATTTAGAGTCTGAATTTTAGTATCTGAATTATTTGCGATGTCTCAGACTGGAGCCGAGCCCAGGAATTCCTTATTTCCACCCCCACCCAGGCTTTTGGTAGAGAAATTATCTGAGGTCTAAAAGGAATGTGTTCCGAAATGCTTCACCATTTACAGCGTGGCTTGGAGCCTGTGGCAATCAGACCAAATGTTTTTATTCCCAGCAGGTCAGCCCAAGATGGAACTGGGAAGTCAGCGTTTGATTTCCAAACCTCCCAGCCCCGGCCCCACCTCCAGCCCCCACCCGGAGACCCTCCCCTCCTCCCTCCCCTCGCCCAGCCCCCTCTAGGCCCTCCCGCATTTCCTGCAGCCGCCCTGGCCATCCCTTCAGGCCTGAGAGGGAACTGAAAAAAGTGAACTCTTCCCAAGGATCTGGAGACCAAATGCGGGAAAATGGGAGGCAAGACAGACCCCACTCCCAAAGGGGATACGCCTCGGCCGCGGGGGAGCGGGACGCGGCCTCCTCTCCTAGCCAGTCCCGGGCTCAGCAAGGCCACGGCGCAATCCTTACTCACGGGGCTCTGCGTCTGGGGACGCCATACCCCAAGTCAAAGAGAAAGAAGGTGTCGAGGGTGTATTTGGTGTCAAAGGCATCCTGTCACTACACAAAATCAAACCTTCTTCCCGGAACAGACGGAGAAGTGAATATTGAACACTGAGAGGCCATACGGTCATCCTTTTGCTTTATTTCCATATTTTTCCATACTTTTTATCCTGCCTTAAGGTCTCGAGGAAGCCTCTCTGGACATCCCTGACAAGGTCAGGTGTCCCGCTTCTTTGCGTTCACAGCAGTCATTGCCCCTCTAGTCTCCACGCAGCCGTGTGAACGTGGGGTCCACGCCATCCCCTCACTGACTGCCGGCTCCTCGAGGACAGGGCCAGTGTCGGCCCTTTCACCGCGGCGTCGCAGGGCCTCCGCTGGGCTTGACCGCCTGGCCGAGGGGACGAACGCTAGGCAGGGTGGACGCCCCCAGTGTCAGGAAACCATCCACGCTGCAGCAAGTTCATGGCTGGTGGCTGCTATTATTTCCTTGTTCTTTATTTCTATTTGCTTAATTGCACATTTTCTCATTTGACTGCCTGGCTGGAAACTCGGCTCCAGGGGGACTCGGTGCAAAGTCAAACGGTTTGCTGCCACGGCTCGAAGATGCTGACTCAGCCAGCGATGCCCGCTGGGGCTGAACACACAGACTGAGGTCCTGGGAAATGACGTGAGGGGGCTGCAGCCTCGCTCTCTTTTATGCAGATGCTTCTGGTCTGTGCTGCCTGGCCTCAGCCTCGTGTTTCTTCCCCATTTCCCGGGAGCTTGGGACTGCCCTGCCAGCCCGGAGGTGGGAGGAGACCTACTGGGACATTTCTAATCGATCGCTGCCCAGCCTGCGGATCAGGCTGCACTGCTCCTGCTTCCCTCTTTCCTTTGCTTGTTCTTTCCCATGTGCATATTCCTAAAGCAGGAATCTGCACGGGGCACCCAGGGCTCAGCCTCAGCTCTCTTCTCTCTGGATCTTAGCTCCTCGTTGTTTCCTCTCTAAGCTGCCTGTAGGTCCCACATGTCCACTTGCGCCCAGCCCTCTCTCACGACCACCAAGATTGCATCTCATGGTGGGCAGCCTCAGAGATGACCACCATCATCCCTGCTTCATGAGACTCGTGCCCATGTGCAATCCTCTCCCCCGGGGGTGAACTGGGCCCAGTGACCCATTTCTGATGATGGGAACGTGACAGAAGGGATGGGAAGCCACTTCTGGGATGAGGTGACAGAGCACACTGATTTCCATCCTGCCAGCCCTCTCTTACTTTCTCGGTGGCCCACACTGATGGAAGCTGGCAACCATGTGGAGCGACGACATGGCCAGGAACTGAGGGTGGCTGCTGGCCAATGGCTAGTGGGGAACCGGGGGCCTCGGTCCATCAGCTGTGGGGAGGGGACCAAATTCTGCCAACAGCCGGTGGGGTAGCTGAGCAGTGGATCTTCCCCCTGGAGAACCTTCAGACAACACTCGTACCTCAGCCAAGCCCCCGGCTCAGCCGCACCCCACGCAGAACCATAGGCCCTGAGCTAATCAGTGTGTTGTTTGAAGCCACTGAGTTTTAGGGTCACTACTTACAGAGTAACAAATAGCTAACACCTGTATCTACCTGCACCTCTCCTTGGGTGTCTTAGAGACATCTCAAATTTGCCACTGCTAAACCCACTCTCCATGTCCTATGCTACAGGAAGAGAGAACAGAACATCGCAAAGGTAAGGAAGGAGATGCTGCAGCAGGGCCGTGTCTGCTGCAGGTGAGGGCTGAGGACAGGCTGGTGTGCGGGCAACAATCCGCTTGGGAACTCACAGAGGGAGAATCGGCCGTGAGACGTCAGAGCCAGCACCCAACGCCAGGGGAGAGGTCTTTAGTCAACGCCGTGGAAAACTCAGTCAAGCCTCGTTTATCAACCTGCTGAGTTGATTGTTGACACAGCTGGTTTTGTGACAATTTATGCTGACATTCTCCGATGGACGTGCAGACAGCTGAGCCAAGAAAGAAAGGACATCACCCGTGTGACAAAAGGCCATAAGAACAGCCGAAACTGAACACCATGTGCACATCATGTGGACGACTTTAAAATTGCCCCAGACTCAGCCACACTGTTTAAACACTTTTTAAGATGAGAACCGGACCAATATGCTAAGGGATATCGGCAGCTCCATGCTTATGTGAACAATTTGGGAATTTCATTCCAGGTTTCCTGCAATAAAGTGGCAAGAGTTGAGCTTATCCCAACACACCTCCTCTTCCAGGCATCTGTCGGGGACAGTCCCAAATCTGAAAACTTAGAGACGGACTCCCTCCATTAAATTTGTTTCGTAATACCTTATGTTGGGGCTGTGTGTGAAGTAAAGTATGTCTTGAACATATGTTATCTCATCTGAGCCTCACAATAAACTGTGGGGGAAAGAAAGGAAAACACTTTATTTCCATTTTATGTCAAAGCCGAGGTGCAGGAAAGTTAGTGACTTGCCCAAGGTCACACAGCTGGTATGTTCTAGAATTCATAATCTAATTGAATAGAATCTGACCCCAAAGCCAAGTGTCCCCGGGGCCTTTTCCATGGAAACTCCAGCTTGGCCTTGACTTGCACCCACCCCTGGGATTCACCGGGCTCGTGTGGACAGTGGTGGGCAGCCCCACCACAACCCTATTGGTTGTCATGGAAGACCCTCTGGAGAGAAAACTTCCCCTGAGAATAGAAGCCAGACAGGACCCTCTCGGCTCTGTTGTTAGAGGGAAGCGGGTTGCTGGGCATGGACAGCTATGTCTCCACATTTGTCTCCCAGGCCAGCATCTCATGGACTGATTGTGTCACCACCAACTGCCAGTTCCTGGCCACTTGGCCGGTCCACATGGTTGCCAGCTTCCGTCAGCGTGGGCCACACCTTGGAAGACGTGTGCACACCGAGGGGGGCTTGTGCAGAGTGTGATATCCCTGAGCAGAGCAGGGGGTGCTCAGACCCCAGTGTGCATGGCAGCATGGTTCACAGCAGCCAAGAGACGGAGCGACCCAGCATCCATCCACATGTGAACGGAGAAGCAAAGTGTGGTCCACCCATGCAACGGAATATCAGGCAGCTGCAGAGAGGAATGAAGTTCTGATGCTGAGACAACAGGGGTGAACCTTGGAGACATCATGCTGAGTGAAATAAGCCAGACAGGAAGAACACACATTGTGTGATTCCACTTTCATGCAAATCTAGAATAAGCAAATTCATAGAGACAGGAAGTGGATCAGAGGTTGCAGGGGCTGGGGCTCAGGTGGGGAATGGGGAGTTATTGCTTAATGGACACAGAGTTTCTTTTTGGGTGATGAAACATTTTGGTAATGCATGGGGGTGAGGGTGGCACAACATTTGAATGTAATTAATACTCTTACACTGTATACTTAAAAATGTTTAAAATGGGACATTTAGGGGCCCTTGGAGGAATCTCCCCAGGGTGCTGAATTTGGGGTCCAGGTGGGTGCTAAGTGAAGCAGAGGTGCACCCATGGGGTGGCAGAAGAGAGAACGGTGACGGAGCAGTTCTCCAGGGTTTGCATGAACTTAGGAAGGACCCTGGACATCCAGACCATAGAAGCAGAGGTTTGAGGCAACCCTGTCTTAGAAGTCAGCCAGGCCCTTATGGGGTTGAAGGACTTGCCCATCCAGTGCCCTTTTTACTACATGTGATACCACAAGTTACGCCAGATAACCTGTCTCAGTGGGTATTCCCTCACCAACTCTGGGGCAGCCCCCCGTTCACGCGATGCACCCCAGCTGTCCCCATCACTGAGGCTCTGTGGGGCAGACCCCCATTCACACGATGCACCCCAGCTGTCCCTGTCGCTAGGGCTTTCGGGGCCAACCTGCTCTGTCCTGAGCACCAGTTTCTGCCTGCGCTGTGGATATTTGCTGAGATTAAAGGAATGCTCATTTTCTAAAGGGCTGTTCTCCGGATGGATGCGTGAATGACAGGCCTTTGCAAATCCACCTCAAGGTTATTGATTGTGACAACAGCTCCACAGGGCACAGGGCAGTGAGAGAGGATTCCCCATGTGAGGACCACCCAGGAGACACGCTGCAGGCTCTGGCAGTGCCCGCTGGCCGGCCCGGAATGGGCAGGGCGAGGCCTTCACTGACCACAGGCCCAGAGCAGCAGGCAGTGTGTCCCCACCCTGACAGCTAGTCCAACAGCGCTCAGAGGTGACAGCATCCGCTTTCGGGGCTACTGGCCCTTTGCAGTACCAGAAATATAGAGAGTAGGTCAAATCATCCTACCAAGTGGAAATGTTCAGAGCAACCATTCATAAACTCTTTCAACACACATTTATTGAGTAGAACTACGTGCCACCTCTGAGCTGCATGCTCGGAATTCACCAGCTGGGAAGCTCAACACGTGGTCCTGCCCCCTGACAGCAACAGACCAGTAAGTGGTTTACAAGGACGCGGAGAGCCACCAGCTGGGGGAGGCACATGGCACAGCTACTCATGGAGGGGCAGGTGGACCAGACCAAACGGAAGGCACCCAAGCTCATTTTGGAGAGACAAGTGGAGAGAGCCAGCAGGGCAGCAAGCCCCAAATCCCTTTGTCAGCAATGTCGAGGCTGCAAAGAAGTTATTTCATTCAGCCCCAGCTCCTGGGAACTCTCCAGCAAAGGACTATAGAAGCTGACATAAACTTCAGCATTTATTTCTCCAGAGATCCCTTGCTGAGCTTCTTTGATTTGAGCTACCCTGGCAAGGCCATGGTTCGTGGCATTTAAAAGCACATGTTTGGGAACCAGGCCCCGGCCTGCCTCTTAGCTGTGTGGCTTGGGCCTGCTTCCTGGCATCTCTGGGATTTGGGTTCCTCAGTGGTGAATTGGAGATAATCATGCGGCTGTCAGAAAGGTTAAAATAAGACAAGCTGAGAAAAACATTGAGCCCCTTCACTTCCTGGCACAGAGAGTACTCAATATATTGAAGCCGTTATTTTCTTTAATTCATTCAAAAATATTTGAGCACCTGCTATGACTATGAAAAATATTTGAGCCAATATATGTCGAATTCCTTGTTGATTGAGAGATTAATAAAACACCCGAAGGCAACCTAGTTTGGGGCTCTAAGACCAACTAGCCCAGGCCCCTCTGGGCAGCCCCTGACTTCTGAAAGCCTTGTCTCTGGGCTGGCCGGAGGGGACCCCTTCGTCTCAGCCTTTGTGGCCACAGGAAGCTGCCCACAGAGCTCTCCGAAGACCCTCCCAGAGAAGGCTCATCTTCATTCAGACACACAGGCCAAGGCCCACACCTCACTTGCCGAATTAGAACCAATTTTAGTGTTTTCATTTTTAACCAGACCTTTATTCAACTCTCATGGGACATGACTCTCTTCAATTAGTTTAAAGGACACTGATCCTCATCTCTTTCTGTCTAGTGAAATTCTTTTTCTCTATATATTTTAGATGCTACAAAAGTTCTTGGCTGGTGGAAGAGGAGTGGAGAATAAGAAAGCAGAGGTGAAGGTGAGACTCAAAATGCAATTAAATTTCTTTTATTTATGGGTTTGTCTTCAGTGGGACTTTGAAGTAGACCAGTGACCTGTCACCAAAACAAAACAAAACAAAAAAAAGAAGCATCTGAAACAATGGGCTACAAGTGGTAGCTACCAGTCCTTCTCGTGGTATTTATTTCCTTCTCTGTGCTTTGATCCAGAATCCAAAAACAGGCTTTGGGAATAGATGACGTCTGCTCTTTTCTGTGTGGTCCCCAAATGGTGAGGAGCAGACGAATACAAGCCAAACATGACTTACAGACATGAGGATGTTTGCACTCAGCGAGGGGTGCTGGGAGACTGCCCCCAGGAGAACCCCCATGAATTTTTTTTGGAGAAAGACACTACATCATTTTGGTTGAAGGTGCAGGCCCTGGGGTCAGATTTCAAGTTCAATTCCTGGCTCTGCCACTTACTAGCTGAGTGACTTGGGCAAGTTCCTTAACATCCACCCTTGTGACTCACTTTCTTCATCTATATAGTGGGCTACTGTAGGTTTAAGGGTTAGTTAAATATGAAACTTGGCTCATGGTAAGCATTAAGTTAAATTATTAGTGCTTTTATTATTTTTGCTATTGTTATTAAGTGATAAAACTCAAACAAGCTCAAAGACAGGTGACTGATCAGGGAAACAATGGGGTCTTTTATAGACTTGAGGAATCGAGGGACCCCAGGAAGTCCTTGTGATCTTTTATCTCCTCCATGTGTTGGTCTGCGTTATAAAAACAAAGGTGTTTTTCTTCCTTCTCACTCTCACTATCTGTTCATTTCTCCTCCGCAGGTCTCCACCTCGTGCTCAGGCCTGGGGAGCAGCTGCGGTCCAGAGCGGGGTCCGGGTGGAGGACGGAGAGCCCCCAAACTGCTCGCTGGTGCCAGAGGCTGCTGCTCAGAAGAACGGCCCCTGCCGCTTTAGCCCCCATCCCATCAGCCAGCACAGTCAACAGCCCCACGGGGAAGGCGTGACCCTCTTGTGGAGGGGGCATCGTGTGTGGCAGGCCAGGAGAACAGCCCACCATGGGGTCCCTGGAAAAGACCACAGGATTAGAGGGCTGGGAGGAAGAGCTCCAAGTACCTCCTCTGGGGGAATGTTCTGCCAAGCGCTGTCCCCATATGCAGCCACTTCAGGTGGCACAAGGATAAAAGGAAACAAGGACACTGGCTGCATTGCCAAAGTGACCATATGATCAGAGCTAGGGAAGCCACACAGTTAAGTAGAAATATTTAGAACAAGCAGTTATAAAAGTTTTAAATCAAAAGCCACCACTAAGGGGATACAAAGAATCTAGGAAAGACGTTGAGTGGGTGACAGGTCTATGGCAGTGGGTCAAAGGCTTCCCGAGAACATCTGGTCCAAACTCAGGACAAAGACCTGGGCAGACCAGAAGCGAGCTCTAAGCTTCCTACATGGGGGACAAGCTAAGAAATCGGGGACCCTGGCTGGGACCCAAGGGTAGAACAAAGAAGTGACACCAGAGACAACCTTAAAACATGTTTGGTATGTGAGACTGAGGTGTGCTGAGCTGGACGATGCAGTTGTGATCTGCCTTCTGTGCTCCACTTGTCCACATTCTGCTACAACATGATTCCAAGGCCCCCCACGACCCACCAGGCATGGGCTGTGCAGATCACACACTACAGAAATGCATCCTGTGCGTCTGTTTCTCAGTCTCCTTCTCCATTCTCTCGTAATGACCCCAGTCATTGGACTTAGGGCCCTTTATCCAACAATCTACCTCATCTTGACTTGATTATATTGGCCTGTTTACAATAAGGTCACCTCTGAAGGTCCTGGGGTGGGGACTTGAACTTGTCTTTCTGTGGGACACCATTCAACCCAGTGGAAGGAGGGTGTGGGCCCAGGTAGACCTGGGGGAACAGAGAAACAGAGCAAGCCACGGCCCTCAAGTGAGTGCACGTAGTGTGTTTGGGCACAATGAGGAGGCCCACGAAGCGGGCGGGACTTTGGCAAGAGGGAGACCGAGGAGACGAGGGGGTGGGGGGCAGACCACACAGGGTCCAGGTATTCCACATCACAGGCTTGGAGAAGCGGCATCACCTGTGGGGTTGACGGAAACGCAGAATCTTGGGTCCTGCTCGAGACACACTCTGCCAGTGTCTCCTCTTCCCGAGATCCAGGTGACCTGTGTGCACCTTCACGTTCCGGAAGCACTGACATGGGGCCCGAGCATTGGCGCATACCACCCATGG